>NW_025999960.1:1805649-1885788 GCF_001458135.2 Marmota marmota marmota | reverse complement strand
TTTGAGCAGTAGTTTGTTGTTCACACTTTGTCTGCCTTTGTCCAATGCATGTGTGTGTGTGTGTGTGTGTGTGTGTGTGTGACGAGAGAGAGAGAGAGAGAGAGATTGATTCAGTGTACCCCCCCCCCCTTTGATCCTCAGCTGAAGCTGGGCTAGAGACTTTCAGGCCCTAATTTCCAGCGCAGTGACACTCTTAAAGCCATTGGCACAGCTGCTCACCTGGGCTCCCTTCCGGTGAGTCTCAGATAGAAGTCATAGATGATGGCAGGGGCCCGGTGGCTGACCGCATTCCAGTAGGAGGCTGTGAAGTAGTTGGTTGTGAAGTCAGCATTTGGCCTCCTGAATGCTCCCTCAAATGGGGCTTTTTCAAAAGTTGCCAAGACTTGTAATCCTGGCAAAAAAGGAGAATTAGGTACTAAGTTCACCCATTAAAGTGAAAGATGTTTGCAAAATAATAAAGACTATGGATTTGCTGCAAAGAATCAAGAATCAATTTCTAACAATGTGAAGACTTTTATGTTGGGCAGATGGCCATCTACAAACGTAAACAATATGAATGGATCCTTTTCTTGAAATATTTACTCAAAACTTGGGAAACTAGTTTGAGTCAATACAAGGAAGAGCTTCAATGTCAAGATTACCTCATCTCTTCTGAAAGAGAGGCTAGGCACCACGTATTCCTTAGTTGAATTATTACTTGCAGAACCATCAGGAAAGTTTCTTCCTTTCTTTGGTGTTGGGGATTGAACCCAGAGGCACTTCAACACTGAGCTACACCTCAGCCCTTTTTATTTTTTGTTTTGAGATAGGGTCTCACTAGGTTGTTTAGGGCCTCACTAAATTGCTGAGACTGGATTTGAACTTGCAATCCTCTTGCTCCCATCTCCTGAGTCACTAGGATTACAGATGTGTGCCACCACACTTGGCAGGAAAGTTTCTTAATGGGTTACAATTTCTCAAAGTTAAACTTTCTCAATAAAGAAAATATAAAGGCGGGATTCCCTTGCATTGGTTCACTTTAAATACTACAGTCTTACTTCTTTGGTATTCTACTTTGCTGGAAATATGTTAGATTTAATTTTCCACTATTGTCTCCAAGTTTTTTTTTAATAAAAATCTTTTCATTTTATCTTATTATTTAGATTATACTTAGTTGAAAAACTTTGATGCTCATTTGTCAATTCAGTAGTTCTTTTCAAAAATATTCACTTAAATCCAATTTGAATTTATGTAGAGTTTTTCAAAGAATGTACCTGTTGGGTGCAGAGCAGGCTGAACTGTGTTGTCTGCAGGGCAGGCTGAACAGATGTTGGCTGCAAGATAGCCCACGCACTCAAACCCCCCTCTATCTGGTCCTCTATCACCTGTTTGCCTCAAGTCTGAACATTCAACCCTGCTTAAGGCTGAACACTTAACCCCCCCTTGGGCCAACAAGGCAGCTTGCAGACCCAGAGGCCCCATTAGATTTGGGCTATAAAAACTCCCTCCTGCCAGGCCCCCCTCTCTCTTGCTCTCTCTCTTGCTCTTTCTCTCTTGCTCTCTCTCTCTTGCTCTTTATCTTTCTTACTCGCGCTCTCTCTCTCTTGCTCTTGCTCTCTCCCTGTTCATCTCTTCTCTTTTCTCTCTCTCTCTTTCCTTCTTTCCTTTCTCTTTGTTGCACTGCTGCAATAAAGATCTTTTGGTTGCTCTGAGTGTTGTGGTCACTTTCCTTTCAGTACCTAAGCTCATTATTCAATGATAATGAAGCTATCATTTATTATGGTAATGTGATTATTGCCTTTCTTCAAAAGATACCACCTAGAAATCTATATGAAAAATATACATCCTATACAGAAGGGAAAAATTGGGTCCATAGGCTTATTTACTTGAAAAAGAAAAATAAATAAAAAGGTCATACACATGTAGGATAATCTAATATTAACACTAACTTTCTAATCTACATATCCATATACATTTCCATGTGTTTTGGTACCAGGTATTGAACCCAGGGGCACTCAATCACTGAGCCACATCCCCAGGTCCTTTTTTTTTTTTTTCTATTTTGAGACAGGGTCTCACTAAGTTGCTGAGGCTGGCCTCCAACCTGTGATCCTCCTGCCTCCTGCCTTGGAAGAATTTTGATCGCTCTTATTTGAAACACAAATGAGTTTCAATTTAAATGTAAAATCAAATTAATCGGTAATAGTGTCCAGATATATTGTATTAAAAAAATGCTAATACAGAGTCTTGGCACTGGGGGGAAAGTATGTTGTGACCAGCTGACGTCTGCCATGGTGTGAGGGGACAAGAGAAGGCACACATGCCAAGTATGTGTCATTCTTGGGAAGGCAATCTTCAAGTCAAGCCTATCATACAATGAGCCACAGCGTCTGACTACTCTACAGTAATAATCTGGGACCATGGCTCAATGGAATGTGTAGAGATAATGTCACTGATGGAACAGGGAAAGGAGAGATGTGTTAGTGAGGATTGAAGCATCATCCTTCAGGGTAGCTAAACCCACATTTCTTACCCTCTGCCATCATTAGATGTTTACATGTATTTCCATGGATTTTATTCATTGAATAGATCTGATCCCTACATAGACCAATCAATAAAGTATGTTTATTACGGGGCTTCTCACAGTGGATTTCCACATCATCAATACTCATATGGATGCTATTAAAAATATAGGTACCATGGGCTAGGGCTATAGATAAGTGGTAGAACATTTGCCTTGCACATGTGAGGCACTGGGTTTGATTCTCAGCTCTGCATATAATAAAGGATTAATGGATTAACAACTTAAAAAAAATTTAAATATAACTACCATGACGTTGTGACACTGCCTACGACCTTGTCCCAGGATCCAAGAAAACTGACTTTTTTTTTAATCTCACAGAAATTCGTACACATTTTTTTTAATTTAGTTTTTAGTTGTGGTTGGACACAATACCTTCATTTCATTTATTTTTTTGTGGTGCTGAGGATCGGAACCCAGGGCCTCCCAAGTGCTAGGCCGGTTGGTGCTCTACCACTGAGCCACACCCCAGCCCTCATACTCATTTTTATGAGTTACTAGTGGAGTGGTTATTCTCACTGAAAGGGGTAAGATATGTTATTCGCACTGAAAGGGGTAAAAATGATTCAGATATGTGTCTAAACAAGTGTATATATGGTGTAAAGAGCTCTGATAATAGTAGGTAATTTCATTTTATTTTTACAGAAGTAATAACTTTGCAACTAGAATGGCACAACTGAGCACTCTGAGTTAGAAATCAGATTCTAACCAATGAAATACATTTGGTTTTTGCTTTTACTTTGTCTAGTATCTAAACAACAGCTAGATAGATGATATAAACTTTCAGACTTTCTTAAACATTAAAATTGAATCAATTTCAAGATATTTTCAGGATTACAGTTGCTGCACCCTCAAGAGAGACAAAACTAATGAGGAATATCACTGACTCAATAACAAAGGAATACTATTATTCGACTTTCCTATATTTTTTCAGTCACGGATTATTTTAAATTCCCAGCAATGCCCCAAGAGAGAAAGGCCTGCGTGGGTTTTTCTAGGAATCGCCTCAGCAGGAAAGAGTGTCTTATCCCTAACATTGTTTGTGATTGCCAACTTTTGCTAGGTTTTATTATTGTTTTTTAAACCTCTGTGGCCAACAGACCCCTTATTCCTTGGACTTGTGTTGGTGTTCCCACCGCTCACTTAGTACACCACAGGATGTTCCAGAGAACGATGACATATTTCAAAATTGCAATCATTTTATCTCTTTATTAATTATTATTATTATTTTTCTTTCTTCTCCTCCCTGACACATTTCATCGGTCTTGATTTTTTTTTCCCCCTCAAGCAAAGACTAGTAGTAATCATGTAGTTACATCTAGAGGCACTTACCCATTTTGCCCCAATTACAGGGATTGGTAGTTCCCGATGTACAGTGGTAGATTAAGGTTGGCTTAGGTCTGGAAGATGAAATAAAAATTAGATAACAATAAAACGCAGAACTGATGAAACAAAGATAAGGGAAAAATCACATCAAGACAGGGTGCCTTAAAAATTCCTACGACTAAAGCAACCTATGCAATACTTCCATCTTTTGTTCTTTCTTTGGGTTAATGCACAAAATGGAAGGTGACTAGGAAAGTGTGTGTGTGTGTGTGTGTGTGTGTGTGTGTGAGCTTGTGTGAGTGAGTGTGTGAAAATGTGTTTGTGTGTGTGAAAGAGAGAGAGTGGTGTCAAATAGGTATGATATATTGTGGAATACATGTGTCTGAGTTTACATAAGAAAAAATTAATTCTGTTTATCATTTACTAACAATACCAAATGTACAAGCAATCTATTTTTTTCTCCTTTGTATTCAGAAATTTCCCCACATTCTGTGGTCTGGACTTTTGGCATTTACCAAGAAACTGAGCAGTTCAATGAAATATAAAATATGTTGTGATTTCATCAACATTTATATCTTTGCCATAAAAAAGGAAGTTATATTTTAGATGACTGAATATAAAGTAAATATTTTTGGTTATCAAGAATTTCAGGGCTAATCTATTTAAAGGGCGTATTACTTTATAATCAAATGCACAAGTATTTGTGCCTTCTATAATAAGTGCCGTATTTTTCAAATGTGCCTAACATATTCACCCTCCTCTTATCTTCGAGAGCCTGCTTAAGAGCCCATACCTGTGAACTGCAGTGTACCATCCTACCGCTAAGGTGAGATTGACAACTGTATCAACTGGAATTAAATCTGCCACAGCCATTGGGGTAGCTTTTATGGAACGAAGAAATCCTTTTCCAGCCTGCACAGGAAAACAAGGAAAATGATAATACAAATAAGATGCATTAAGCCAGGACTTAAGTAGCCAATAGGACCAGCATATAAACACTACTGCTGTTAGTCAAAATAGTTAACACTGATTCACTGCTTCTAAGTTATTGTACTGTTTGACCTCCCAGCCTATCCAACCTTCTCAGCCAAATTCATCTCAAGTGTCCACATCTCTGTGTGAGTGGTCCTTGGATTCCTTTTGGGTATAAAATTCCTTAAATTCATGAGAAATTAATATACTTAGTTAATTAACAAACACCACAAATAGTTTTTCATATAAAAATTGATTTGTAAGACATTTTAAGAATTTAGGTTTCCCAGATTTTCCACTGATATTTGTTTACCATTTCTTAAATGAATTTGGTTTCTGTTAGTGCTTATTCAATTACAAGCAAAAACAGTCACTAAAAATTTAAAAAACATTTATCTGGAAAAAAATGGAAATGAAATTTTACCACTTAACAGAATATTTTTTTTTTTTTGCTTGGGAAAAGACACCACAATTATTTATTTTTTGTTCAATATTTTACTTCAACCCACAGATCATAGATATTATCTAGAAACAATAATTAGAATTTTTCATGTTTATAATTGATAGACTTCACGAAGTTGGTTTGCTTTACTTTGCATCTTTCCAGCATTGATTTAAAATTATCAGCACTTTCTTATATTCCTAATTCATTTTTTTTTGTTTGTTTTTGGTAACTAGTTCCCTTACTTTAGATATAAGGAGGCAGGTATTAGGAAAATTTTAGGAAATTTGAATAAATGTGCAGCTTTGCAATGTAATGAAACCCACTCTGGGCTCATGTTAAAATAATAATATTATGGGTGACCAAACATTCACCAACTAAATGGTAAGAAGGAAAGAGCTGAAGACAGACTGGGAACAGAAAGAGGAGCTGGTTGAAAATTTGGAACTCAGAAGGCAGTTCATTGTCACTATCTTTAAAAAGTCGTACTTGATTCACTGTCTTGTATTTATATTTTAATTCATGTTGGACTTAGTTTGAGGACTTGTTTGAAGCATGTGATCCCTAATAAGATTTAAACTCGTTTAGATAACTGAATTGCTATTTAGTGCTCTGAAGAGCAAAGATGTAGTTCTGGTTCTAAAGTGTTTCGCTGTGAGCTGGGGAACACTGCACCTCAGCTGGGTCACTGTGAACTGCTGGGAGATGGACACCTGGACTAGCTGTGTTTCTCCTCTCCCAGGGGTTTGTGATTGAAAAAGCATTTCCCATGTTCGCCAGTTTTTACATTTGAAACATCTGCCACACCTTTTTGTATTAAAAAATAGTTATTGATACATATTTGTACACATATATGCATAATATATTCTTTATATAACATACCCATAAAACTCTTGCATATTTTAAAGTCAATAATTCAATAATCTTTGAGGGTTAGGTTTTTATTGCATCCTCAATTTGCTGCACGAATTCAAGCCATTAATAAACAGCAGAGGAGGAAATATCCCCATCTGGTGGCAACTAAAGGAAAATTCTTGATGTTCAAAGGTTTTGCAAAATAAAACCCCTCAACAGTAATTGATGATGTCATATTACATGTTTTCCATATGATAAAATTCTCACAGAATGAAAGTGATTCCATACGGTCTCTATTTTCCAATCAGTAAAACGGAGATATGTTGTTTCAATTATTAGTATAGTAAAATTTATGTTTTGGGATCAAAGAAGCTAAACCAGCACTAAGAATTTTGTTATTATTTCTCCACAACCTTTCAAGAAATGATTTCCCCTTCATTATACATACCGCAACAATGATTCCACTAGGTCCATTTAGGTTATCAACCCAGCCCTAAAAAATAGAAGGTCTCTATTGGTTACATATTTCAGAAAATTGCTTTATCTTTGGAACATCTACAGTCTAATCTTAATACATATCAAAGAAGAACATCAAAACCACAGCTAAAAGAATATTTTAATTCAGTATTTCTAAGATTCCCCAAAAGATCAAAGCACTGGCAAAGCACTGACTACTTTCTATACTTTTTCTGATTCTGCAAGGATTAAAATGTTGCCGGTATTGATTTTTCTTTTTCTAAATATTTATATTGGTGCTTATAATTATACACAATAGTGGAATTTGTTGTGGCATATTTGCACATGCACATAATTTGGTCAATTTTGTTCCCCACTACCTCCCTTTCTCTCTCCCTGCCTTCCATAATTCCCTTCCTCCACTCTATTAGACTCCCTTCTATCTTCATGAATTTCCTCTGCTTCTCCCCACTCCTCTCTCTCTAGCTCCGACATATGTGGGAGAATGCAACCCTGGTTTCCTGAGCCTGGTTTATATCACTTAAAATAATGCTTAAGTTCCATCCATTTTCTTGCAAATGACATAATTTGTTCTTCTTTGTAGCTGAATAAAACTCTTTGTGTGTTTATACCACATTTGCTTTATCTATTCATCTGTTGATGGGCACCTAGGCTGGTTCCATACTTGGCTATTGTGAACTGTGTTGCTGTGAACACAAGCATACATGTATTGCTACAGTATAACACTGATTTTCATAACAAGGAAGTATGGATGTTTTCCTGCAGTTTCATATTGTCTCATGAGCTAAACTGGACCTTGTCTTCATATTGTGATCCGCCAACCAGTTCATCAAACACAACTTTTTTTTCCCCCCATCTGAGGTTGGATTCTAAGCTATGTGAAAACATTTCAAACATGAACTGTAGGAATGACCCATTTCTTGGAAAAGTTTTAACAGCTTTGGAGTCCATACCACATACATATTTTTATGTGTTGGCCTGCTTGGAGGTGTTACAGGAAAGATTGTGCTTGGGAAGTAAGGGAGAAATGTCATTTTCCCAAGCCCTAAGCAAGTCAGTTTGACCTTATTATGTCTCTTTCTTTATCTGTAAAAATCAAAATGTGTGTGTGTACAATGGAGAGGGAAGAGGAAGAATCTAATATTTTTTGATCTTTTTCTAGGACCAGACATTATACAAAACACTACTCAAGCATTGTCTCACTTAATCAACTCTCCAAAGTGAGTCAAATCAACCATGATTTATAGATGAGACAATTCAAAAGTTTGCATTGCTAGTAGGTAATGGAACACCCAGCTCTGAAGCTTCAAAGAGTTTCTCTGAAGAAGATGATATAATTAAAAGTAACTTTTGAAAGGATATAGCAATAGAGAGAGGTTAAAAAAAATATTATTCCTAAACTGAGAAACTGTGGGCTTTGTGACTCCTTTTTACCTTGGAAATTGCAATACTACCCATTTGGCCATAAAGAACATTCTGACATATTGAAACCATAGAGGGAAAGCCAAGTAATGAAACCATCTCCCTGCAATTTTGAGACTAGAGTTAGTGAGAAGCAATTTAAGATCTCTACCCAACTCTTGGACAGTCAGAGTTAACTCCCAAAGGAGCCTCCTGCTGGGTAAATCCTGACGCTAACATGGAATTTGCTGTAATAAAATGAACTTGTGTTTTATTTACTGCACTCAGCTATACACCCTGAGAAGGAGGAGGAGGGAAGGGTGGGGAAAAGGAGAATACAGGAAGGGGGAAGAGGAACATCAGAAAGAAATGGTGCTGTGGTTTGACAGCTGAGCAGAGAATCCAGAGTGAGCTCACAGGGAAAGGTTCCTGCCAGGTGGCTCCCACGATGGAGGGCCGGATGATGGCCACGTTCAGGTTGTTGCCCTCTTCCTGCACTACCATCTCTCCCAAGGCCTTGGTGTAGGTGTAAGTGTTAGGCCGACCGGCAATCAGTTTGGGAGTGATCTCATCAATGATAGCATCATCTAACCACCTGAAAGTAGAGAAAAAAAAAATCTAGGAACATATGTTGCACAATAGACCAAAAGGAAAATGTGAGATACAGTCAAAAAAAACTTCCGTCTTCTAGTTTGACTTGGGGAATTCAGAACAGTCACAGTATAGCAAGGATGAGTGTACCTGTTCCAGTCATGAATGACGGATGAGCTCTTCACTCTCTTCTAGCCTAGTCTTAGTGAAGTCCCACTTCCTCCCACCCAGATAGATTAACAAATTAGATATGCAATCTACTATTTATTACATACAACCTCATATTATCCTCACTTCTCCAATAGGTTCCCCAGACGGTCATTGAACACATTTTTGAGTACCATTCATGTGCTAGCTGCCATATTCCTGGACTCAAAGCCTCCCTGATCCAGTGAACTTCGGTGGCGGCCCCACTCATTCAGTGTGGTCCACTGAAAACCTAGTGAACTAGACCGGAAGACTTTAACTGTTAATTTTTAAGATTTTACTCAATGCCTCAACAAACAAAGCAACTACATTTGGCAGACTTCTCATCTGTTTAAGCAAATGTATAAAATGTATTTTGAAAGTCTGTTTAGAGCCTAAGCAAATAATGTGATAATTATTTCTGGAGATCTCTGAACAGAATTCTAAAGTCTGTCAAGGGGAGTGATTATAGTACTCTGAAGCGATGTCAGTAACAACTATTGAATATTCCTGCTTAAGAGGTGACAGGGGTTGTGAGTAACTGTGCCACATAACATCAGCCTAATCCTTTTGAAAACTATGGCAGAACCATTTTGATAATCCCAAGTCTATCTACACTTCTCTAAAAGATTAACAAAATTATTGTCAATTAAATATGTAATGTTTCTCTTAGCTAGATGGTCTGTTACAGACCATAACCACACTAAAAATCTTAACTGTTACTGCTTTGAGCACAGCACAAGTTCTTGAGTATTTAAAATCTGTTTGATGTTAAGATTGATTCACAATCACAACTATGAATTTTAATCACTTTCATTTGACATTTTGGTGGAATGTAAAGATCATCTATAGTATTAATTGTCCTTGCTTTGCTTCTGTTAGTGCTCAGTGTATTCTGTGTACTCAACTACCTTCTGATTTCAGTTGAATAGGGGAAGGTTGAGAAGTTCCTAGAACTAAAACAACTCAAAATACATAGAGAAATAGAGATATTTCAACTATATGGACACCTGGAATTTGGGAGAGAGTGGGGGATAATGCAGGTGCCTCTCTGGGTTTATAGCCATCCTCTGTATGGAGGTGTGGCTCAGTGGCAGAGCACGTGCCTCACACATGTGAGGCACTGGGTTTGATCCTCAGTACCACATAAAAATAAATAAACAAAATAAAGATATTGTGTCCATGTATAACTAAAAATAAAAAATAAAAAATACAGCCATCCTTTGGTATCTGAGGAGGATTTGTTCCAGGACCCCTGCAGATATCCCAATTCATCATTTTATATAAAGTCTCTTATATAAAATGGTGTAGAATCTATATATAAACTATATACATTCTTTTGTATACTTCAAATCATCTTTAGATGGCTTAATATATAGTACAATATGAATGCTATGTAAGTACTCGCTACACTATATTGTTCAGGGAATATTGTTTAGTGACAAGAAAATATTCTTTACATGTTCAGTACAGACACAGCTTTTTCCCCAGACATTTCTGACTGGCAGTTGGTTGAATCTGAGCTTGAGGAACCCTCATCACAGAGGATACAGTGTCTAATCTCATTTGCAAGTGAAGAGTGAGTCTACTGACCTAAGATCACTCTCTCTCCTCTGCAAAAACATGCAGATTACAAAAACCAAGTTCAGAAGAGCCTAATTTCAACAAGTCTGTAAAGAAAAAGATTCTAAGGAAACATCAGAACCCAGCAACCACTGGGAGTCTGTGTCTCAGAGCTGCTGTCAGTGATGTTAGGTACCTGGAAAAGAGGACACAGTGGGCTTTACCAAGTTTGATGAGTTAGCTTTACTTAGAAACTACTCGCTTCATAGATTTCTTAGGACACAAGTACAAAAGAGCTTGTAGCATTCTGTGGATGGCCCATCTCTACTACTCTTAGCTCCACCTGTGTCCCTCCATATTTACCTGTGAAAAGAGGCAACAATTCCATCTGTTCTAAATTCTCAGGTTATCACCAGGACAAACAGAAATCTTCACAACTGCACTTAAAGCTATTTGATGAAACAAAACAAGTCAAGGAAACTAAGGCATTCTTATTTTAAAAAATGAAACAATCATATATCTACATAGGTAATAGTTGGTTTTAAAGTAGGTTTTCTAATCCCACCCAATGGGCCATCTATGTCTAGTTTATGTCTAGTTGCTTCCCAGGTTCAGAGGAGATTAAAATGACATGTAGCACGTGGTTGAGTGGAGGCTCTTGTCAGGATCTACACTCTGTTCAATTCTGCTGCTACTGTTCTCCATTTGTTCTTAAAGCAGCCAAAAATCAGCACGGAAGAAAATACTATATAAATCAAAATACATTTCTAAAATTAACCAAATGCTCTTCACTATACTCAAGGCAGTATTTTAAACCCATGGGTCTCAATTCTAAACTTCTACTGCAAAAGAAGTGTGAAATTATTGAAAATTTTGGGAAGCAATATGTGTCTATATGCACATAAATGCACAATCTCTTCTAAATTATACTATCGTTTTTGCTTTGAAACAGTGCTTCAACATCATGAAAACATTAATAATTTCATTATACACACACACACACACATACTAACTGAATCAAAAAACAAGAGAAATATATATTTCTCCCCTGATTTTCTAATGTAAATGCAGGGCAAGTCTAGAAGAATTTCAGGAAAAGCTTCCAGCAAAATCCATGGATGCACTGCTTAATGATAATGTTTGCTTCCTCATCCTCTAGTCCGGGTTATGTTCTTTCCTTGATTATTACAATTATCATGCTGTGTGTTTGCTTACATGGATAGTGAGTCCAGGTGAGCAGGGCTACACTGTGTTTTTTCTAATTGCCTTTCTGCCCCAGGATCTGGTAAATGGATGCTCTTCCATGTGGTGGTCTTGAGCAGCTAATTTATATACTGTACAAGGTTTTTGGAAACAGAGATGGATAAAGACAGGAGAGAGCAGCTGAACTCAGAAGGAGATCGGGTTGTAAGGAGAATGTGGGGGAACTGGATTCAGAGTAAATGCAAACATTTTATTTGGAAGAAGGGCATTTTTTTTTAAAATGTGAGATTGAACTCATTGAGCCACATCTCCAGCCCTTTCTTATATTTTATTTAGAGACAGGGTCTCTCTGAGTTGCTTAGGGCCTCATTAAATTGCAGAGGCTGACTTTGAACTCTGATCCTCCTGCCTCCACCTCCCAAGCCACTGGGAATACAGACATGCATCATCACACCTGGCTGAAGAAGGGAATTTCTGAACCTAATGCCTGTGGCCTCTTTATTTCCCCTCCAGATATTTATTGAGGACTTATCTTGGTCCAAACCTGGACTGATTGAAAATTATTCTTGTTCGGTAGGAAACAATTTAACTGTTCTGATTTGCATTTAAAGTCTGGCACTATTAAAGTGTGCAAATTTGCCTTTTTTGGCATCTAGATGCTTGGATGCCACCTTGAGGCTGTCTCTTCCTGAAAATAAATGCACAAGTGCTAGAATTCATTTTTTACACTTCCCCTGAATAGATCACATTTTTCAGTGTTAACAACAGGTCGTTTAACACAAAGGCAAAAACTACTTTCCAATATCTGACCTCCTTTCAGGCTTCCCAAGAGGCTGTTAAGAGGGTCATTGCTAGTGGCTGCAGGCAGCTTTATGTCCCTGCTTCTCACGCTCTACCCACCACACCTGTACACCTGCCCAGCTGACTGCCAGCAGCACTTGATCAAGAACTCCATTTCTTATTTATAGGGATGATTAGCTGTGTCTTCTGGCGACTGAGCAGCTTCAGAAATATGATTTTTAGCGGATGCAAATCTACCAGGAATTTTCATTCAATTTGAGCATGTAGAAATCAAAAGACAGCAGAGGTGAGGAGAGCAGGCAAAAGAGAGAGCATGGATTGTTAGAATACAAATGACCCCCATTTCAAACAAAAACTGCTCAGTGAAAAAGCTCTTTAAGGCCCTACTCCTCAAGCTTTCTAGCTCATAAAAAAGAATTTCACAAGGCCACTGATAAAAATCTAGGTTCATGAATACTATCTTAGAACCACTAAGTCAATCTTCAAAGGCAAGAGTCTGATACTCTCTGTTTTTAGTCAACTCTGGAAATTCTTTTGTCAGGCAAAGTGGGGTACCACTGATTTAAAATTCCTTCACCACAAATATAAAACAGTAATTAATAATGATTTGAATACAGTGGGATTAATTCTAAAAGCTATTGCTTCTTAGAGTAAACATTTCAACAGAATTGGGCTTTAAAAACTTAAATCCCTGGTATTAGAATGTAAGATGTGACAATCGTGCCTATTCTAATCTGGCTGCTCATTAGATATGTACCCCCATATGCAAAGCAGTGGCCGTGCCCTATGGGGTCTTCCTTGCAAACAACATATACATGTTTTTTATGTCTGTTGCTGGACCCTAGTTCTAGTCCGTCACACCGCTCCATCTTAATGATGGGTTTTCCTGCCTGTGGCTACTGCCTGTGCTAATCCACTGCCTTCCTCCTCTCCCTAGACCATGATAATATTCTAAAGCCCACTTTCATCAAAGGCTTTTCTTGATTAAAACAAACAGCAAACAATAAAAGTCACACACACACACACACACACACACACACACCACCTTCCCTTCAATGGATGCCCACTGCCTAAGAATTAATTACAATGTTTCTGCTTGGTATTCAAAATCTCCTGAATGTGGCCCCAGCCTACCTTCCAGTTTGATCCCTAACTGCCTTACTACACGTAGCACATGTGCAGCTACGATAGACTTCTACCATTTCCCAAACATGCTTGGGGGTTTCTTGCTCCAGTTGCTCTGCCTGGTGTAAGTCCCCCACTTACTCATCCACACGGGCTCTCCTCTTCCAGGCCTATGTCATTTGCCTGTCCTCAGACACTCTTTCTACCATCGCCTCAATTCCACCAGACCCAGTATGTCCCATTTCTCCCACCACACCACATAGGTAATTCTACCCTCATTCTATGTGTTGGAAGCATGCTCCTTGAGGGCACAGTCTGTATCTTACAAGATTACCTATAAGTCTCTGGCACTGCTAGAAAGACCGTGGCCTTCAAGATCATGTGGCCGTGGGTCAAAAATTACATCTGCGATTTTCCAATTGAGAGACTTTCAAAGTGTTACCTAGCCTGTCTGAGCTTTCTGCCCATTCCTTAGTATGGCAGTGAGGACAAGATCAACCTGGCAATGCTCCATTGAGGAATTAGACGTCTGTGAAGGTGTCTTCTTCACGTAGCTGCTTGATAGTGGCTCATCTCCTTGCCTTCCTTTCCTAATGCATATTTACTAGTTTTATTTTGTACTTTAGCCAAAGCAGTCAGTATTTATGGATCCGTTATTAAGTTCCTAACTCTAGTTACTTCAGGTTTTTACATAAGTGCAAAAGTCCTTTTCTTACTTCTATGCTAGTTTCATTGAGATAGTTACCTTGACCTGAAAACTATGGAAAACACCAACCACAAAAGCCTATCTTTCCTAGTCAGTCATGTGCATTTTTAAAAAAAAACATTCTACTTAAGCTGTTATTCTGGAAAGCTCAGATTTCCCGGGCGATTCCTGATCCATTTTACACACAAGTTTCTAAAGGTAAATATCACCAAATATCTAGAAGCTGTATAAAGGTAGAGTTGAGCTAGAATGGTGATACACGGTCCCACAACAATGTGTCTGCAGGGATGAGGGGCAGCAGAAAACAGCAGGCAAGAGAGCTAAGAAAACCAGTTGCTGGTCACTGACTAATGGCCCTGCCTGTCATGCTAATTAAAAGTATTACTAACTCCTAGTTAAGTTTTATTAAAAACATGTTTATACCAATATGCTGAAGTTTTTGTACTGACATGATCAAATTTCATTTTTCTGGAATGGTTCAGGACCAGAGTAATTCTGGAAGTTTCCAGAAAGGGGCTGAAGGAAGGGAGCTGAGGCTTCGCAGTCCAACGCTGTTTTTTGGACAGTAAAAGGGGTGAATTGAGTGAGGAGGGACCTGAGATGGTGAAGGCTGAGACAGGGTGGTAGGTGTGGGGGTTAGGCTCCCACCTACTTCCCTTTCTTAAAAACCCTGAGCTCTATCACCTTGGTTTAAACAATTAGGAAAGTTGTCGGAAGGGGAGAAAAATGCAAATTCTCTTTTAGTTCCCAGAACTGGAAATAGAAACCTAAAAATCTTGGAGAATAATTTTTTTTTTTTAACAATTACTAAGTAGAGAAGAAATCAGAGAGAAATTTCTTAAATCCACTAAATCTGAATTTAGATGAATTATTATAGGTTGCACATCCCTAGTCCAGAAGTCTGACTATGAAATGCTCCAAAATCCAAAACTTTTTGAGTGCCAACATGATGCTACAAGTAGAAAATTTCTCACCTGAATTCATGTGGTAGGTTGCAGTCAAAATGAAGACACACTAAATGTATAAAATTACCTTCAGGCTCTGTGTGTAAGATGGACATGAAACATAAATGAATGTTGTGTTTAGACTTGTGTCTGATCTCCAAGATAGCTCATAATGTATATGTAAATAATCCAAAATCTGAAAACAATCTAAACTCCAAAAAACCTTGGATCCAAATATTTTGGAGAAGAGATATTCCATCTATATTTACTCAGAATAACTTTGATGACATTTGTTATTCTAAAATTTCAAAATTTTCATCTAATATAGGAGTTGTTGAAACAGTAATACTGACAGTTTCTTTGTTCAGGGGTTGCTAGGCTTCATTCAAAGTATTATTCAAAACTCACATGTAGGTTTAATTAAAGGTGTAAGAAGAAAAAAAAAAGCAATCTAAAACAGGGTGAAGTATGGAAGTAGAGATATTTTACACATAACATCCACATCCCAAATATTAGCTTGTTATGCAATATTGTCAATTCTTGCTTCTTTCTAAAAAAGAAGAATAAGCCAGAACAGTGGGAACGATGATCATCTAATGCCATGGAAAGCTTTTCATTCATTCAGGAAATATTTGAGCCCCTACTATGTGATGGTACTGGAGGTGCAAAGAGCAACAAGAGACACTCTCTTCCTTTGAGAAACTCATTGTCTAGTGGAGAATATAGACAAGCAACCAGATGTTTATAAATGACTGTGTTAATGGCAATGATAAGGGGGAGCCCTGGGTCCTATGTGAGTGCCAGGGAGCCTCCGCCAGGGGGCGTCGGGGGAGAGCACTGGGGTGCCAGTAGTTCCCACCAGGGAGGCAGAGAGGGAGCAGGCTCTAGGGACAGAACTATCACAGAGATGCCTACCTATCCCTATCTATCTATCTATCTATCTATCTATCTATCTATCTATCTTGCTGCATGAACTTTGGGCATCAAACTACACCTGCCTTTCTCCAACTACCCTGATAAACTTTGGACTCTGAGATGTCCCTTTGCACCAGTGAAGCAAATTATCACTTATTAGCAACTTCAAGTAACCTCCAGATCCTTTAGATGACTTTCACTTTTCTTTGTCCTGGATATTTTTAAGTAACAGGTAAAAATATCTGTTCTCAGACCTGAAAGAGATAAAAATGTTTGCCCTGAGGGAATAAACTTTTGATTTAGCTAAAGCTTACATATATATATATATATATATATATATACATTTTTATATTTGAACATAAGTACTGTATTATATGAAGTTATAATGTGACAAATTCACTGTAAAATAGTCATTTTTTCCCTGCTTTAATGATTTTTATGTAGAGTTTTTTATAAAATGAGTTAAAGTTGGTAAAATGGAGAAGAATGAAGAAATGGAAAACAGAAATGAACTTATTTTGACACTGGGGCAGCATCCTAAGGAGACAGTGGTTTCTATAAGTTGGCAAGAGAAATTCTAGAGACTGCACAATACAGCAGTAAAGAGCCCATCTCAGATCTGACATCTCAAGAGACTGTCACCTTCAGCCAGATCTTTGAGGAATTCCTATTCTTGATTAGTTCTTCTTTACTAAGCATTTGGCTACACTCTAGCACTGTAATTATTACTTTATATAACTTAACACATGATCACAACTATAAGATAGACCCGTGTTACAAAAGAAGGAACTTGGATTCAGAGAACCAAGGAATTTGCTCAAAGTCACACAGCTACTATGTTAAGTTGAACTCATACAAGTCTGATTACAAAAAATTTTCTCCTGAACTTTTATACTGTACATTATATTTCCTTTAGCTAGTGACAATACTGGTGTTATTAAGAAGTGAGAAATCACGTCTAGGGTATTCCCAAGTATCTTATGCAGTGCTAAACTATTAAACAAAAGGTTTCTTTAAGAATTTTCTATCTCCCTTCCCCTTCAGCAGTATAATCCCTACCAGGGAATAAAGGAACTAGCAAGGACAGGCATGTTTTTGTGTATGTGTGTGTGTGCGGGGGGGATACCAGGGGTTGAACTCAGGAGCACTCAACCCCTGAGCCACATCCCCAGCCCTATTTTGTATTTTATTTACAGACAAGGTCTCGATGAGTTGCTTAGCACCTCTCTAAATTGCTAAGGCTGGCTTTGAACTCGTGATCCTCCTGTCTCAGCCTTCAGAGCCAACGGGATTACAGGCGTTCACCACTATGGCCGGCTGCAAGGATGTCCCACTTCATTCATTAACGAATGATGATAAAGAATCAAATAGATATATGCCACATTTTCTTAATCCATTCATCTACTGAAAGGCATCTAGATTGCCTCCATAGTTTAGCTATTGTGAATTTTGCTGCTATAAACATTGATGTGGCTGTGTCCCTGTAACATGCTGTTTTTAAGTATTTGAGTATAGACCAGGGAGAGGAGTTGATGGGTCAAATGGTGGTTCCATTCCCAGATTTCCAAGGAATCTCCATACTGCTTTCCATATTGGCTGCACCAATTTGCAGTCCCACCAGCAATGTATGAGTGTACCTTTTTCCCCACATCCTTGCCAACACTTACTGTTGTTTGTCTTCCTAATAGCTGCCATTGTAATAGGAGTGAGATGCTATCTTAGAGTAGTTTTGATTTGCATTTCTCTAATTGCTAGAGATGATGAACATTTTTTCATATATTTGTTGATTGATTGTATATTCTCTTCTATGAAGTGTTCAGGTCCTTGGCCCATTTATTTATTAGGTTATTTGTTTTTCTTGGTTGGAATTTTACTCAGCAATAAAAGAGAATAAAATCATGGCATTTGCAGGTAAATGGATGATGCTGGAGAAGATAATGCTAAGTGAAGTTAGCCAATCCCCCCAAAACAAATGCTGAATGTTTTTTCTGATAAAAGGAGGCTGATTCATAGTGGTGCAGGGAGGGGGAGCATGAGAAGAATAGATGAACTCTAGATAGGACAGAAGGGTGGGAGGGAAAGGGAAGAGGCAGTGGGTTAGCAAGGATGATTGAATGTGATAGACATCATTATCTAAAGTACATGTATGAAGACATGAATTGGTGTCAACATACAACCAGAGATAGGAAAAATTGTGCTGTATTATGTGTAATAAGAATTGTAGTGCATTCGCTGTCATTTAATTTTTAAAAAAGAAAAAAATAGAAAACAACTAGCCCACTCCTCAATCCCTTCCATTGATCCAACTTACTCCATGGATTCGATGATTTTTTTTGGCTCCACGGAGCACGGATAGATGACTTCGTCGATGTGCTTCAGGTTGCAGTTGGAATAAGCAGTAGAGATGTGTATGAAGGCTTCAAGCTTTGGCATCTGACTGGCGATATGCAAGAGCTGCTGGGTGGCAGTGACGTTAAGTTGCACAGCATGTCTGGAAAAGATTAAGCAGCAGGACACATGATGAGTGACACAGCATCCCCCTGTTGTGATGGTGCCTACTCCAATAACTAGCATATCAACAAGGTAGCCGTGGAGGACAAGGAGGGAAAGGATGGGTCATGGCTGCAAGCTGAAGACACTAGTTGGTCCTGCTAATGCTGTGATTTGTGCACCTGAGTCCTGCTCCTTGAAGCACGGAACATGTTGTTCTTAGGGGTTACTTGGTTCTAATCAACCAGAAGGAAGATCATGATCCTCTAAATTCATAAACGGGCTTTTACAAGCAGCCATTAAAAGAACAAAAGTACATAAATTAAGATCTAATTCAAAAGGTTAGAAATTACAAATAAACTGTGGATTTTTAAATGAATAATGTAAGTTGCTATTGTAAAGATCCAGGTCAGACATGAAAATTGATGTCAAAACCATAAATTGTAGCTAATAGAACACAAAGCTCTATAAACACAGTATGTGGTGATAGTGACATAGTCACTATCATAAAAATAAAAAATCACTATCAGCAGCACATGGTTTATCTAATATCAGGAAACCTATTACTCTAATTTAACTCAAAGAGAAAACAACTATATAATCATTTATATATATTCTGAAAAGTCTTAAAATGACATTTAATATCTATTATCTAATTTAAAAAGTTTACTAAAATGGAAATAAAATGATTAAACAATGTACATCTCGGTTTGCTGGTCAGTGTCCTGCTTAATGGTGAACAGGTGGGAACACTGCTTTAAGGGCTAGGAAGGATGTCTATAATCACTTCTCGTACTTGATATTGTTGTGAAATCCCAGCCTTGCAGTTAGAGAGGAAGATAAAATCAATGAACAGATGTAAAGTTTTGAAAAGGCAGTCATAAAAAATCACTATCAGATTATATGATGGCATATTTGGAAAACAAACAAATAGAGCTTTTTTAGAAGATAATTCAATAAAATGTCCCTTTATAAAAATTATATTAAAAAATCACTAGCTTTCCTATATATGAACAAAAATTAGAGACAACAATGTAAGAAAGGGACACATTCAAACTAGATATTTTTTATTAAATCAAGTTAATCAGAAATGGATATATAAAGAAAATGTTAATATATCATTAATGGGAGTGGTTGCCAAACTCCTGTAATCCCAGTGATTTGGAGGCTGAGTCAGGAGGATAGCAAGTGTGAGGTTAGTCTGGGAAACTCAAAATAAAATAAAAAAGGGCTGGGGATGTAGCTCTGTGGTAGAGGGTCCCTGGGTTCAATCCCCAGTGCCACAAAACAAAACACAAAACTTAATTAATGAAGTAAATGAAAAGACTCTTTTAAATAGGTGTTCTAAATTAATCTACGTAGTCAAGTTAGTGCTAATTAAACTCCCCAAAATTTTTTAAAACCTTGTAGAAATTATTCTAAATGTAAACATGAAGTACAATCAATTGAAAATAGTCAGAAAATTCGATTTAAAAAGCTGTGCTCTGGGGGGCTGGGGATGTGGCTCAAGCGGTAGCCCGCTCACCTAGCATGCGCAGGGCGCTGGGTTCTATCCTTGCACCACATAAAAAAAATAAAATAAAGATGTTGTGTCTGCCGAGAACTAAAAAATAAATATTGAAAAATTCTCTCTCTCTCTCTCTCTCTCTCTCTCTGAATAAAGTCTATCTTAAAAAAAAAGCTGTGCTCTGGGATACTTGCCCTAATATAATAAACATTACAGTAATTAAAACTGTGTGGTATTGGCAAAGAAAGCCTAAGAAAGAGTCTAAGGAAATGAGCACAAGAGTTTCATTTCGATAGAATGTAAATAAATAATTTAATAAATATTGTTTAAGAGCTAACCATCTGGAAGAAAAAAAATAGCAACTCCACCTTCACATCTACATCATTTTTCCATTTGTAGATTTTTTCTATTACTGTATATAGTTAAATTTTAAATGGATCTAATGTCTAAATGCAAAAATAAAACTAAAAATACAATAGAAGAAATTATAAAAATTGTACAAATAATAAAGATTTAAAAGACAAATGAAAAATTGCTAAAATATTATACTGAATTTTCCAAGAAACCTCAAAATTAAAAAGAAAAATGTTTCAGTAGAAAGCAGGAAAAAGAACATGAATAGGCATGTCACAAAAGAATAAAATGTCAATAAGCCTATAAAAATTGTCGAACTTTCCAATCATCAAAGAAATAAAAATCAAAACATACAATACCATATCTACTATCATAGTTGCAACATTAAAAAAATTAAGAAATCATATCTTATTTTGAGTATAAGAAACAAGCATTCATGTACACAGGAACAATGTTAAGTTTACCTTTTGAAGAGGAATTAGTGTTATAGGTAAAAATGTAAACTTTTCATAACCTGGAGACATCTAATATGTATCTGAAAATTCTACTTCTATAAATTTACTCCATAGAGAGTAAACAAAGAGTTAAAAATAATCTATACACAAATATATAGACAAATATACATACTTATAAACAAAGATGTTCACTGCAGAGTTGTTTATAATAATGAAAAATTAGAACAATTAGTTCATCAATACAGAACTGGTTGAGTATATTACATATACATACAATGGAATGTCATAATCATTACAAATTGTAACAACTTTTTTTGTAGTACTGGGAATTGAACCTAGAGGCAATTTACCATTGAGATACACCTCCAGTCAAGGTCTCCCTAAATTGCCAGGTTGACCTTAAACTTGCAATACTCCTGCCTCAGTCTCCCAACTATAGAATATTTATTGAAAATGAAAGACATCCAAATTATAAGTAAATAGATTGCAAAATATCATTCTCAATAGGATTCCATAGTTTTGTAAAGTTAAACATCATATAATAATAGACGTAAAAAGAAAAGTTGGACTGTATGTTCTCTACAATAGGTGGTTGTCTCTGGATGATGGGATTTTGGAGATTTGCTTCTTTGTGTATATAATTTTTTCATCGAACATCTGGGTTTTTTGTTAGTTTTTTTAAATATTTCTTACAGAAACCATAAAGAAACTTACATGCACATGTGTACATGCACACACACTTGCAAGCCAGGTGGGGGAAATGGAAAGGTACCTCAGTGGGTCGTCAAAGCGTACAGTGGCCGCGCAGTGGAAGATGATATTGACAGAGGACAGGTGTTCCTGCAGGTCCTCTTTGCTGATGGCTAAGTCCTTCTGATTGAGATCTGCATAAATAGGTTTAATCTTCTCATGCACTTTTGGACAAACTTCTTTGACTTTCTCAAATAGCTGAAACATAAACATAAATCAATAGACAAAGATCATCATCATCACATCATTCTTGTTTGCACTGACTTGTTTTATTATAGTTCTCAAAAACTGGTTTTGGTCATAATGTTAACATCACCCAAGGAAGGTGTCTCAAGAGCCATCTGTTTTACTTCATGCAGTTCAGTTTAGTAAATTCCTGCTTCTCTTGAGAAATATTTGAAAAGGTCAGTTCCATTACCAAGAAGGTGTGTACTTTGAGCTGTTCCTGGGGTGGAAGGAGTGACAGTAAACAGTTATTATCCATGTTCTGCCTTGATCGTTCCCATTTCTGGCAGCTTCAGTTTACATGTGGTAAAACTTCTAACTTTGGCTGGAAAAAATAATTGTTTTCAGTGTAAAAATTACCAGCCTGTATCACAGCCTTTACAAATTACTAGTATAATTACCCAGGACTTGGTTAACTGGCTCAGATTAACAAGATGTCTTAGCAGCACAAACATGATTAGAAAATAAGAAATCCACCAAATTTGTAATGAGTGAAACAAAAAATCTTATGTAATCTTTTTCTAATATAAATGGCAGCTAATGTCTAGTAAGAGAATTATAGGAGCTCAGGTACTTTGTGGGGGATTTTAACAAATTTTTTTTAAAAAATATTCTAGTTTCTTTATAAAGGGAAAAAAGTAGTAATTTTGGCTTTTATTATAGTTATCGAAATGGAACAGATTCTCTTCTTTCCCTTCTACACAGATTCTTAGATTAAACTGGTATTTTCCACTTTCTCAGAAACACAATTTTAATAAAAATGATCTTTCTTATGACCTATTTTGATAAAATGGAATTTTACTATAGTATCTGTATGGCTAAATGTTTAGAACAGTTAAGAGTTGAGAAATTGGTCAGTGGTTTTTAAACAATGTAGTAGTAACAGACACAGTCGTCTTCTCCCCTTTAACTCCCAACCTATGCTTTCATCTTGGTATCAGGCTTCTCCCCTCCATTACAGATCTATCCCCAGGATGGGTAATAAAAAATTGAATCTGGTCCTTAAAGAAATCACGTCTCATTTGTCTCAGGCAAAAGCAGGTTCAGAGACCATCCTGGGAACTCAGTGAGGATGACTAGGGAAAGGAGTCAAATCTATATGCTGCCCTGGCTTGTTAACACACTTCTGTCTCTGAGCTAACATTTTTCTACACTGTAGAGTCAGCCCTTTGGTGTTACTGCAATTCTGAAAATAATTTAAAAGTTAGGTCAATCCTCAGTGGGGTTTTTTGACATCCGGAATTGATAAGATTATTCAAGTATCCTAGGCACAATTTCAACAAAGACATCATTCTGGCTCTTCCAGAAAGATCTTTAATGGTTCCTTTAATCTTGATCAGCATACTAAATTTGTGCTTTCATGGTCAAATGTTGACTGTACGAAAAACACATGTTGGATATTTTTGGATAAGTGCATGTGAAGTTTGCACAATTTCTCTTTTTTGAAAAATTTATAGAAACTCCTTTTGAGCCGATGTCATAGATTTTATTCACTGGACATTTGTTTAAGGTTCTGTGAACTCCTTCAACTTTGGCTTGTGATGAATCCCTGCACTGGAGAAGGATCAGGAACTGGGTGAGGGGTGGAGGTATCATATTTCTATAATGCTTTTGAAACAATGTAGAGACCTTGAACTTCGATTCTTAGTTAAGTAATTATCCACATGACCTCACTCAGGAAGAATCACAGGCATCTACTTTCTGGGGATGATTGAAGGTAATTATTCATTTTCTAATCATGAAAGTTTTTCATTTTACTGAATCCCAATCTTCAAATGTAACTATACTATTTAGTCCTAAAACACACCAAAAACTTGCTTGATATTTTTATTTTGTGAAAAAAGGATAAGATATTTTCAATTTAAAGCAATCTCCGTGGAATATCTGGTGTTGCAAAGTGAAAGAGACTGTAACAGAATTTTTAATGTGCCAAGCACCCAGCAAGCAAATCAATGGATTCTGTAAATTGGCTCTAATCTGAGAACAATTAAACACAAATAAGTACATGTACATTAAAGCAAAACCCCATTATGCTCAGTGTACAGCAAAATTTCAAAATGTTGGGATTGTGCTAGTTTGCTATTAATTCCCATAAAATGTAAAGGATTAATCTGGAAGTTTTTATTGCTTCAGTGAGGACCATTTCTATAAGACCATAAAGCAGCATGATGTAGTAGTGTTATTGGACTTTTCTTTGCAGGTGTTTAGTTCAAAGTGATTTTTTTTTTTTAGTTCAAAGTTAATTTGTTTAAATGAATTGGTGTACCTCTTAGGGATTAATTTTATGCCTTTTAGGAACTGCTTAACAGTGATAACCTTGAAAGGACTCAAACCATTTCATAAAATGTTATCTTCGATGGTCTGAAACTGAATCATGTTCTGTGAATGGAGTTCACAGTGTGTAACTCTGCACAAGTCATTGTCAGAAGCTCCCCACTGTATTTCATAGCTGATTTACTTCAGGGGAAACCAAGGGCTTATTGAGCAATTCACATTTTTCCAGAAAAGATGATGTGAAGAGTCCAGTGCAACCTGCCAAGCTTTGCCTGCTTATATAAATCCACTTCCTGGTGACATCATTCAAAAAACTCCTCCTCTTCTCCCAAACCTTTAATTTTGTCTGGCATTCTCAGAATTTGCACTGCAAACATGGTACAATATAGTTGTAGACCTTCCCTTATCTAAAGACTATAGCTTAATGGGAAAGCCCAACTATCTCTGATATTCTCTCAAAGAAAACTCACAATCATTCTTAATTAACTATTAAGAGTGAGGTAGTTAATTAAGAGAGAAGTTTTATTTTCCAGGTATGGATATTGTCTTCTTGATGTTATCTCAAGGAATTACTCAGAGTAGATTATTAGTGATTTAAGTGATTTATCCTAAATGAATAAATATGGGCCATCAATGTTGTAAAAAGAAACACCATTAAGGCACTAAAAATCCTCAGAATGCTCTCAGAATTTCTTTGGACTTCACAGCTGAATGATTTATTTATAATTTATTATCTGTTACAGTGGCAAAGAGCCACTGGGTCTTTTGAAGTCAAGCCATATTGAAGATAGCAATATAGAAAAATCATCAATGTTACCTAGATTTGTTTTTCTTTAAATATTTATTTTTAGTTGTAGTTGGACACATACATTTATTTTATTTATTTATTTTTATGTGGTACTGAGGATCAAACCTAGTGCCTCGAACGTGCTAGGAGAGTGCTCTACCACTGAGCCACAACCCCAGCCCCCTAGATTTGTTTTTGATACAATGGAAAGCTGATTGGCTTATAATTAAGTGAGCACATTTTTCATAACTAAGACATTAAGCAGCCAGTACCTACAAACCCTGAGTACCTACAAATCGAAGAGCACTGGTCTGTGGTGAGTGAGCATGTTCACAAGAAAACACATGAAATCTGCCATGGTTTCCTTAGAAGCTCTTTAGATTTTTTTAAAAATACTTTTATTAGTTGCTGATGAACCTTTATTTTATTTATTAACTTACATGCAGTGCTGAGAATCGAACCCAGTGCCTCATACGTGCTAGGTAAGAGCTCTACCACTGAACCACAACCCTAGCCTAGAAGCTCTTTAGATTTTGTGAAATATTAGAAGATAATTGGAAGATATTAGAAGATAACTGGAAGATATTAGAAGATAATTGGAGGATATTAGAAGATAATTAGAAGACAAATGCGAGGAATCAAATTTCTAATAAAGTCAAATATTTAGCTCTGATAAACAATTTGAAACTAAAAATGAACTGAACTTACTGGCTGTCATAATTTTGAAAAATTCATGACAGCTTTGTTGCCTTATTTACTTGCTTTTAAAAAATAGGTGTTTCATTTTCCCCACCATAACAGTATAATATGTTCATAGTAATTGTATTTGGAAAACTGGAAGTAGATTACTGTTTTTATTTTTTCACTATTAAAGAGGGTTCTTTTTCCCTTACCATAAAAGTAATATGCTTATTATAATTGTAATTTGAAAATGCCAAAATATAAAATTAATCCAAGATTAATCTGAGCATTTAGGGTCATTAGTTGAGATTATAGTGAATATGGATATGCATCCTTTTTTGCACTGAACATATTGCAAGCATTTCCTCATGCCATTTACTATTTTATAAAACACGATTTTCAATCCAGGCCTACTAATCCAACACATGTATGTATTGTTGTTTGTTTAATCATTCCTCTGTTATAGAACATTCAGATTGGCTCCAGTTTTTGTTATTATAAATAATACTGAAATAAATATATTTGTATATTATTTGTGTGTTTCTGGTTGTTTTGTTAGAGTGCCACCTTAATTATCTTTGATAAAGTCCTCAAGAATTTATCATTAATTCAGATACTTCTCCCTCTACTGATGTCTCTTTAAGTGCTCAGAAAATACTTCAGAAACAGTCATAAGTATGAAAATGAATCCTCTTTTATGATTCTTGAGTCTCACTTCTGTGTGGCAAATGGATTTTTTTAAAGTTTCTTTCCAAAGTATCTCATTCTTAATTGTCTCTCTTTGAAAGCAAGGAAACAGGAAGTGAGAGGTGGTAGCTATGTATACCATGAAAGGAAAAGAATGAAGCAGATGTATGAATTTTGATAAATAGAACAGATGTCTTCTTGATCATATTTCCTGAGGACAAATTGGTAACATTTTTGTTTATTATGTTTGAAAGAAAAATTTGCAAGCCTCCTATGCCTGACAACAGTAGGTCTACCTACCTTTAGGAGCATTAGTGTACTTATGTTGAGTTAGAATTCACTCATTACTATGGATGACTGGGGAGAAATATTTTTTGAAAGCTATACTAAGGGGGCTGGGACATGTGTGTGGCTCAGTAGTAGAGCATTTGCCTACCATGTACAAGGCTTGGGTTCAATCTAGCACCATGGGAGAAAAAGAAAGCACTACTCCAAGGACCTACTTAGAAATAAGTTATACTCAAATCACTGTGTTCATGTCAAAATAGTCAGTTAAAAGGCATTTTATCTAAACCAGGCCTTAATTCATATTAAATACTCAATAAATATTTGCAGAGTCCAAAGCCTCCCTGGAGAAACTAGCACAGATAGGAAAACTCTTCAGAGTTAGAATGAACAGGAATGAGAATGGTACACCAGAAATGTAGTTTGACTGGACCCAGAGAAGACCTCTGAGTAACCTCCACACATAATGTTGTGGAAGTAGATTTGTCTGAGACTAAAATTCATAAGTGATGTGAAGGCAATGTCACAGAAAAACGCTAACTCTTCTTAATTGCTTGACATGTTTCCAATCATCATGGGTTTCATTCTGGTGAGTATTGCAGTATGGTGGATTCTGTCTTATTTTATACTTTATTCGATTAGAGTAGGAGGAGGGGGCCAGAGTGCAGATTGGTTATTCCAAAAATGGGCCGCTCCAATCAATTTTTCAATATAGGGTTATTACTTATGGGCATGTACACATAAAAATTTCATTTCCTAGTAATTCTGTTTTATGCTTTCTTAATTTAACACTTGGTGAAAGTAAGAGTTTTAAGTGTGGCAAACATGACAATGTTTTTTCAAATGGAAAGCCAATAGCACACTACCTACACCATTTTCTCTTTTTAATTAGATATCTAAGAACTTTTCATGGTCATTACTCTCATGCGTTACTGTGATGTCCTCCACATCTGGCATAGTGATGACACTTAGTAAGTACTCAACCAATATTTGTTGAATGAACAAGCTTAATTAATTTCATTTTTTTGCCAGTGTTTAGATGATTGTGTACCTAACACACACTACTTCTTCCTTTCATCTCTTCCTTAATCCATTCTCTCATATCTTTCATGTGCAACAAGCTGTCATACTGTGTGCCTGAATCAGGGATTTCTTTTTACTTGGTTCTAGACCTAGGCTCAAGAAACAAATAACTTTAAACCTGAAAACATCCATTGGTTCCCACACTTACTGTTGCAGAATGAGTTGTGAAGGTGTGAAGACATGGAGACGAGTATACCCGACAGCCACTTCAGAGGTACAGTCAGTGGATAGGAGACAAGGAAGGACCTTCCAAAAGGTGAAGCCGTTGGCCACAAAAGAGTGATGGAAAAGAGGGTTCCTTCCAGAGAATAGATTTGGAGGCTATTTAAGGACCCTACTAAACCACAGGGAAAGGGAGCCTTCTCAATTCATGCCAAATAAGATCTCCTAATAGTTATAATCACTCTCTTACATGTTATTGAACACACTCAACTCTTATGAGCTTTGTTGACACCACCTCTGAGTCTTCTTCTAGACACATGATTTTGAAGCATGTCCTTGTTATTGATCTCTCTCTCTCTTCTTTTTCTTGTAAGGCTTTTCAAAATCCTTACATATATATTTATTTCTTACAAAACGTCTATTTCACTGGACTATCGTTGAGGTCAATCACCAAGTCTGTTTTATTTATCACTTTGTCCCCACTTTTCCTCTGGCACAGGGCAAAGTGCTTGGCATGTACTTGGCTCTTGAAATATATTGGCCAGATTCACATGCTTGTTTGACTGCTTCCAGAAACTTTCTTTTCATTTTGAACTTCTACGAATCTCCTTTGTCTGTAGCTCAGCCGTGCATTCAGATTATTTTATAAAAACACATTTTACCTAATATGTTTATTTGTTCTGCATCAGAAGGCATTTTTCTGATTCCCTATGCCAGGAGTTGGCAAACTTCCATAAAGGGCTGCACAGTAAATACTCTCATCTTTGTGAGCCATATGATTTCAGTTTAATTTAACTAATTGAACTCACCACAGATCTCACATATATCTTTCCCATCCTCACCAGCATAACTTGAGTACATTATTATTATTATTATTATTATTATTAGAAATCATCTCACTGGCAGAGGACCACATAAATAAATAAATAAATCGGCCCTTAGTTGGAGTGCCATGCTATAAAAGCAGAGCAAAATTCTCCCCCACATTTGATTAAAAATATGGAAAGCTAAGTCCTTCCTAGGGTCCAGGCACAATTCTAAGTGCCTTTCCAATATTAATTCATTTACATCTTACCATAATTCAAAAGATAATGACTATTATTGTTTCAATGTGGAACCTGGGGTTTGGTTACCTAAAGTCACATTGCTCAGTGGTGGAGAGCTGATGCCAACTCTGTCTGGCTTCAGGAACAATGTGCTACTCGGGATATTTATCTCCTGACACTACTGAGGATATTTATCTCTCTTCCACCTCTCAGAGAGTCTCAATTATCATTATTATGCAGGTATTCTCCATTCTTCAGTAGCTACTGTGCTTTAGAAGATGATCTCACCTTCAGGGAAAGTCTGACTGACCTAGAGACACTTATCTCTGAACAGTGATTGTCTTACCTCAGAGGTTTCTGAACATATCAACCCATGGCACACCTCAGGTCACAGAGGTTGGCTAGAAATGGACATGCAACTCTGCCCTGACAGATGAGAGGTGAGGGACAGTCACTGAGGTTTTCTAGAAAAGAAGCATCATCAATCTTGGGAGACCCAAGAGAAAGCCACCTCTTATCATTCAAAGATTGCCATATATGTATGTGTGAAGCCTGAAACCACAGCAACCATCTCATTCCTAAGGGCATCAAGCTACAAAAAAATGGCAGAGCTGGAGACACAGATGGAGGCAGCCAGAGCTCTGGTTAAGTCACAGTTGTTCACCACTCTAGTCTTGGACTTTTCATCATATAATCCATACTTTTGGTTTTTAGGCCAATTTCAATTATTCAAGTCTTTCAGAATCTGGCCTCAGCATATTTCTTACATGTCTGCTCTAAGACTTCACTTGACTATGTAATTTTTGTCTTCAATTTTCTTTTTACCTCACCAACTAGTGGCACATGGTAAGCACTTCAATAAATTTCTGCATGCAAATCTGGATGACAATATAGTCTTACTCTACAAGATGCTAAATCATCTATAAAAATGCTATCTGATAAAACTTTCCATAATAATAGAAATATTTTCTACCTGCTCTGCCAATAAAATAGTCACTGGCTAATAGGTACTACATTGAATAGCACAGATCTAGACAACAAGTGAAAAAAATAATTTCAAAGATAGGAATGTGTCCTCTAAATAATTCTAGATAGCAAGTTAAATGGAAACATCTGGAAATAGTTTTATTTTTATTCTAACATCATTTTTTAATCTGGAAGGTTAAAATTAATATAGAGATTTTTTTTTCCTCTTCATTAAAAAGCAGATCATTGGGCTGGGTGCATGCAGTGATGCATGCCTGTAATCCCAGCAACTGGAGAGCCTGAGTCAGATCACAAGTTCAAGGCCAGTTTCAGCAATTTAGCAAAGCCCTAAGCAGCTCAGTGGGACCCTGTCTCAAAAAAAAAAAAAAAAAAAAAAAAAATAACAAGGGCTGGGATGTAGCTCAGTGGTAAAATATCCCTGGGTTCAATCCCAAGTACCAGAAAACAAACAAACAAACAAACAAAAAAATCTATATAATTTAAGAAACATAATCTTAGCTTACTTGTCTTTATTTCAAATTTTCAGTTTCAAAGTAAATATGGGCAATAAAACCTTGCATTTCACAGATGGCCAGTAACTACTTGTTAGGTAATTCCTTATTTTCACAGAGCTTTATCTACAGGCAGTTGGCAATAACATCCTTATATTCTGAAGCTTAATGATTCATGTAGTGGACAGTGTTGGGACACCAAGAAATGAAATCAAGTACATAATTCTTTTCATGGAAACTTTTTACACAGATTCCAGATAGTGCCAGGAAAGTGGTGCTTGCATAACCAATAGCTTTTTTTTAAAAAATATTGTCAAGTGATAGATTCTGTTCTTGTTTCCATGCAGACATTATTATTTGTGGTAATTCACTATGTCTACATGCCCATGTCACATAGCTAATTGACAGTGCTGAGATTCAAACCCAGGTCAGCCTGACTTTGAAGCCCATTGTCTTCAGCACTATCTGATGATTACTGACAGTTCCCAGATTATGTGATGCACCTGGTCTTGGGGCCCCACTTTGAGGATCATTGTTTAGAAAAGGTAACAGCTGATAACAAATAGAGCAACAGTGGAAACAAGTGTGAGGATTTACAAGGCAGTTTCAAGATGTTGTACCTAGCATAGTCAAGATTTCCAGAATTACACTAATGTTGCTGGGTTATCAAATACAGTGCTTTGAAAGGAGCAGCAAAAAAAAAGCTTGTCTGCCACAAGATTTCTCTAGAAATGCTTAGATGGCAACAGAACTGAGTGGATTGATGAAGGGTATGTCCACTACGTAATGAAAATAAAGTCCACTGGGGAGATATATATATCTGAGTAAAGCTGTGAAAAGGGATCGGGAGTTTAGTCTAGGTTTTGTTTTTATGTCGTATCACCTTTTTGGTCTATTCTTAAGAACCATTAGTTATGAAGGCAGTGTTGGTTAGGAGGCCTCATGGAGTCACACTGGGGCTTTTAAAGTCTGACTTGCTTATATATTAGGTGAGTGGATTTTGGTAAATTAATACATTAAGCCTTAGTGTCTCCACCTATAAAATGAGGATATTAATGGCTATTCATTCGCAGCATTTTTGCAAAGATAAAGGAGGGATGGCATGAAAAACCCTTGGAACAGTATACAGTAGATGTTAGCTATTACTATTTGCACCACAGTGGACTTAGACCATGAGATAAGGAGAAAACTTCCCAGTTCACTGGATAATGGTTTATGCTGAAATCCTGTCCTGGTGCCGGCAAAGAAATTTGATCATCAGTGTTTCTGGGCTGTGCTATTCAATATACAAATACATATATTGGTTAGGTGTCAGTATTTGCATACACTGGAGATAATTTGAAAAACAAACCAAAAAAAATTGTCAACAATTCTTTAAATCTTCCTTATGCATAACCCAGGTGATTCTGTAAATTCCAAAGGATAGTATAAACCAGAGAGACATGTACATTTTCTCATTTGATTCCTTGGTAGATAATTGTTGTCATTTCTATTTTAAACATTGCAAATCTGAAGTTTACCAGGTAATTACAACAAATTGATAAGTCAGAATTTGCACTCAGATGTGTTAAAGACCAAAACCTACACTGCCTTGAAATTTCATACACATAACATTTTTTTGGAGGAGAGTGAGGGTTTGTTACCTATATGCTCATTCATAGGAACACAATATTTCATTTCCAATGTTTTTGACTTAGAAGAATATATGAGATAATAGAAAATTTAAGTTTTCATAGATATAAGAGCTAAATCATTTATTGTTTGGATAATTGAAAGTACTACTGTCTGGCTACTTATTATCATATTTGTTTCATATATAAAAGAAGAGGACATCATTGAATATCCAACATTTGGGGAGTGGGGAAATCACCTCAAATTTAGATGAAAATCAGTAAAGAGTTCAGATGAACTTGTGACTGACAGATTTCAAGCCAGGAACATCCACTCTAGGAGTTTTAGTGTTTTGACTATCAGTAATTTTCAGAATAAGATAACATCCTCACCGTCCTGGATGGAATCTAGCACTCTCTTCCCTCTTTTGGGAAAATACCACAGTCGGTTGCTATCTTAGTGTCTCCTAGTCTCTGCCTGCACAGATATTCTAACCCCACATGCAGTTTGGAGCTAGAAGGGTACACGCAGGGAGTCACTGTGCCCTAAGGCATTGCCCACACACAGGGATCTTCCCCTGAGGCATACCTTACTGTTGAGGATCTGGAAAACCCTTTGCTGCAGGGTTTGGCCAGCCTTGGGTCTCACAAGGATGTAGATGACTTTCAGGTCAGGGCTGGTGCGGAACAGCTTCTCCATGAGCACTTTGCCCAGGAATCCTGTGGCCCCAGTGATGAGGATGGACTTGTTGTCATAGAAAGCTGCAATCATGGACATGATTCCTCTTTTTCTCTTTTAGAACACTGAAAAGGGGTTCCTAAAAAGGAAAAGAAATAACAAAAGATTACCGTTTTAGAAGTTCTAAAACTCAACATCACTTAAAATATTTCCTCTAGTAGAGGAGCCAGGGGCTGGGGTTGTAGCTCAGTGGAAGAGCGCTTGCCTAGCATTCGTGAGGCACTGGGTTCAATCCTCAGCATCACATAAAAAAGTAAATTAATAAAGTTATAAAAATATTTTAAAAAGAAGAAAAAAAACAGAAAAAAAGTCAACAAACTGCTTTCTCGACTCTGGTTAAGATCCCTATATTAGTAACTACTTAAGAATAATGATTTTTCATAGCCATAATTTATATTTTGAGGATGTTGGGGGCTATGTTCTTAGGCAAAATTCTTCACATTCGTGGGATTCGTTCATTCATGAATTTACACAAAAACTAATTTTGAGCACCAGCTATGCCTGATTCCATGCTAAATTCTGAAGATAAACAGAAAGAACACATAAGACTTGCTTTCATTCTTGCAGGGGAGGCCTGTGACACAAGACAAATAAATACATAAACAAGATAATTACAGACTGATACAAATGGTCTGAAGTAAATAAAACAGGGATTAATAAATCACCAATGCTATCCACTTAAGGAAATCTGCATTTCAAATCATATTATCTATATTCACAAAGTTATTATTTAAGCCTCTCTTTTAGATGGCTGATGTGAGAAACATTATTTTGTAAAACCCATATTGTGCCAACAGCAATTAATGATGTTTTTTGACATATTATAATCCACCCACTGATTTCTTAACAATTTTGCCTTCCTGGCTTGAAGTTCAGAAAAGTTGTGTCACCATGTTTGGAAGGCAGTATAGTATCCTGGATTAGCATGTAAATTTCAGCAGGACTCGGAAAAATCAAATCCCAATTCTAACACCTATGAGCCATGTGGCCTCAGGCAAATTATTAAATTCTCTATGCTTCAGTTTCCTCATCAAGAATATGGGGATTTTACAAAAAACTTCTCTTAATAGTTCCATGGTAAGGATGAAAATAAGTTAACTCATGGAAAACCCTTAGAAACACAATTGCCTATATCATGTACTCAGGTATTGTCTAATAGTATAGTCACTGGTTTCAAAAGTTTCTCCTTAATGGTTTCTGCCTTTCTTGACACTTATTTCTTATGTATTTTATGTACATTCTTTTGGAAATAGATGACTTATAATTCAATCACTCATAAGAATCAAGTAAAGTATTGTCACCAAATGTGACTTCCTCTTACCTATTCCTTTATATATCAAATGTTTAGGTAGCCTAATCCTTTAATATGGTAATCGGCATAAATGGTCATGGGTGGCAGGGAAATGCAGGTAGAAAACCAAAAATATACTGTTATTATATTTTTCTCCAAGACATAGCTTTGCAACACAGAATTTATAGTTTTAGAGAGAAAATAAGATATCTTTAATGAGACTACTTCTTTATGCTTTCTTTCTTCTTCTTCTTCTTGTTTTAATGAGTCTATTTCTTTATTAAGAAAGAATGGTTAAATATGTCCCAAAATAAAAGAATTTGCCTCTTCTGTCTATAGTCCAAATACTTCTTAAACTCAACAAAATCCATAGGAGAATACATTGAGGGCTTGAATAGGGAAAGAAAACAAAATCCTAGCCCTCATCACCATGACGTGGTAGAGCAGTTGGGGCCATGATTCTAATCAATTCAAATGGTTCTGAAAAATGTCTAAGAGAATTCATTCTTTTATTTCTTTTTTCCAATCTGAATATATGGGTTGATTCCTCAGAAACTCCTATACAAAACTCTCTGTAGTCCAATTCCCTACATTACAATTTTGCATCATTTAGGAATTGTTAACACTTAATATAATTTGTTAAAAAGTGAAATTAATTATTTCTAAAATTGAAATAATTTCACACTTAGTAATGGAGTACATGAAATACTAGGATGAGGACTGTGTTTAGAACAGCATAGCCTTCCTTTTACACCTTAACTACCAAGGCAGAGAGCAAAGGATACTTTCTTATGCCTCATGCTCATGATATGGCCTGGGAAAAGGACAAATCAAGATATTATCCTTCCCAATCATCCTGAATAATTCAAGATATCTGATGTTTAAAAGAAAAAGAGAAGGGACTGATGGGATTCAGCCTGTGTATTTTTATTGAAGATCTACTATATACCAGGCACTGTCTCAGCACTAGAATTAGCAATAAATGGGCCTTATATAACTTATCTTTGTTTTTTTAAAATTTCTTTTTTAGTTGACATATCTATCTGGGATCCTTCATTTCTATTCTGGAGCATTTTCTTTTCTCCTCATGATCATTAGTTTTCATGATCAGAGTACAGAAAAGTGATTTTTACTCTCCTTTTGGTAGTAAAACAGGACCAATCTCATTCCTAGAGAACACATGTCAAAATATTGAACCATTATAGCTGTATCAAGTTACATATCTGTTGCAAGTTTCAATGTATGGGAACTTTTTGGGGGAAGGGTTCTTAAATTAAGAATTTTAATCCTAGGAGTCCTGCATAAGGCCAGTTTTCAGTTCTGAGATAGTGTCTGGCATATAGTAGACAGATAATAAAAACACACAGCCTGAATCCCATCACTCCCTTCTCTTTCAAACACCAGATATCTTGCATCATTCAGGATGATAGGGAGAGATAATATTCTGACTTAGGCATATCATAAGCCACTTGAGGAGACAAGTTTATCTAAATGTCTTGGTAATCCTTTGGGAAGAAATTTTTTTTCTCCTTTAGTAAGTATTTACTGAAATTCTGCCATATATTAGGCCCTGTGTTAAATATTGGATTAATTCTACTGCATCTTACATCCTCACACTCCAACATGAGTTATCTTGGATGTAAGAAAATAGCACTTACATCCATCCCACATCCAAATCACAGAACACAGTCATCTTTGATACTTTCCTCTTTCATATTTTCCTAGAGCTAATCATGTCACCATGTTCCAAAAATTCTACTTCTTAATATGTATCAAGTTGTACCATCCTCTCTATTTTTACAGGGTTATTACAGGCCTCCATTCTTTTTCTTTATTCAATTAAAATAAACTGAAATGGTTTCTTTCTCTTCAGATTTGACTTTTTCCAGTCTAGTGGCTTTTCAAGCCATTAGTGCACAAAATTCATCTGGAGTACGTATGAAAAATGAAGATCTCCACTTATCATCTCAAACTGACTCTGAAAGTTAGTCTTTTTTTTTTTTTTTTTTTATAAGCACAGGAAGTGATTTTCCTGTAGGGTATGAAGGTCCACATTTGAGAGAGTGCTGAGAGCCATAGCCGAGTAGGAATGACAAACCAAACTACAGCTTCTTTGATAGCTATCACAGTAAACTGTATAAACTGATGCATCAATGAATAATAACTCAACAAGTAATGCTCAATCAAGGAGTTGATTTACTTTGGGAGGAAATGGACATATTGATAGATTCCTCCGCTTTGAACTGCTTGCAGAACTTGCCTGGACTATGTATCACTTGTATGCATTGTGAACTATATGTTGGTGCAGCGAATTGTGGTAGTTCTGGCCTATCTTTGCTGAATGGTGTCACCAGTGATATAATTTTTCCAAAAGAGCTGTCAATTGGCTTGGTGTCGTGGCATTTCTGTATCTTCCTCCCTTCTGCTAGTGATGGTCTAAAATTTGGGGGCCAACAGAGGTGAGGCAAAGAACCTCACCCCCCCACTGGTGCATAGGCCTATCCACAAGTATGGCTGTATGCTGGACCGGTAGTCAGTGACAGGTATGATCCAATTGCAGTGGTACCAACCTAAGACAGGAGGCTGATGCCTAGAGGTCAGTTCATCTGATGATGGGTAAGGACCATATGTTGTATTGGACAACCTAACAGGCAAGGTCCCTAAGCCACATGCTTGTTGTTTAATTAATCAGAAGGGGGGAGATGCTGAGAGCCATAGCCAAGTAGGAATGACATGGCATTTTTAATTGAAAGGTGACCCTGCTCAGGGATTAGGGTGGCTCTAGGTTTAGTGTAGATCCTGCTGGATTAGGGTGGATCCGGTTTAGGGTGGATCCTGCTGGGAATAGGGCGTATCCTGCTGCCTCAGGCGCCTGCTCCTTGAGTTCCCGTTGAGTTCTCGCGGGATTCAGAGAGAATTGGTGCGCGGGAGCCGGGTAGAGGCAGTGGATTTTTTCCCAGAACGTGCGTGTAGAGTGTCGGTGAGAGTCGGGAATAAAGACTTGCTGTTTGAATCTACAAGGCGGTGTGGTGGCTCGGTTATTTTGTGCCCAGCCAGACTGCGGCAAGAGAGTCTGTCTCATTACTGATAGGGTACTCCTTTCCAAAAGCAAATGTTACCCATCATTATCTTCATTGTTAGGAGAGAAATATTTTTATAAGGAAAAGGGCACTTTGCCTCTTGGGTACCTTTCTCTTGGTTAGGGTTTTTCAACCTTGGTGCTGCTATTGATCAGATAAATCTTTATTGTGCAGGCTGACCAGTGCACTGTAGGAGATTTAACAGCTTCGCTGTCCTCTAGGAAATAACTGCCACTCCGTTTCCCCTACCATCCAAGTGTAAAACCCAAAATGTACTCTAGACTTGGCTAAATGTGCCCTAGAGAGAAAATCGCCCCCTTTCAGAGAGTCATTGTTCTAGAACTTTAAAATTTTTATATTGTATAATATTCAGCACATCCTTTTAAAAAGTTCAAGTTTAATACTTAAATTTTTGCTTGGTAGGCTAAATACAAATATGATCCATCATCAATACTTATTTTTCCTGTACTGAATCATTCACAGCTAATTACATTTGCCCAAACAGATTACATGTGGGTGGAAAATCTTGATAGTGTTCAAAGTGGAGAAGGAAGAATTTTCCAGAGAGAAGTCTTTTAATTTTAACCAAATTTTTAATGTGATTTTTAAATTTTAATTGAATTTTAAACACAGAAATTACTTCAATAATTATGCTATATTAAGGAAAATAATATACAAAATCATATTCAAACCTGTATAAAAACAATGTCCATTACAAATCTCCAGGATTTCATCAGTGGCAGAATTTGGAGGGGAATTCAATAAATAATAGTAGTTGTATAATAGTGTGATAAGATTAAAGTTGAAGAGTGTTTTTTCATGTCTGTGATATCTTGTCATAATTTTAAGAAAGGTAATTTAATAATATATACTTTAAAAAGAAGTGTTTGGAAATTAGTGACAGTAATGTATAGTCAGTCTCCTCTTTTGCTATAGGTTATAGAAATGTAGAGAAATTTGCAAAACAAATTCCTTGGAGTAAGGTCTACTGTGATTTTAAAAAGTGTGGCCCAACTGACATTACCTACTGTTATGGGCTGAACTGTGTCTCCTAAAATTGAAGTTGAAGTCCTAACCCCAATGTGTTGGTATTCATTCGGAGACAGGGAATTTGGGAGGTGATTAAGGTCAAGTGAGGACATGAGGGTAGAGCCCCAATCTGATAGAAGATGTCCTTTAAGAAGAGGAAGAATGATCAGAAGCTCTTTCCAAGCAGGTGCACAGGAAAAGACATAGGAAAAAACAGTCTGCAAACCAGGAAGCCAGGCCTCAGAAGAATCTGATTGTTCCAATGCCTTGATCCTGGACATCTATCCCCTGTAACTGTGAGATAATAAATGTTTGTTGTTTAAGTTGCCTGTGTTGTGGTATTTTACTAGGGTAGTCTGAGCAAACCAATGCATACAAAAATACACATCAACAGGAACTGTGTTAACTTTTGACTAGAGAGCAAAAATAACTCTTGACAATAATTCATATCAACTTTGAAATTCTGGAGTAAATATTTACAATGAATTAAATGCATTGGCCTCATTTTCCTATTTTATAACATAAAAGTACAATGTTGGTTCTGAGTTTTCAAACATTTGTGAAATGATAGACAGGTATTTTATGATGAACTACAGAGACCTCATTGATCTTAGGCCTTAAAAGTTTATGTCAGTCACATATCTGTTTGTCAAACAATGCGGGGGAAAAAGGTTTTCATCAGAGAGATCTTTTTTTTTTTTTGCTTTAGTTTCCTGAGTACATCCTGAATTATGCAACTCAGCAGTGAACTTAGGTGCCTTTCACTGTGAGCTTAATTTTTAAAGTTTTTCTAGTAGAAAACTTGACAGAATATTAACCTCCAGGGTTACTTGTTGGCAGCTGTTGGGAATAGGCTTTACTAATTGGATTAGTGGTACTCCATAGTCAAGAAAAACCAATTTGGAAACAGTCCCAGCTGGGGAAGGAAGGTCCAGGCTGGCTTCAAGAACACCAAATTTAGCAGTCACCTCAATACCTTCTTCCAATTTGTTTCTGTTAGTTCATTAGTAAGTCTTAAAAAAAAAACAAGTATAACTGAAGTAAAAAAGACATGACCCAAATCCATCATTTCAATATAATTGATTAAATACATGTGTTGAGTATCTACGTGTGCTACATACCGTTAGGTGTGAATAATCAATAGGCAAACATCCTTGTTAATTAATTGGTAAGGCATTATAAAAGATGCAAAGTATTATTGTTTCTAGGAAATGAGTTAAACACCAATCTGCATATAAAGATTATAAAAGGATATTAAGACAACCACAATCAAATGTAAATCTTGATATGTCCTATTTCCTCTTGGTGATTTATAAATTGAGGCAGATTACAAATAAAAGAATAGTTGATATACTGACCCAATGAGAACAGAACAGAAATCCCATTGAGTGAATAGAAAGCCAATAGATTTTTTTGCAGACTTCGCTTAGAGTAAGACTCTTTAAAAGAGATGACATAGATTATTGTTGAATTATAGTTCTCCAGAAAAGAAACCAACAGGGTGTGTGTATGTGTGTGTGTGTGTGTGTGTGTGTGTGTGTGTGTGTGACTGAGTGTGTATAGGAATGGGAAAAGATAGAGAAAGAAGGAGATTTTTAAGGAAAGATTTTAAGGAATTGGCTCACACAATTATAGAGGCTTAGCAATGTCACAATCTTCAGGGTAGGCCAGCAAACTGGAGATCCAGGAAATATCTTCTGCAGGTAAGATTCAAAGGCTATCTGTTCTTCTTGCTCTAAGGACATATGTCTTTGTTCCTTTTCAATAGGCTAAATGAGATCTGCCCACATTGTGGAGAGTAGTCTACTTTACTCAAAGTCCACCAATTTAAATAGTAATCCCACAAAAAGTACCTTTATAACAACATCTGTGAATGTTTGACCAAATATCTGGGCACAATGGCTCAGTCAAGTTGACTCAAAAAATTAACCACAACAAGTCCACTCCTTGCCAAGTTGACAGCCAAATGCATCTCTTTTAACCAAATATAAGCTCTAGTTAAAAACAATAACAATGTCATAATCTTACATGGTACAAAGTCCTGAATCCAAACCAAATTGCACTCTTTCCCCAAAAGAAGGTGCAAATTTCTTGGTTGGTGTTTACTTTTTTCCTTGATATTTCATGACATAAATATTAAGATGGAAATCAACACTACTTAAATATTGCAATGGAAAGCCAATTCATTTTATGTTACGTATGGGGATGAGAGAGGGAAGAAAACAGACATCTGTTATGCGTACACATGTTCTTAATAAAAGAGGGAAGAAACGCTCATGAAAATCACAGTCCTAATCTCTGTCACAGCTGGTATTTACACCTACCTACTGCTATTACCTATTCCCTGTTTCCTTTGCCTTCAACAGCCACCTCAGCTGGCCATGGTTCTTCACTTGGTGAGGTAATCTAAACCTTCCTGGAGGGTCTGGGCCACAGTGGTCCTGCCTTGTATTGGGTTTTGTTGTATTTTCCCATTGACCTGAATTGTAGGGTATGGTAATAGTAAGAGACATTTTTTCTGGGATCTTCTGTATTCCATGCTCTTTCTTACCTCTACTGTAGAGTGGCAATCAAATTTCCCTTTAGTAGTCAGTATCAATCACTCTACCAAGCACAGTAATGCCCTTTTCTGCCTATTGATTCAGTCTTGAGGAATCTGGAGTGGGCAGGCAGCAGTCTTAGTTTCTAGGTCAGTTAATTTATTATTTTATCTCTTGCTGGAAGTTCCCTCTGGAAGGAATACCTCTAGTCCAGAAAAGCATAAAGTCATAGGGAGAGGAAGCAAAAAGTTTGCTGGTGGGTCACTATGGGTAATAGTGAATGATGCCATTCTCGTGTCTATCCCTAGACCCTACACACAGGAGTCCTGGCTCTGGGAGAAACAGCATCATATAATAGACATGGATTCAGAGTACACTCAGCCTTCTGGAGAACCTTGCTCCAGTGCTGCTAGGTATCACCACCTCGCTGGTGCTAAAATTGAGTCTTTGATAGGCCATTCCACTGTTTTATCAAAGTAGCTGCTTCAGGATGATAGGAGATATGGTAAGATCAGTGAATTTAGTGATAACTGGCCACCTGCTCACTTTGCTATGAAGGGAGTGATGGTAGTTAAGCTATCCTAGAAATCCATGGAGGTAGTCTTGGTAGGAGCATTCTGTGCAGGAAAAGCAAACTGGTATTGTGTATTCCAATAAGAACAAAACACTTCCCCTCCCATATAGAAGCAGTCCAATGTAATCAACCTGCTGCCAAATAGCCAGCTGATCACATGTGGAATGGTGCCATCAGGGACACAGTGTTGGTTTCTGCTGCTGGAAGATGGGGTTCTTGGCAGAAGCTATCAGCCAGAATGGCCTAAGTGAAAAATGTGTTCCAAATCCGAAGAGGCCCATAACATCTTGTGCCTCCTTTTTAATTTTAAAAGGGGCCAGATTTGACAACATATATCCTTTACCTTAGAAGGAATACCTTAACCTGCCCCACACTGTTCCTTAGCCCATGCAAATCTTCATCTCTGCCACAATGGTCAGTTTGTTCTTCAGCTACTGGGCAATGACAGGAGTAGCCGGGGAAAGAGATTGACCGATATCCATTGAACAGGTCATCCTATTCACCAGACTATTAACATTCTCTGCTGAAGTCACTTTGGTTAGTAGTCATATGGGACACAAATATATTCATGTTTTTCATTCACAGAAGTCTATCCATATACATCTTTCCCAAATTTTCTTGTCCCTATATTCATTCATATTCCTTCCAAGTGCTTGACCATCCAGTCAAATCATTGGCCATTTCTGGCCATTTATACATCCAAGCAAAATGAACAACCAGGTCCCAAAGTTTGGCCTATTGGGGGAGGGCGAATTTTCCTTCATCATGTCCTTGAGGGGTGTGTTAGAAAGGGGCTGTATTGCTGCAGCTGTTCACTTTTTGTGGTTTCTGCATATCATGTACCACTATCTATAAACCAGGCCCACATATTTTATTCATATGTCACCCAATCATAGGGTACTCCCCATGAGGCCATGGGTACAGGCTGGGAGAGCGAATGCAGCATAGTAGGGTGGGGACCATGGGCATTTTTTTATGTAAATTTTATCTTTTTCATGTAAATTTTTTTATGTAACTTGTTCATGCCTTCAATTTCTGCTCCAGCTCAATCAAACATATACTACCTCCATTTAATAATGGAGCATTGTTATACAAACCCAACTTTATAGCTTGATGGGATAACACTCAGTTCATGATGGCCAGCTCAGGTCATAGTAACTTGGTGGCCCAGGGTTAAGTATTCAGTCTCTACTAAGGCTCATTAGCAGGCCAACATTTGTTGCTTAAAAGGTGAGTAGTTGTCTAAAGATGATAACAGGGCCTTGCTCCCAAATCCTAAGGATCTGCACTGTGATTAACCTACAGTGGACTTCCAGAGGTGCCAACCAGCATTCCTGTCTGCCTTCCTTCAAACACTATTATATCTGTTGGATCCTATGGGCCAAGTGGCAGAGTGACCTGCATAGCAGCTTTGACTTGTTGCAGAGTTTTCTCTTATTCTGGATCCCATCTATAACTAGCAGCTTTTGGGGTCACTGTGTAAATGACCTGGAGGAGCATACCCAAATGAAGACTGTAATCCAAATTTAAAGAGGCCCATTACATCTTGTGCCTCCTTTTTAGTTATAAGATGGGCTAAATCGACAATTTATAGCCTTTTCCTTAGAAGGCATATCTTGACCTGTCCCACACCACTGAACCCGTAGAAATTCCACTGAGGTACAAAAGGCCAGATTTCCCATTCTCTGACAGGCAAATGTCTTTTGCCATAATCCAGAGTGGTTGCCACTTCTTGCTTTCTAGGCCCACTTGTCAAAATGTCATCAATATAGCTGACCAGTGTGATATCTTGTGGAAGGAAAAGACAATCAAGATCCATGCAAATTAAATTGTGATATATGGCTGGAGAATTGATACTGCTGAGGTAGGGCATTGAAGATGAATTGGTCTTACTAAATGAAAGCAAACTGCTTCTGGTGATCATTAATAATAGGAATAGAGAAAACAGCAATTGTCAAATCAATAGCTGCATACCAGGTACCAGGAGATGTGTTAATTTGCTCAAGCACTAAAAGAGCATCTGGTACAGGAGCAATAGTTAGGGTCCCTACTTGGTTAAGTCCATGATAATCCACTGTTGTTTTCTAAAATCCATCTCAAATGGGGATATGGTAGGCAACATAATGCCTGCATCCTTGATGGTGGCACTGATTTTCACAATCTCTCCAGATATGTGGTATTGCTTTTTGTTTAATATTTTTATAAACAGAGGTTATTCTAGTGACTTCCACCTGGCCTTTCCCTCCATAATGGCCCTTACTTTACAGGCTAGGGAACTCATGTGAGGATTCAACCATTTTTTGAGAATATTTACTCTAATTATCCATTCTGTAACTGGGGAAATAACCACAGAATGGGTTTTGGGGTCTCACCTGACAAAATGTGAGTAGGGCCTCGAGAAAACTCCATTTTATCTGACCTCTATAGCCTCCTACTCTGACTGGAGAGTCATAGTGATATTCAGCTCTCCTGGAACTAATGTTAGTTCAGAGCTAGTGACCAAAGTCTGATTATTTCCTTTCCCTAAATGCATAGTTTCCTGAGTAAAAGATTATAAGTGCCAGGGAAGCTGGAAGAACGATTAAGAGTATAAATTTTTGGCAGGGTCCTTCCTCAAGGGGATCTGGTCTCCCTTCTTTCAAGGGATTCTGGGTCTTCAGGCTGGCTCAAGTCTAGGAATTGATTAAGGGGCTGTGACTCCCTGTTTTTATGGTTCAAACTAGATTTTTGCTCAGTTGATCAGGCACTTTTTTTTTGCTTATACAGATCAAATAAGACTTAGTAGATATCCCATCTATTTTGTTTATAGGAACATCATGATTAACTAGCCAATAGCATAGGTCTCTATAAGTCAGACTCTTGGGATTGCTGCTTTGACTCTACTGTCCATTATGGTTAACTGCGTGTACCTTGCCGTTAGCAAGGTGTTTAAGTGATGCCCCTTGTTCTTGTTCTCCCATGGATCAACAGTCTTTTCAGTAGATTGAGTTCAAGATATACCAGGATCCAATTACTTCCACTGCATTTAGGTTGCCCAATTCAGTGGCAGCAATTGCCACTTTCAATTCTGTGCTACAGGAAGAGTGATCATAGGACTCTTCAAGGATGCTGAGGCTCCCTTCACCCTGTGGCCCAGTCAAGTTTACATAAAATTAATTGCATTTTTCTCCTACCAAATTCACCATATGTAGGATTCCTCTAACAGTTTTAATAAACAAAATTTTTGCTTGATCCTTGGTAGCTAAAGGTAAAATATTGTTGTAGGAAGAAAGTTTTATTAATTTGATTTGGAATTGTTTCTTTGGTTTGTTTTTCAATTGATCGCTCATTACTGAAATAATTTTATCTTCTTTAAATTATTCTACTTTAAGACTGCCTCAGCTTACATAATGAAATGAATTGTATGAGTTATAGTATAGACATGAAGAACACTGACCTAGGAACTAGAAAACCTGGACAGTAAATCTGATCTGTTGCTAACTGGTCACGTAACTCTGAATCTTGAATCCTGACAGCTCTGAGAGTCAAGTTTCCCTCCTTTTGAAGAACAATATTCTTCTTACTTTGCATAGTGGTTTTAATAATCAACCAGGACAGATGATTGCTCCACATAGTCGTAGCAGTACATAAAGATGTCTTTTATATTCAGGATGTTACATGTTAAGACTATTAATTCTACTTTGACTCTGAATCCAAATACCTTGTGATTATGGGTTAGTATACTGAGGACACATCTTGTTAACTCTGAATAGCTCGAATAACACTTGAAAGAGAGTCTATATTTTATACATCAGTCCTCACATGCTGGCTATATAGCACAGTACCAAGCAATGAAAAGTGGTGCAATAAATATTGTCAAGCCAATGAACAAATTAGTCAGGACTGATGATACAAAGAGTCAATAGATGGTTCACAAATACTAGTGGGCATCTGAGTGATTTGAAGATCTTGTTTAAAATGCTCTTTACTAGACTCCATTTTCTGAGATTCTGATTTAGAAAGGCTGAGATTGGATCCAGACAGATGCATTTCATTGAGCATGCCCATTGATTCAGATGTAAATGGTAAGGGAAAAGCTGGCATAGGGAATTTGATTCTCTTTTAATCCTAGATCATACCTTGCACCTTAGACTATATCCTCAACATATAATGGTCACTATGATTCCCCTTTCTTCCTAAGTAACACACAGAATAATTGGCTTACTTGAAAATTCACATTCTAATACTAGTAGAATATAGATACACAGGAAGCAGCAGAGCTTGGCTCCATTTTAGCCAGAGCATAAGTTTTTAATGATCTCATGTTGCACTAAGGTAATTTTCATGGATGATGGAACTTTCTATGTATTTCCTACAGGCATCAGAGCTCACATAAGTCCCCCCAAAATGCATGTATTGGAAGAGGTGAAATAGAGACTTGTCTTTTCACATAAATAAATAAAATTTCTAAAAATTATTTTCTCTGGGTTCCTGCTTTTCCATACTAAAACTTGAAACAAATAGTTACTTAAAATATTTTTAAATATAATGCAAATGCATGCAGAGATCATAGGATAGCATAACAATGATTAATAAACATACTGTATTACTGTGGAATGAAAGGGATATATGTCAAAGGCTAATTTCTTCTCACAAGATACAGTCATTTCCTTTGCTACCCACACGGGTTAAGAGATGTAGTCAGATTCATTCAAGTGGAATTTAGAAATAAAGTTTGAGATTTCTATTTCCTAGTCATAGATCTGTGCCTCAACCTTTTATTCAACCAAAGAAACTAAAAACAAAATAGTTGGTATGTGTGAAGACCTTTAACAGGCCTTGATTAAAAAGAGATTGATTTAACATCATGAACTCAATATACTGAAAAGACTATTGATCCATGAAAGAACAAGAACAATTGCTACATCACTGCACAAATTATTGCTTGCATCCAAAGATTATACTGTTTATATATAAAAACACACTGTTCTTTTGCACATACGTGAGTTACCAGAATTTGTTTATGTCAATGATTAGACATAGTATTTATTAACTATATCCAGTGAAAGACAAAATATCAGTCTCCTCATTTAGTGAGATTCCAAGAACTTAGTCATTGCCATATATTAATAGCTGTTCTTGAACCATGTAGGAACTTTAATTTTTTAAAAGGCTGTTATAATATATGCAAATCATTTATAATACATGCTAATTATTTATAAGCAGATCAATATAATTTGGTAAACTGGAAATCCTTATTTATTAATGTAAGTTATTGATCATAACCAGTGTCAATAAATTGACAGTATCCCAAGAAACATCTGAAATAAATATGAATATAGTATTTGGAAATATGCACTTAGGCCTTTAGGAAGAACTAAGTTCTGAATTAAAGCTGATATTTCCCCTATTGAAATTCTCTCACTAGGACCTTGTTCCATGTCAAAAGAACATAAGCCACAATCACATTTATTTTTCTTTGAAGAGGGACAATGAATTCTATTAAAAAAATCAACAAAGATTTTAGGCATTTGTCTTTAAGAGAAGGTACTTACAGATCAGAGAAAATTACTTCGTATTTGTACTAAACTGTGGGTAGTAGCTTTATAACATGAGAAGAAAAATACAGGTTTTATACAACAAAGTACAAGCTGTCAGAAAGAAAGTCTATCAAAGCTGCGTTTGGGACAACTTCTATGTCTAATGGTTTGATATTACTTGAACAAAGAACAAAAGCAATTGTTCTCTTTTTTGAGTTAGTATGTTATTTAAATGTATATTAGCTCCATTTTAAACTCTCTTTTATAATGCTAATTAAGATAGACTATCCAGTCACATTTTTCATAGCATTACAAGTGAAATTGTAAAATCCATTTTCATTTTACCATGGATAGAGATAGACTATTTCTTACAATATTAAGCTTGACGTTTTATAGTCTAACCTCTGCCATTTAGTTCTTAATCTGAACCCATTGATTCAGAATTTATAGTCCAATATAATTTATTATAACCTGTTTTGTATCTAGGGCAAACATGTACATTTATCATCAATCAAAAATGAGATTTGGCTTCTTTTTGATTATTATGTATCCTACCTTAAACTATTAGAAGACTGTTAAGAGAAAGATAAAGGATTCTCAAGATAGATGAGATTGCCGCCTGTCTTCTAAGGCCTGCCACCAATCAGGAAGAACATGAATGTATCATGACAATAAAAGGCAAAATTTGGCAGATATGTGCATAAAGTTGTATAAAATATGATTTATATAAAGTAATATTACATATGTAGCAATCTAAATCATGAAAATATTAAAGTGACTCCAGAATGAAGTTCTTACTTCTAGTTTTAGAATAAGAAGTATGATTAGAGATGCAAAAACTGAAGGTATCTGAGATGGCAGTAGTGGTTAAGCAAGGGGACAGGAGGAAGTGCAATGTGTATTCCAAGTGCAAAGTATGACTTTAGAATAAGAAAATAACTCTTAAAAGAAGGCAAGGAATCTCAACTAGAGGAATAGATGGAAACAGATTGTACAAGCTTCAATGTCTAAAGAGGTAGAGTTCATAGGGACTGAAGATTTCTGACCAAGGGAAAGAAAACAATCAGAAGAGGCTGAGAATGGAAGGGGAAAAATCCTTTTGGATTTTGTTCAATGGTCCAGGCCAGGGCTAAAGAAGAGCTGAGCCAGGGGCCATTCTAGTGGTTCTTACATTGTTACGGGAATCAGAACTAGAGGTCTCCAACCCTCACCCCACTGTGATTCTGTAGATCCGGAGGGGCTTACTCGTTGGTTATTTGTGGAAAACACTAATATAATAAGCACCATAAGTCAGGGGATGGTTTTGATTCTCTCTCTGCCACTTACTAACGGTGATTTTAGGCAAATGACTTAGTCTTTGTCAGGTGCTGCTTCTTGTCTGTGAAATGGGAACAATATCACTGATAGGACTTATTTAAAAAGGGAAGGCAGAACCTGGCACATTTTACAATTGGGTCAATGAGGCTAGAATGGAAGGGAGGAAATAGGGAAAGAACATTTCAGTTTTTCTCCTACACATTCACCATGTTCTTTCTTATATATTTGTGTACAGGACTTTCTGCTGTATAAGTTCTTTAGATCCAGAGACTTTAGATAATCATTATGTGCTTCAGGTAGCATAATTGAATGAATATGTTCTGTCAGATCCCATCTCTTGCTGACTTTGTGTTCATCATTGATTTTGGATCATGCGCTTGAACTCTTGGAGGGAAGGACAGTAGTAGACTTACTTTATATCTCTAGTTCCTGGTAAACGCTCAGTAACCAATCAATTTTGCTTAGCTGATTGACTAAATGGATGTATAAACGGATGTTTGGAGTTTGAAGACCACACCAGAAATGGATTGTTGCTAAGCCAGTTCTTTTGCCTCTAACATCTTGGTTTCCAGCAACTCAAATAAACTGAATGCAAGAAGCTCTATCTGTCCCTGAGGTACCTGTTCTTGGGATGCTCATGTCTGAGAGGTTGGGTGAACTAAGTGACATGGTACATATCTCTGTGAAATTATTTCAATAAGTTTAGCATTTGAAGTTCAAATTTGGCACCATTCGCATTGATTCTTAATGAGATGGTACTTCATGTCATTTTTTTTTTTCCTGTTCACCGAGGAACTTTAAAATATCATTTAATGTGTTCATTAGCACTATCCAGAATTCAGCATTTTGGGCAGAGAAACTGACCAAAATAGTCATTCTTGACTATCATTATAAGTTTCACAATTTGATTATTTTTAACTTAATCAGACATTAGGCACACTAGAGAAAAAAGAACATGCAGAAATAGCCAAATGACATGGCAGATAACAGCCAAGGTATATCTATTATCTTTATAAGAGCTATCTTATAAAGATAATAGGTATACCTTGGCTGTTATCTGTTAGTTGGGAAATATATTCCTTCATTCACTGAACTGCTGATTAAGTGTATACTGTATTGCAGGCATTATGCTAGATGCTGGGTTCACAGTGGAGAATGAGACACCTACACGCTCATGATAAGGCATTTTGTCCCTCATCAATTCTTATTATCAAGCTTTTCAAAACTACTTATGACTTTAAGCTCGTTGATATCTCTCTAAAACATGCTTAACTCAAGATAACTTTGGAGAATTATTAATAGACCTGGAAGTTTTCTGGGTTTAGTTCCTAGAAGCGAAACTAAGGAAATGGGTCATTTAAGATTCTTTTTAAGGAATTCAGAAGCATTTGGCCTACAACTGATAGACCATTTTGACTTGGCCTAATTCTTCAGAAAACGGCCAAGTTATACCAGCCTAATCTGAGTTTCTTTACATCTTCCTTTTCTGTTCCAAACTCTATCACAGACACCAAGAAAAGTAAGCCAGAGAGTAGTGGGTTTAAACACTTGCAGAGTCTGTATTTCTCCTTATTAAGCACTTACTGCATGATTACACTGTGAATGCTTTCCATGAGTGCAATGACAAAACTGAATATCCAAACAGAGCAAAAGAATAACAATAAAAATAATATAGTAGAACTTTGACCCACACCTGCAGCAACCTGCCCAGGAAACCAACCCTTTATTTACAATAAACAGCCCAGGAAGCCAACCTGCCATAAGTCAGATTTGCAGGAAGCCAGATTGCTATCTCTAGTGGCAATACAGGAAGATAAGCAATAATTTCTTTAATGGTGACTCTAAATAGTTTTAGGAGTTAATTATTGACAGCTTTCTTAATTTTTGCCCCTACTTCCAACTTAGCACCAACAGAAAGCCAACAATGCACCCCCTAACCAATCACAGAGGCTTCCCTGATTCTAGTTTGTCTGCTTACAGCTTCCCCAGCTAGCAGCCTCCAATCAGGACACTCTATAGGCTTCCTTACTGCCATTGTCACCTGAGTTTTTTTTTTTTTCCTTTTGTCTAGCATAAAAGAGTAGAATTTGTTCAAGTGAGAGAAAAGAAGTAGAGCTCTTGCCCAGTGAGAGGCTACCTGATAGCAAGTTGCTACTTTCATGTACTAGTCTAGGGCCTTATATAGCTACTGAGTAAGGGCATTGATCAATATCTATGGTAATCAGGAATTGGAAAAATACCAATTGAAGCTAAGCAGGTATTAAAAAATTATCAATTCTATTGGCCAATATCTATGATCATCAGGTATTGGAAAAGTGCCATGGCTACTGGTTTGGCTCATGACCTTCTGATTGGTTGTGCCCTTTTAGCCTGGAAGTTGGTAGTCTTCATTCAGGTCCAATCTGCTTCTCTTTTCCCACAGCTCTGGGACAAAGGAAAGGAATTTGCTGGAATGCTTCTCCAGTTTAATCTCATGGAGTGGCCTTCACATTTAGTCTTTATGGGGCCTGTTGCCCTAAGTGCCTCCGTTTTTTTACCATCTATCCTATTTTTTAAATATGTATATCTCTGAAGAAATAGCCCTAACTACCATTAGGGAAAGGAGCAACAGCCACTTTTAAATATATATATCTCTGAAGAAATAGCCCTAACTACCATTAGGGAAAGGAGCAACAGCCACTCTGGCTATTTCAAGATGGGAAGAGGCATTGGAAGGGGAACAGCAGTCAGGGTCCCCCTACTGAGGCTTATCAAGGGCCTCTGGTACATGGGGATTTTATTTTGGATCCCATTTGTAGTGTGAGCATCTCATACCTCAGGGGAGTGCAGAGGTCCATGATACAGTGGGGACTGGACAAGGTGTTCACAGGACAGGGATCATGGCTTCTGAAGGATCCCAGATGAGCCCTTGAAAGATGAAACTGGATTGCCAGTGTTGCAACAGACCTCAGCCTGCTGCCAGTGACTTTTTTCCAGGTCCTTGTCTCACAAGTTTGAAGAACGAAATCCATGGACAATAAAGAGTGAGCATAAAAGAGTATGATTTTTTCAAGTGAGAAGAAAAGAAGAAGAGCTCTCACTGGTGAGAGGAAACCTGATAGCAGTTGCTCCCCTCTGGTCTACCCCCTGATTCCTCTGCTTAAACACAAGAGATGGTGGCTGACTTCCTTACTATAAAAATTCAGAACCAAGAGTCCTTCCTTTTTTCATTTGGTTGGTTTTTGTAAATTTTCCCCAATTTATAAAGGAATTTATAAAAATTAACTTTTGAAAGGGACCACATATGAGGCAGAGCAAGGGTTTGGACCTGATCTCCAAACTCCAGAGTTATCCCATTACCCAGTGCCTGAAGATAGAAGAGAGGCTTTTCCTTGCTGTCCTCTGCTAAACCTAAGGTGTAATTTTCAGGACTTTCCTCCTTCCTTAAAAGCAAGTGGCTCCAACTGTAATGATATTAGTCTACAGGCCTGCAGACAAATTCAATTCAGATGCGCTATTAAGAGTTTAGGGTGATAATGGCAACTCTAATTCTGTTCTTCTTTACTACAAATTAAATGTATGAAGAGGTCTGGAGTCCAGTAAATCTTGAAACTCGGCTTGCTTGTGAGGAAATACTTCTCTAATTTCCCAGTCTTCCCATTCTTATCTAACGTCTCTGCTGTATCTCAATGTCATGGCTCTCTAGGTAACTTTAAAGCATTTAAACATGACAAGCTAGAAGGAGGATGCAGAGGATGCATGGTTTTAACATATGCATATTTACTGATTTAGAGGACTGGGCAAAGTCCCTTGTATATTGAGTTGATCAAAGAAAAGAAAATTTCAAAGGAGAGCTTTTTGTTTTTCTTCAGTTCCCCACCCCATTTTTTGTCATTTTGGGTGATGCAATTCTATATGGAGTGAAAGTGCCAAAGGAAAGGCTCAAACTCAACTTTCCTCTGATTCCTCAAAAATCCTGAAGTTTTGTATCCAAACATCTGTGAATCTTCTGCATAAGAGGAAATGCTGTGCATTGAAGGGGATGTATGCAAACATCCAGAGGTGAGGTCTGGGTTTAGCATTCAGACTGGGCACTCCAGAGACCATGCTGCCCCCCACATTTGCCACCTCCAGCTGTCAGTGAATACATTCATTGCAGTGACTTCTCTGTAGAGGCCCCAGAGAGGAAAGGGGTATTTTCTCACAGCTCTGCTGCACACCCCAGGGTGCTGGTTACACCCATCAGCAATTCCCTCAGCAATCTGTCACTCCCTCCAGCAGCTGAGGCAGTTCCTCAGGAATGAAAGGCAGGAAAACCAGCGGGCCACACAAGTCCTGCTGCTGGAATGTACAACAGGAAGAAGGAGCTGCTGGCTTTGAAGATGCTTGCCTCCCTTCCCCGTTTTTTATTTCAAATGTTGACACAAGAAAGGAAAGATTTTACATTTCATACATTAAAAAAAAAGTAGCTTAGACTACCACATCAAAGGAAACATTGTCAGGTTACAATAGTCTCCAAGAGAATATTCCAGTTTGTGAAAATAGAGAAAAGAAGAAACTGAACTGGAAAGCAAGAGGAAGGAGGAGGGCAAACTAAAAAGAAATAGAGATATTTACGGTTGTATGCACAAAAACAAAAAATTTGATTTACAAAACATCCAGGTAAAATAAATCTATTATTTACAAAATTTCCTCCTTCATTCTTTTGAGAAAATCTTCTAGTTTCTGTCAGGTGTAGCTCAGTGGTACAGTACTTGCCTAGCATGTGTGAGGCCATGGGTTGTTCAATCCCTAGCACCATAAAATAAATAAATAAATACATTAATTAAATAGAATATTTAATATTCTGTAATATTAAATGAAAAAAGAGAATTAGAGACGTGTATACATACGCACTTTACACATATATACATACACACATACAAAAATACCTGTTATATATGTACCCACATACACTATTTAAATAGCATCTACATAAATTAACATTTCTTTATTAGAAGTTCACAGTAGCATTTTAACAACTAGACTTTAAATATATAGTGAAATTTCTAGTGCTTTAAAAGAAATGTACATGGTTGTCCATGATTAATGATGTAGTTCAGTTACCCTTTTCAATGATGTCATCTCTGGATATAATTAATAAATACTGTGTCTATGTTCTGAGAGGAGCAAGAGAGCCTGAGGGTGAGGGTGGGTGACATCTCTGAGAGACTAAGAATGCTGATGAAAAAATGTGGGCTGTGGATGAAGAGGCAGAACGGTGAGGTCAATTTTTTAACTAAACAAAAAAAATCCCATTCTGTGGTGCAGATTCTTTGTTACCCTGCACCAGAAAGATCTGCTGTGCATTTATGTTAGTGGTACTCTTGGGAAATGAAGTAGTATTCACCACTGGAAGCAGAAAGGAGAGAGAAATTGTGTCAAGGGTGAGCACATAAGCAGGGAAAGAAGAATCCTGAGGAATTCAGAAGGAGAGTGAGGTTAGACACCTGCCAAGGGATTCTTGGAAATATGGTTATAAAAATTAATGGATTGGGCCAGAGCTATGTTATGCGCACATCAACAATAAGGTCATGTTAACCAGATACCTGGTATAAAAATATCTGAAATTATGCTTTGTTTATTCAGTGGTAAAACTGAACCTCATGCAGTATACTGTTGGAAGCTGGAGTCAGGGAGATAAAACAATTTGTCTTTTGTAGAGAGGAACAATTTGTCTTTTGTATAGAGGAAGAGTGATTTTGGAATCTCTTGAAATGATGGCAGAGGTGGAGTTGGGGCAATGGGGCAGGAGATACTGTCACAAACACAAGATGCAAGTAATACTGAAGATAACAACTAATGCCAAGGGAAAACAATACATAAATTATGTTTCCATTTGAAAATAACAATATAAAACTATTTGCATGTTTCAGATAAATAATAAATGAAATATTCAAAATATAACAGTAAAATCATCCCATGTCATTAACAAATATGTCAAAGGGGATGTGTGATAGTCATCTTTTTAGGAGAATTCTTAAAACCTGAGTTCACAAGTATAAAGAATTCACCAATTTTTTAAATTATAAGCATATACCATTGAAGTGTAATGCTTCTTCTGGCTTTGCACATTGAAGAGTTATGATAGCTTTATTATGATGACTTTGGTGAGCATTTGTTTTGAAGCTTCTCAGACTCTCTTCCTCCCTCTACTAGTTTTCACCTCCATTGCGGGCAGCACTTCTCTTGCTTTGTGGAGCTCTCTATGAAGATACTTTACACTTGGTGAAGGGATAGGATATTCAATTTTGATAAAGGTGCACAACAATACATATGGAGTTCATTCATCTAGCTGTGGCATGTTAGCCATGTAACCTTGTCAATTAATGCTTGTCTTCTTGGTAGAAAAAATAAGGCTTTGATAGCTCTTAGGACTTGGAAAAGCGTTTAAATGTTCATTCTGAGACTGGTCCTTCAGCCATTTCTTTGACTCTATGTCTACCCACTTTACTTCCAAGAAATTTCCTATTCGTCTAGGTGGGCAGAGTTCTGAGATGACTGACTACAAATGCCCTAAACCCTGTATAATCCCCTCTTCTTAAGGATAGACAGGGCCTGCAATTTGGGAATCAATACAATATGGAAATTATGATGATATTTCTATGATTATTATCTCATTTGACAAAGGTGAGAGAATTTTACAGATATTATTAAGGTCCTTAATCAACTGACTTTATCTGTTTGGAAAGGGGGATCTGATCTTATAAGTTGATCCCTTTAAAAAAGTGACTTTAAAACGTTTCCTGTAGAAAAAGAGTTTTCTTTTAAGAAGTACAGTTCCATGCGTTCTATCATATGGAGTCTGTGAGGTAATAATCACCTGATGTTTTAAGCTAAAAAAACTGTGGTTTACTTATTCTATAACAATAGAAAACTAGTTGCCATTGGTTTCTTTGGCTTTCAAAGAACTCTGATAAAATGCTGGATCTTTTAAAAAATTTGTGTTCTAAAATCTGTGAATCCTATTTTAATCAATAAGCAGTTATATTTCTTTGGAATTAAATGTCACAAAATATGATGGTTTCTATTTACCTAAAGTTTAGCATGAGTGAAATGGTCCTCCCTTGCTGTGATCAGCTAAACTAGCTATTCTTGCCTATTTTTGTCCCTGATCTTGTGCCCTTAAAAATTACTAAATACCCCAAAGAGGTTTTATGTGGTTATATCCACCAATATTTAGTATATTAGAAAACAAAACTAAAACATTTAAAAATTTCATTTGTCATTTAAAACCTACTAAATGTTAAAAGAAATAACATTTTTAAAAAAGTGAATATTTTTCCAAACTAAAAAATACATATTTTGAGAAGAATTGGCACTGTTTCACATATTTTCAAATATCTTGCATGTCTGCTTTAGACAAAACAAATAGATTTTCATATCTGTTTCGGTATACAATCTGTCTCTCTATAATATTTTGGCAGAACATATAAGGAAAACCTGGCCTCCCATAGAGATTTAATTGGGAAAAGGGAGGAAATATTTAAAACCCTTTTAGATAATTGTGGATGTTTCCTTTTGATAGCCTTTCCAAAACTTAGTAAATTGTAGTTTCTTGAAGTTTAGTCTAATGTTCGATCTAAACTAATGAACTTTTCATGGTTTGCTACATTAAAACCCACTGGTCTGTTTGCTGTTTATATGGTCTTTTATTCATCCATAATTTTATACCATGCATTGGTAATTTGGAAAATAATGGCTCCCTGAGTTATGCCAATCTTCCAAATGTTGTCACATTTCATTATATAATATCATAAAAATCACATTTGGGAAGATCACCACGCATCTCACCAGAAGTCTTAAAACGTTGGGATGCTGTCAAGTTCAATGGTGCCTGATACAAGTCTTCCAAAACTCTGATTTCCATTCAATAACTCAGTTTATCATTGACAAAATGCTTTCAGTTATTTTCCTTGGTGACAGATTCACCTAGTTTATTTTGAGAAAACATCTGCCAAATACCCAAGTCTGAATAATCACAGTTTGTCTGTCAGTCATTCTTTCAGGTAAACATGCTTTCTGTGCAAACCATCAGCTTGGTTCAGTTCCCTGCCGGATCACACGTTTTTCTTCCACACCAGCATCCTACTGTTGTGTGCAGTAGGAGTGATTCCTGTGTACTTTGCATTTCATCACACAAGATACTAAAAATGCGTGCAAAAGTTGAAATATGCTATTGCTGATATTATTTCATTGAAAAGAGTGTGCATTCCTTTGATTTGTATCTCTGCACCTTCATCTATCCCAATAAATTTTAAATTTATTTATTTTTCTTCATGTTATCCCATAATTCTTGGAAGTTCTGTTCATGATTTCTTAACATCTTTTCTCTGTGGTCAACTCTGTTTTCAAGATTATATGTTTTGTCTCTATTGCCTGATGTTCTGTCTTCCAAGTGGTCTAGTCCGTTGGTGTTGCTTTCTATTGAATTTTTAATTTGGTTTATTGTTTCCTTCATTTCAAGGATTTCTGGTTTTTGTTTTTGTTGTTGTTGTTATTTGTCTCTCCCTAAACAGTGAGGTACTGGAAACCTTCAGGGACACTATAAGTCCACAGGGTAGAAACTCTACTGCCTCCGATGCATACTGTTAGATGGGTAGACACACAAAGAACACAAAAAAAAGCAAGGGAACAAATCACCCCCCAAGCAAACCAAGACAGAATCCATCAACACCACAGTGGAAGAAATGTCAGAGGAGGAGTTTAGAATGTACATGGTTAAACTGATCTGTGATGATGTAAGGGAGCAAATACAGGTAGCAAAAAATCACTTTAATAAAGAGACAGATTCTGAAATAGGCTGTTTCTAACAACTTCTTAAAGGACATCCTTAACAAAACTGGCATTTTATTTCTTTTTCTTTCTTTCTTTCTTTTTTTTTTTTTTTAGAAAAACTCAGCATTTGACAGGGAATACAATGACATTTTGGAGCCTCTGTGTCAATTCACGTTTTGCCCCTCTGCCCCATTGCTTTTCATCATTAGTGCAAATATCAACCTAGTAAAAAAGGCAAATAACATATTAGCATTTTTATGAAAGTAGTTTTTGTCCAGTTGGCTCCTCAAAGGTCTGAAGACCTCCAGAGGTCCACAGAATAGCACTTGGGAACTGCTGATCCAAGCTGTTATATGGAGGGTCGATTCTAGCATTTAGCTCAAGGTAGGTTTAATAGTGTTTTTAATTTAATAGTGCTTTTCAGCTTGGGCTTAGAACTCTTTAGGTATTTCCAAGACAAAAGGCACTGACAGTAGTGTTCAAGAGCATGGGCATCCTTGTCTCTAACTTATTACAAAAATATGCTAAAATAAGACAGGAAAGTTTTCTTCACATTTGAGACGGGAATCATGACCAGCAAGGATAAGAAATCTATCCTATCATGACAAATCTAACTAGTTTTAACTAAAGATGACAATATATCTTCAGTTTAATGTGGCTGGTGTTGCTCTGATTTTCCTGTTTCAAAAGTTTTGGGGGTCTTTTTAGTTTATTGTCCCCAACCCAGAAACTAAGGCCCAAAGTTATAAAAAGGAACCAGCATCCCTCCTTTTCTTAGCTATGTCCTAGTTCTTCTTTGGTTCAGGTTATACTTTGGTGCTTCAAGAGGTTAATGGCAATTCTTTCTGAAGGTTAAAGTTTTTGTTATAAAAGCATATCTGGGGCTGGGGTTGTAGCTCAGTGGTAGAGCGCTTGCCTAGAATGTGTTAGGCATTGGGTTCAATTCTTAGCACCACATACAAATAAACAAAATAAATGGCCATCAACAACTAAAAAATAGTAAAAAAAAGAAAAGCATATCTGTTCTACTAGCCATGTCTTTCAACTGGCAGATTGATTCCATAAAAGAAGTTTTCCTGTTTTTTCACTCAAACTAGAATTTAGTGAAATTATTTGAAGAGCAACATGGTATTGACTAGCAGTATTTTATTTCCTGACAAAAGAAAAAAAAAAAACAAAAAAAAAAACAAACATAACCTTTATCTCATTTGCTGCCATCTCTGGCTACAATTTTTCCCCAGAGCTGGGCCCAGTCCCTAATACAACACAATGCTTTGTGCATTGTAGATGTCCATTATTGCCGGTGGAACTGACTGGGATGTGTGCCAGTGAAAAAATGATAACATGTGGTGAAAAGTTCAGGCACGGGTTACAAGTTTATTGCAAGAGAAAATAATCCAACCATTGGTCAATGTGCCTTTGCTATAGGCTTCTTTTCTTGCCATAGCTTGAACTCCTCAGTGTATCTCTTTATTGACCACATGCTTCAGGATTCATTAGAGGAAATGGCTGAGTAATAGCCAATTTTTCAAATGAAGGGATTGTGGAAAAACACCAAGAGGTATGTAAAGGTACATTTCCACAACACAAAGAGCTGCTAAATGGCATTCCCAGCATGTACTACAGTGAAATATGACGGGGTTTTCTAATTGGCACTCAAAAAATGCCAACCATTGTTTGAAATGTCACTCTGATTTGAATCTTTGCTTTCATTCTGGTCTGTTAATATTATCTAGCTTCTTTATGAATATCTTTCCTATTTCCTAAATATAATACCACTCATTCAGGCATTCATTCAAGAAGTATTTATGGAGTGTCCATTATGTCGCAGGCACAGGGTAACAGCAGTGAAGAAGAAAGGTTGATTTCTGCCCTGCGGAAACAATGGTTACCGCAAGGGCTAAATGAATTAATGCTTGCAAAAAATTTAGAACAATCCTTGGCACCTAGTGAACATATGTACAGGTTATTATTATTATTCAGTTCACATTCTGAGGGAGAAACATAAACTCAACAAGTTATTTTAATAAAATGTGAAAAGTGTATAACGAATAACTGAAGCACAGAAGATGAGTAATTTAAACAAGTGACAAATAACTGAAATACCTAGTAAGAGTTACAAAGACACCTTAGATGGAGGTTTAACAGATATTGAGGGTGGGGTCATGGAATAGTCCCCTGAGAAAAGAATATCTGAACTGCATCTGAAAGGATGAGGAAGCTTTGGGAAAACAAGGGTGAGGTTATTGATAGATGCAGTCGGGGTCATATCATGAAGGCATAGATATTACCCTGAAGACAAAGAGTATCATGGAAGAATGTTGAGGAAGAAAGTGACTTGAGCAGATCAGATATTCAGAAAGTTGACCCAGGTGCAATGTAGAGAGTGAATTAGACAAATAGAGACTAGGGAAGGGAACTAAAGAAGAGGTTTTGCAGAATTGAGGTGACAAGTAGTAAAAATTTAAGTGAAAACATAGGAGAGTGAAATGGTGGGGAAAAGGAAGGATATTTAATGAAAAATGAAAACATTGGTATTTCATGACTGTTGGATGTAGAAGGTGAAGCAGGGTAGGTCTGACTCCCTGGCTTCTGGCCAAGAGACTTAGATAGGTAATAGTGGTATTTAACGCAGGAAAACAAAAACAGAAATATTCAATCTGCTCACTATTTAGATGAGGACAGTTTTATGGAAACTCTCTGTTGTGCTTAGGCATCTAAGTAGAATGACTGCATAGTCTGAGAAGTTTGGGTTAGAATCTCTAGATAGGAAGACACTAGTGCACCAGAGATAACTTCAAATGTGGAATTAGAAGAGTTTATCCAGTGTTGTCCCACCAATCTTTTAGGAACAGGCAGAAGAAGAGTAAACAAAGAAGAGGATGTGGGACACTGGAGACAAAGGAGATTGACATCAATGTGAAATGGGGCAGAGGTGCCATGTAAAATAAGAATAGAGAAGTGTCCATCAGTTTCCCTGACTGGGACATAATTGACAATCCTTGAAAGAGGAGTTGCATTGAATCAGTGGGTGTAGAAAAAAACTTGCAATCAGAAGAGTGAAAGGAAGTGAAACTATGGTAATGGCATAAAAGTATAACTGGATAGCTTTTTTTCAGAAGAAGCCTGGCTCTGGAGGGAAGAAGGAGAACTGGCAAAGTGGGTTTTATTTGTTTTTATTATTTTAAAACATGAGAAATCAATAACAAAATTAGAAACAAATTATAGGATTGATATAGCAAAGAGGGAGGAACGTTTATAATAAGATCTCAAGAGAGAGAGAGAGAGAGAGAGAGAGAGAGATGTGTAAATGCAACCTAGAGCCAAGGTCAAGAATTTGACTTGGACAAAAAGAAAGATACAGCTGGGTGTGATGGGACATGCCTGTAATCCCAGTGCCTCAGGAGGCTGAAGCAGGAAGATTGAGAGTTCAAAGCCAGCCTCAGTAACAGTGAGGCACTAAGCAACTCAGTGAGACTCTGTCTCTAAATAAAATACAAAAATTGGGCGGGGGATATGGCTCAGTGGTCAAGTACTCCTGAGATCAATCCCTGTTACATGCCCAAGTGCCCCAAAGGAAAGATACATTAATTTGGCATAAATACTAATTTAGTATAAATTACAGATAAGTGCATACAGGTATGACACTAGCAGGGAAAGAAAGAAAGAAGTTGACAGACTGTGCAATTTATCCATAAGAGGATAAAACTGACAGAGTTTTTGTCTTAAGGCTCTTATTTTCTTCTGAAATCGGAAGAGAAGTCCTGTGCTGAAAATGGCATAGGACTTGGGAGTTAGAGGGCTTCAGGAAGATGGTGAGGGAGTGAAGGATTGAAGGAGATGACCAGGACTGGGAGAAGAACTGCTTCAACATGACTGGGTTTATTCAGAACTGGAAACCACTAGTGGCCTCAATCTGCAGGAGTGTGCAATATTTCACAGCTGCACTTGGTGGTGCAGGTGGTGCTTGAACAGTTGCAGAGAAGCTGGACATTACTGTTTTTTCAGGGTTTGGATTCTAGAGGCAGAAGGTACGGGAGGTATCAAGAAGATTGGGCATATGGATTAAGGAAATGGCTTGGGGAAACAATTAAAAATTATGTAGCCTAAGGTCATTTGGGATGGGGAAAAAAGTCAGGGAGAGACTGACAGATGGAGAGAAAATGGAGGGGTACTCCAGGAGACTGGAGTACTTGAAGAGGTCAGAATATAAGGGTGGTGATCACAACACAGAAAGCCCAAGATTGCCGGTAGCATACTATTGTCAGAGAATAAGAAGTTGGAATGCAGAATTCTAGAGTTGAAGCATCTCTGGAGGCCAAATTAATCTGGCCAAGGGAATAGTTTCTCCAATGAAGAAAAGATCTGAAGATCACTGGGTTTGAATAAGCCAAAGGGAACTGGGGAGACATGTATATTTGCTGGATCATCTACAACAATATGGCAGGATTGACAGTGAAGAGGAAGATGTTTCAGTGCCCCAAACTCTGATTTAGAAAATGCAGAAATGATCATGATGTGGATGGACAGTAGCAAAGCTAGGTAGATTAATAATCAAATGGCATGATATACAAACAGAAATGACTGGAAGTATGTTTCGGTATGAGAGAACACAAAATACCTTCCTGATATGGGAAGGAATGAACCATCTGTGTTTGAGGCACTTATAGGGGGAGTTAGTGTCTTAATAGGATATTGACTTTCAGTTAAAGCAAGAAGAAAAAGATGGCGGGCGGGGGTGGTGTGGGGCTCCAAAAATAGGTTGGAAACATTAGGAGGGAGGAGGTGATGGGAGGAAAGAAGTACGAGGGAGGAAGGAAGGAAAGCAACAAAGGATGTAGGGATGAGAGTGTGGGGGAGCCCTGAGGAGGTCTGCAATTTGGATATTGGCGAGGGTGGAAAGGCTGTTTCAGGTCCATGCAGACCTCAGGAGTTGCTGAATGATTGACAACAAGCACAAGCTGAGGCCTTTGCTCTAGCTTTCAAGGAAAAAGTTGTTGAGAAAATGTCTTTGAAGAAACTGATGCCTTAGGATGGCAAACAACTAGTTCATACCTGGCTTCCTCACCTGCTACTGGAAACTGCATTTGTTTCCTCTGAGGGATAAGTGTACAACCTGAACTCTGTCCTTGACACTCTCCCAACCCCCTGGAGAGGTGTCTTTATTTTCTATTCATTATCACAGACCATTCTGTCATAGCCATGTTGCCTCTGGACTTTTGAAAATCTACATTCCAACAGTCTCCATGTGTGCATCAAGCCAGGTCAAGTGTTCCCATAGTTCTCATAAACTCTTTTCTATTGCTGCACTTGTAGAATGTGTCATATTTGTGAGCTTCTTAATGGTGAGGATTATTTTTTTTACATTTCCATAAGCCCAGTATTTGAAGATGCATGCAGTGCATGGTAGATGCATGATAAGAGTTGTTGAATGAACGAATGGATAAATACAGGTAAGTCTCCTTGTATATGCATCAACCTTTTGAATAGAAGAAAAAAACTGTCCCTCTTTGTATCTGAGGCTTACATCCACACTTACATTTGAATTTCATTCTACCCAGGCTTCTCAGAGAGCTACAGGATTGACCAACCATTTCATCATTTGCTTATAAATCTGCCCCTTTGAAAAGTCTATTTCCTTTCAGTTTTGGATTATCTCTCACAAGTTAATCCCTGCTGCTCAGACCTCACCCTTGAGTTTCGGACCACAGTAGCTACACAATCACTTCCTTGATATTTCCCCTGGGATCTCACAAAGGCACTTTAACCTTATAATTGATTCCCCTCAAGTCCTATTCTAGATTTTTCTGTCAACGTGGATTAAATCACTGTCCATCCTGTTGTACAAACCAGAAAGTCAACAATCGCCTTTGACACATCCTTCTTTTTCACTTCCATATCTACCCATTGCTGACTCTTGACATTCACCTCCTAAATATCTCCTTACTCCATGATATTCATCTTAGCCTTTGTTTTTCTTCACAGTGCTTAAAGCCAGCTGACATGCCTGGTAATCTTAGCGTAGTGACGCCTGTAATCCCAGTGGCTAGGGAGGCTAAGGCAGGAGAATCTTAAGTTCAAAGCTAGCCTCAGGAATTTAGCAAGGCCCTAAGTAACTTAGTGAGACCCTGTCTCAAAGTAAAAAATAAAAAAGGGTTGAGGATGTGGCTCAGTGGCTAAGTGCCCTTGGGTTCAATCCCTGGTACCAAAACCAAAACCAAAACATCAGCTGATGTGTTTTATATTTATTTGGTCATTTGTTTATGGTCCATTTCTCCCAACACTAAGTCATAATCTCCATGTGGGCAGGGAATTCTTGGTGTTCACTGCTGTATCCTCAGGTATAAGAATAGTGCCTGAAGGTGTTGAATGACTGTGTGAAAGAAGACTGTTTGTTCCCTTCACCTGGAGTCCAGCCCATCTTTGATGTGGCAACTCCCAGTCCTCTCAAGTGTCAGTTTAATTGTCACTTCCACAGAGAAGACTTTCCTGACTGCCATATTCTAAGTGGCATTTAAGCTCTTTCTATGTACCTTTCCCTGTTAACACTTTTCACAGTTGTGCTTTTATGCTTATTTATATGATATATTGATTACAATTGCTCCCCCCAGACTTTAAACGCTATGAGAGTAAGTGCTGCAACTGATTTTGCTTTCACTATTTCTTCAGAATTTAATGCAGAGCTCAACTCTTAGTAGACACTCAGTGAAGATTTCTTGAATGACTGACTGAATGAAGAAGTTTCTGACATATTTAATTCACCAACCAATTTCTTCTTGTTCCTCAGAGTTATTTTTCATTCTATTTCCTTTGAGTTGAGAGATGAAATTACCAGCAGGTACATCATGAACTTAAAGAAGGATATAGCTGGGATAATGATTCCCATTTGGATCACCCACAGAGCTTGTTTAAAAATCAGATTTTCCAACCCTTACAATTCAGTTTCTCATATGGATCTATTAATAAATACCATATATGTTTCAGGAACCTGATACCTGAATTTTTTTTGTTTCTCCCTTATTAGAATAATTAAAAGCAGATTATAACTCCAAAGTATCCCAATTATCCTACAACAGGTCAACTGTAAATTGGAGATAAGCTTGCTATAATAAGTGGGGAATATGGGCTTCAAAATACATTATTTAATGGGGAAAAATACTTTTAAAAGCAGCCATTGTTAACATGCCTACAAAGAGTATCACAACTGTACAATTACAGAAAGAATATCATTGAGTTTCTGCACACGAAGGAAAAGAAATCTTTAATAGTCTCTGTACTTTCCTTCTGCCTGAGACATTCTCTTGATGATTTTCATCTGAAATTGCAGAATGCCAATCAGAGATGTTCACACTGGAAATTAATATCTACCTGAATCTGAGAAAAATTTGAATATATCATCATAAAACAATCAATTATACAACTTTCTCAAAGAAAATGTTCTTAGATACTTCAGTACTTAAAAATGATAGCTTGTTTAATATGTGTTAGAGTCTGTAAACAAGTCAAAATAACACCTGGCATTTTGCCAGGAGAATGTTAGAGTTGTAAACAAGTCTGGATGGTGCCTGGCAAAATGCCAGAGGGAGTGGTTTGAGAAGTAACAAAAGCGAGCCATTAAGTGTGGAGATTCCTTATTGGTTGACTGATGTATCTAGTTTATGCTAATTAGATAAGCTCTGTGGAATGTATAAATACTGCTCCTGTCCTGCAATAAACGGCTTCCACTCCTGCTGTATCAACGTACACAAGTTATTCGTCACCCTCCGCTTATTTTGCCCAGCCAGCCGGGCTGCGGCAAATATGTAATATTTTAAAGCAAATCTAGTTCTAAGAGATGAAGTTCCATTTGACAGAACAGAAAATAAAGGCAAAGACAGCATCTAATACTTTAAAACAAACAGTCCTATTTTTTCTTTCATTTGGAAACAAACAAACAAACAATATAAAAGCATGATGTAGGAGTATTAGAGTATTTTTCTGGGCAAAACCATAATAAATATAATGAATTTTGAAAAAAATCTACTTTTTAAAAGAAAAAAAATGGATTTTTTTTAGCTCAGTGAAGTATACTAATGAAATGTACACAAATTTTGGCTATTATTCTATTCTAATAGAACAGAGTAGATTTTAATTTCCCTGTGAAACTACATGGTACATAAAAATTCTTAGGAAAAGAAAATTTTCCTGAAGTTAAGAGAATGCTACTTTTTTAGATTTTTTCCATGACTGATACTAAAATCTCTAATTTATTGTGGTTTTGAAAAATCAAAGATTAATAAGGCAATCTGCCTGCCTAAGACTGCCTGGAAACAATCAGTTGTAATATCCTTGCATAAAAGATAAACTGAAAAAAAAATGGGTGGCAGAAACTTTGGGGCAATTGATGTAAAAACATGCAGAATGTGGTCAACAGAAAAGCAAATCATGAATGAGAAGGGACCTGCTTCTTTCTCATAAATTAAAAGTATCATTCCTTGCTTACTAATCCTAAGAAAGGTGAAAGAGAAAATAAGGAGCCATGGGATCAGGAATAGTGAATGGACCACCAGCCATTCACATGGACAAGGTCTTATTTCTTATTTAACATAATGTTTCTATTTCCTTTCATTTAAATCCCTCCTCAGAACTAATACCTTCTTTTAAACTTATCAATATAAATGCCTTCTAGTTCCATCCAACAAAGGAGACAAACTGTTAACAAACACCAGAATTGAGAAATAGAATAATGATGGGCCATAAGGTACCCTGCAGAGATCTGAGTACCAACCCACTCTAAGAAGTCTCTCATTTATCTAAAAGATAGAAAAAAGGGCCTCCTTATAAAAGCAGAAAGTGACATTTTCTTTGAATTTTGTTTTGAAAGATATTAGTACAATAAGTTTTCAAAATGCATTGAGTATGTCCTGTGTTCCCTGAAAGATACCATCTCATAGTATTTTGATAGACATGATAGATCCTCCAGCTGGATATCTCCACCATCTTTCCAAATGGCACCATTTTTCTCTAGAAGAATTCAGTAGTGTTCTATACCATTATACAAAATTCCTAGTAAGAGGAATTTAGAGACTCCATACACATGCTACAAGCCAGGGTGGGACAGGGAATAAGGTGATTTCAAAGCAGAATAGAAAAAGCATGAAAAGTAGATACATATCCAAACTCTCTGATAGGAGACACAGAGAATTATAAAAATATCCGACCATTTCATAATATGAAATCAGAATTATTTGGGTTGGATTAGATTTTCATTTTGAAAGTAATTCACCATCATAAATAGGTTCACTATTCCAAAGTAATTTGAAATTGACTCCTGCCACTTAAAACTTTTTGTTCCCCAGAGTATAAATATGCATATGAAGTTTTTTCTAATTAACTCCTTAGAGGTACTTTAGTAATAAAGATCTTGCCCCAGGACTTTGTGAATCTTCACTGTTAGAAATGAAAAATACAATAGTTTAAATTCAAAGATAATTCCCAGATCCTGTTATTAAATTCATAAATAAATCAAGTACAGAGGTCTTAAATATGGGTTTGGGAATAAGACTTCTAATTCCCCTTTCTCCTGATTCCTTTACTGTAAGCCAAATAACTCAGGGAGGAAACTGTATAATGAAACCACAGCAAATCTTCACCAAAAAGAATAATGAGAATCACTCACATTTATTGACATTTACTACAATGGCCCGTGTACTATACAATTATTTTTTCATATAATCTTCACAATAACTCTTTGAGGTAACAAATGAAAATGTTCAGCTCAGAGAGTTGAACCTGTTAAGTCCCAAGTTTTTAATTCTGCAAACATAATTACTTCAAAATTACCATAGTAGCATATTTGTTGCTTAATTTTTTTAATAAGTGTTCCATATCTAGGATGATGGAACAAATGGGTTAAGTGCCTTGTATAAGTAGGAGAAAGTATAGAAAGTTCAACTCAGGAACTCAATCTCTGGAGCCATAAGGTTTCCTTTTATATGAAGCTAGTGAGATGATCCTGGCTAAGCATTTCCTAGGGTGAACAGCCTGCACTTTCACCTCCACACATTATTACTCAGTTTGGAAATAAGAGAAGCTGCAATCAATTTTGGAAATGAAACAATGTGAGGATTTGAGGTGACTGAAGGTGTACTAATGAGACTATTGTTGAGCAAATCTGTGGCAGCCACAATTAAAGGCGAGTACAATTGCCACCATTAACCTTTGCTGCTTGTTTGTCTTGGAATATCCACACCAGTATTTGTCCTACTGTCTCATTGTGTAGTCAGAAAGGCCAGGGATCTATGAGTCTTGATCTTTCCTTGAGATATATTCCTATAAGAAATAGCATTATAGAATATTCCAGAGTCCCTTTAGCCGAGTTTCCCACTGGAAAAACGAGCATTATGTAAAGGTGCACTGCTGTGACTATCAAGTTTGATCGACAATCAAATAAATTGTAGCAACAGTAACAATAGCTTATACATTTGTGCCAAGTCTTCTGCTGAGAACTTCACGTTTTATCCCATTTGATCTTTTTTTTAATATTTATTTTTTAGTTGTAGATAGACACTATACCTTTATTTCACTTATTTATTTTTTTTAATGTGGTGCTGAGGATTGAACCCAGGGTGTCGCACATGTGAGGCAAGGGCTCTATCGCTAAGCCACAACCCCAGCTCCCCCATTTGATCTTTATAACAAAACTAGAAGGCAGGTAGCATTAATACAGATTAGAAAACTGAGGCTCCAAGAAGTTAAGCAACGTGTCCAAAAGTCCTTGATTTACAAAATCAACTAATTGTTTGTCAGTTCACATTATTTTCATGTTCCTTTGCTTTAAAAAAGGGCATAAAGCAATTAATACTCACTTGGCAACTCTTCTATATAATCAAACATCTTTCACAGTATTGCAATAATTCCACTCTGCAATTTAAATACACTATTAATGTCTTTTAAAAATTACTGCTAAATCTAATAAGTCACTATTTCAGTATGTAAAGATTTGAGCAAGTCTTCATGCCAGATGAAGAGAAAAACAGATGAAATGTTCATGGAATGAAGGCCCTGTTCCAGTTCCACCATACCCAAAAGATTTAGAATGATCAATCTTCTCAGTACTTTGGAGTTGATTAATAAAAAAAAAAAAGAAAGAAAAGAAACCTATTGTCATGCACAAGCTGGAATGTATAATCTGAGCTCTGAGTATGAAAATTGTTTTTTAACTGATTTTTCTAGGCAAACTCAATAAAATGATCAAATGCAATTGAAATATCATATTCTTCCCTAGAGCTCTCAAGTTCCTTTCTACTTTAATCTATGTTTGAATCTCATATGAAAACTCTTAAGACTATAAATATGCACCAGCTGTGGCAAAGCAATACTTGATGATGCACATACAGCAGAATTGAATTTCAGAGACTGGAAACAACTATCCCCTCCATGCCCTCCCTGTAGTCCCTCACCCCATAGGAAAGTTCAGCATTGCATGTCATAGTCTGAGTGAACTTTTTCATCTTTTTAAAAATTCAAATGCTTAAATCAGTTGCAACAATTATTTGGTTTGGATTTCACAGCACGAGGTGAAACCAAGTATTCTCTTTTAACCAATGTAGAACATTGCAGATTTCTTGGTTATACTTCACAGGAAATTAGTCATTGATTTCTTGATAAATGAGCTCTGCTGAGCTATGGTAGAGACCAAAGAAAAGTGTAAATGAGATGAAAAGACCAGTCTCTCACCCTGAGACTCATTCAGCTTGTTACTTCTATGAATACAGCTTTAGCAACATCTGAGTCTCTGCACATTGCTTGGTTTTTCTCTTACCTTTTCTTCTGATTTCTCTGACTGCGTACGTATTTCTTTAAGACCAGAAGTTATGAATAACAGCTGAGCAGAAAGTATGGCAGAGTTTAAATCAGGTCTAATTAGCAATGAGACTGGCTCTCACAGCATCCCAAGACCAGCAGCTTTTCACCAGGGAGTTCCAGAACCTTTAGAGGAAAGGTGCGTGGCGCTGTTATATTCCCTGGCCTGAGGTCCAGCTCACCCTGAACTGAACCTGGAAAGCTCTGTGGGCTGGGCTTCCCATGGACAACTGCCATGGTCCTTGTATTATGTCATACAGACAGTGCCTTCTGGTCCTAAAGTGTTGTCATTGCAGATCAGCACACCAGAGTTTGAGAAACATTTATCTTTTTGGTCATCAGGAATTGAATATGCAGTCAATTCACTCAGTAATTTAGCTGAGGACAAAAATTGTCCATGCCCTGCTCTGTGTTAAGTACTAGACTAGATTTAGGAAGAAAGGAGGTGTAAATGCAAAGAATGTGCCTAAAGGTATGGACTTCCACAACTCTACATCATTCTACATACCCTTCACCCACCTTCCGGTTATATGTGTTTGTTCAGGGAGAACCAGGAGAAGAGATTTTATAGGTGCAGGCAGGCACAGTGGTAGAGAACATTCTTTCAATAGTCACATTGCATAGGTTCTAATTACAACCTTGACATATCTAACTTGGGTAACTTTGGACAAGCTTTGTAATGGCCATGTGCTTCTGTTTCTCTGTTGGCCCCAGGATGGATATAACAATAGCACTTCCACTAGAAGACTAGGTAGGATTGAAGGGATTAATTTAGGTAATTGATTAGGACAGGGACTAGCAAATAGTAAGTACAATATAAATATCACAAATATTTTCATCATCTTATGAGATTGATCAGATTTCCTATAGTTCATGGAACAGATTGTGTGTGTGTGTGTGTGTGTGTGTGTGTGTGTGTGTGTGGTGTTTTGCTAAAAGATTTCATTTGAGTAAGACAGCTTGTGTCAGTCATTTATAATAGCATTATAAATAATGATGAAGTTTATTTTCCAGGCCTAAATAAAAACCAGCACAGAACCTCTAGCACTCTTTTTTTTTTTTTTTTTTTAAATTATATCCTAGGTGTAGATGGACACAACATAAAGCCTTTATTTTTATGTGGTGCTGAGGATGGAACCAGAACCCGGGGCCCCGCCCATGCTAGGTGAGCGCACGGCCCCTGAGCCACAATCCCAGCCCAGAACTGCTAGCACTCTTAATTGGCCCTTTTTAGTGGGTGAATCCAAGTTTAGAAAAATGAAAGATGAAAACTTTTTCTTTGAAAAACTTTAGTCAGCATGATCTGAGACCTCTTCTGGACTAGGCTTTGACCTTGCCCTACTGAGACCAGTTTTAGCAAAGAATCCTTACTAGCCAGTTTATAGGAATCTTCCACACCTTTGATATCTCACATCCTCCTCCTTGTTATCTTAAGCAACTTCCTCTTAGTAAATTTTCCATCTTCTCCCCACTGCCTCTAAACCCCCATTTCCCTTATTGGTATTTCAAGTTGAGTTCAATACCTTTGCCATATTTCAGTAGTCTTCAATAAAGTCTTCTTTGCTCTTTAAAAAAAATCTGAATAATTTCTCTTTAATAATAAAAATACTAAAATATTCTTAAGATTGAAATATGATTAATTCTTTACATAGAGAGATGGGGAAATTTTTTTAAATATTGGAAAAGTTTATGGTACTCTGAGACAGATTTTCTTAGGACAGTAGGGTTCTGATTATGAAAATTAACATATGAAAAAAGCAACCACAGAAAATTTAAAGTACTTCCATCATCTGTAATTGTACTATGCATTAAAATTAAATTCTTAAAGTCAACTTAGTTTGACCCTAAAGCAAAATTGGTGGTAATAATAATGATATATCACTCTTGCCCATACAGCATCATGCTTGGCTGCAGGATTAAATGGTGGAGAAAATTGGCTATGAGGTAGGCCATTTAGCAGAAAAGGAAGCATCAGAAACAATATGACAAACTGGAAAGGCAAGAAATCAAATATGTGGCATACTTAAGCTAGTTAAATTTCAGCTCAGTTTAAATATGTATACTGGAATATGTATATTGATTAATTAATAAGTAGCTATGATATTTGTATTAATTAATAAGTAGCTATGATATTTGTATTATTTTGATTGAAAAATAACCCCCTAGTTTTCAGACTTTATCAATCAGATTCTAGAAACTGTAATTAGGAGGTGGGGGCTATTATAGAAAGAAAAAAATTGATAAGTGGCAAAAATGTCCATTGGTATTAATGATCATGAATTTTTGTCACTTATTTTTTTACAGGCAAATCACTATAAATAGTCAAAAGTCCTTAGTTTTAAGTTCAAGTTGTAGATTTCTCCATACTAATGTCAAATTCACCCACTAAATTAATAGAGCAATGTCTCAAATCATTTATGAGAAACTTCACTTTCTCTCTAGGACTACTATAAATTACAGTCTTTCCTATGATACTCATACGATTTCTGAAGCTTTCAATTTTGAGGAGAAGATACTAGTGTGTGCCTTCCACTATCTATTCCCAGAAAGAGTTTTGATGCTGCTTAAAATCTGCCTGACATCCATTAGCAGGGAAAACCTAATAGAGAACAGACATGGATACAGGAAGAAAAGAAGGTCCTTAAAGAAAAATTGACAAAGCCAGAGCCATTAAAAACAAATCTTGAATATCAAACAAATCTTGAATGGGTTTTAGCCTCAGTCTTATTTCGAATTAGCACTGTGACCTCTCCGGGATTAATTTGATCATTTGTAATTTGCAGGGATGGTGATCTCTAAGTACCCCTCTGGCCCTAAGACTCCCTTGATTTGTGATGTGTAGTAAGTTCATGATAAAAGTTTTCCTCCTAAACACTTCAGTCTTTTAGGCTTGTATATTTGACTTCAATGTTTCTCTTTTTTATCTAATTTTTCAGCCTTCTCCAAAAGAAAACATTTTCTGTAGCTCAGTGATAGGAAAGACTAAAGTTGAAGGATAAGAGAAAGAAATGATGTTATTGCTCTGCTCCTTGAGATCTTTTGAAAGTAAAAGAGCTGATGTCTGCAGCACAGATATAAGCATTTGCAAAATTACTTTTTTTTCATATAAACAACCTTATTTCAGTTTTTAAGATTTAAATTGGTCCAAATTTTAATTGTTCTTCTTCTTTTTTTCCCTTGTCACATATATTATAAATTATTCACATATATTATAAATTACTATTGGAAAAAGATTTCCACATATCCATGTTGTGAGCTAATTTATAGATGATCCAGGCACTCTTCCAGGCACTGAGATAGAACAGTGACCTTAACAAAGTCCCTGTTCTCCTGAAGCATATCTTTTATTAAGTTGTCCTGTTTTAATAATATCATGAGTTTGTGATTGTAGAAAAGTATGAAAAAGAAAATAACTACCATATACATTACACTGATATTGTTGCATTTGCTTTAAGAATTTTTTCCCAAGAAAAATTATAGCAATATTAACTCACTGAAGCCTCATAAACCTTGTGAGGTAGGTAATAATAGTATCTACTGTGGGTATAAAATATTAAGTTGACAGGCTTTTATTTTCAGCATTTTAAAGACGGCAACCCATTATCTTCTGTCATTGTTTCTAAGGGAAAGTCATTCATTATTCTTATTGTGATTTTCCTGAATATAACTTTTCTATTTTCTGGCTACTTTAATGATTTTCTCTTTATTTTGTTTTATACCAAATTTTAAAAAATGTTTTTGTGAGTTCATTATAGTTATACATAATAGTGGGATGCACCCTGCCATACTATACATGCATGGAATGTAATTAGCTCCACTTCAGTTCCCAGTATTTTCTCTTTCCCTCCCCTCTTTAGTTATCATTTTCTTTTCATTCATCTTGCTTTGTTCAACCTAAGGTTTTTAAATATTTAAATAGATATTTTTAAGCTTAATTTTGTAAATTCTTGGTGGTATTTGTTCAAATACTTCTTCTGCCCTGTTCTTCCCCCTGTTTTTCTTTTTCTGGGACTTCAGTTACACAGGTGTTAGACTCTTTGGTATTGTCCCATTTGATTTTTTATGCACTGTTTGTCATAGGGTCTTATAGTCAGAAAGTTTTTTTGCTGAAAGTACCAGTTCCTCACTTGGGACTCAGATATCCAATGGGTAATTAACAGTAGAATAAAACCTTGGCATCTCTGCCTGCCTTTTGTCTCTCTTTCTCTTCTCTGCTGTAAACTTTGGGTCAGATTCCCTCTCAACTCTGCCTGTAAACATGTTAATCATCTAAGAAGCATCTGTCTAAAAACTGGTAGTAGTATGTTGTTTAGTCCTAAATTTACCTAACCTATCTCAATTCCCTTTAAGACTGAAGGCACCAAGATAAGAGTAACTAAGGCATTTTCAGTATTTGCAGGGACATAGTAATCAACAGATTATCAATTGCTGGCTTTTAAAACATCCTGTTATGAGCCCCTATGACAATGCTTAGAAGTACAGAGTCGGTGCTGCAAAACTGAAGAAACTTATCCTGCCTTTCTGACTTATCCTTTTCTCTAGCAGTCACTTTAGATTCCAGAGACTTGCAGAAGATCGCCCCATGATGAGGTGATCTAATTGGGACCAATTATCCCAAGATGGAAACTGAGGCTGCTCCTCTAAACAGGTGTAATTATCACATGATAGTAAATCAATTGCCTCCTCAAGCAATAACAACTTCTCTAGGACCTTGCAGAATCCAACTTGAGATAGCAGCCAAACAGACCACAGTTTGACACACCGTGCTTAATTACTCATAACTTTTGACCTTCCCTATTTATGAAATTCTTCTTTCGGAAGAGTTAAGTAGAAAATTCAAAGCCAGCCTCAGCAATTTAGCAAGGCCCTAACAAAGACAACATGGAAGCCCTTCAATCAGGTTCAGTATCATTATATGGGCTATATGGTTAGTTGATTAATGTGGCTTGATTATATGTCACTAAAAAAATTATATGTCACTAAAATAAAATAAAATATGCTCTCAGAGCATATTTTTATACTTTGTTTTAGAATTTGTGATAGACACTTAAACAGAAAATTTAAGATTTACTTATGTTTCATTTAATAAGAAAAAGCTAACATGAAACATCCTCCTTAAAATGATGATAATTAAATGAACTCAATAGTAAAGCAACTAATAAGAGAACTATTGCATGTCAAATCAAGAATTCAAGCTATTTGAAATATTTCTTGTGAAACAACTTATTTACAAAAAAATCCCAAACAGTGATATTTCCTATTACATACAACATTCAAGTTGTTGTTAACACAATTGTCTTTTAATTCACGAAACATTTTATAAATACACTCCATCAGCCCTCTAATGTCCCTGTGAGTCAAGGAGAAGAGTTTTTTTTTTTAATTTTTATTTTACATATAGGATATCTACACAAGATATCAACGACTATTTTAGGAGATTGAATAATTCATTGGGAAAATTGAAATAGAATGCAGCTCACACTCTTTCTTCCTTTACATTAAGTTAAAATTTGGGGTTGTTTCATGCATGTAGGCAGAAAACTGATCTCAAAAGCCACTATGATATTACTATAATTACTAAAAAAAAAAAAGAACTAATTATAGCCTTTTTTCATTAGGGTTAAAATCCAAATGATATGACTCTGAAAATATGCATATACACGTGTATACAGAACTTGCTAACGCATCTACACACACCACATAGTATGTTTGCACCATTATTCAGATGAAGACTATAGAGCACATTTTTGTTAAACAAGTCTTAATATGACTATTTCCCTCATGCCATTTTAGTTTTGGTTAGAAGCAATTTGCAAACATAAGAAAAATATTTTTTGTATAAAAGATATGTGATGAAAGGTAGAAATATTGATTGGTAAGAAGGCATTTATACTCTGACTGAATTTAAAAATAAAGTATAAGTTTCTCTTTTGGGGATTAAAAAAAAACAACAAAACTGAAAATTTCGGAGGGATGTATTAGTATCTGCAGACGTGTTCATTCATTCATGCTGCGACTCACAGGCTCCTGTTATGTACAGGCCTCTATGGCACTTGGTGATCAAGTCAGAGCTTAGTTTCACACAACTTGTCTAGAGAAAAACATGATGAAAAGTTTTTAATTAATTTTAAATTAAATCTAGTAAAAATATTACTGCATACTCTAATGCCCTCCAAAACCAGGGTACAATTGTTGAGGAATAGTATAAAAAATAATGTGTTTAAAATACTAAGTGGTACTTCTGTGACCATAACCAAGCTTTGGGTATTCCACGGGAAAAAAAGATCTAATAAACTAGAACACATTTGATGGAAATGATCATCAAGGTTAAGAAACTCCAAACTATGTTATAAAAGTAGTAGTTCAAAGAACTCGAGAGCTAGTTTGGGGACTACATGACTCAGAAAGGATATGACAACGTGCAAATATTCAAAGGACTGATATGTGAAAAGAGAATTAGATCCGTTCTTTCTTATTTTAAGGAACTGAACTATAACAAATGGGTGAAATCTATACATACAGTTCAGTTGAATAGAAAATCATATCTTAATCATCAGAGTTGCTAAAGATAGCATGGGTTACCTTGGAAATTAGCAGATATATCCAAGTAGAGTCTGAAAACTCACTTTGTTGATACAATGTTGAAGATATACTCAAGTATCTGATGGATATTTGAGCTATATGGCCTGATCATTTCTTTCAAACAGGAGTCACTGAATCTGTGATGCAAGTTAGAGCAATTTTAGGATCATACTAAATTTCTTTATCTTTATCAAAGTGTTTGAGTCAATAAAGAATTTGCTCTCTAGGTGATCTTAATTAACATGGCTATTTAGAGGAAAATGTTAAGCTCTTGGTGTCATAGTTTATTTTATCTTCTTGTACTTGTTGCTCCATTTCTTACTGTGTTAGTTGAGTTGCTGTAGCAAAGTACTGCAAACTGTGTGGCTTATAGCAACAGATATTGTGTTGCAATTTTGTAGGCCAGAAACCCAAAACCATGGTGTTGGCATGGTCATATTCTCCTGAAAGTGCAAAGGAAAGATCGGTTCTAGGGCTTTCTCTTAGCTTCTGGTATTTCCTTGACTTGTGACAACAAAACCCAGAATGCGCATGCTTTTCTCATGTGTGCACATGTCTTTGTGTCCAAATTTCCCCCTTTGATAAGGAGAATACTCATACTGGATTAGGGGTCCATTGCATTCCAGTGTGGTCTCATTTTAACTATGTATATCTGTAACAACCATGTTTCCAAATGACGTCACATCCTGGGGGGTTTAGGGATTCCACGTATGAATTTTGGCAGGATATGAACCAATTCTTAACCAGACATAATACCAAGTGTTTAATGCATTTTACAGCTATGATTAAGGAAGTTATAGGGGAATTGATTCTCACAGTTTACCATTACAGCTAGGTAAGTTCAAGGGGTCAGTTGCTTGTATTTGATAGCACAACTCCTGCAATAGGAACAGAAAGCCTGGATTTCAATCCTGGGTCATCCAGTTATTAGCCATGTCACTTCACTTCTCTGAATATAGTTTTCTAAACTTGTAGATATAGTTAATTGTTATGAAATACTTATGTGATAGTGTCATCATCCATTAAATATAACCATGTATATACATTACATAAAGTAGCACTCTGAAAAGTCCTTAGAAAGAGGATAGGCAGAGATTCTCTATCCTTTTGACTGGGTTATTTGAGAACATTAACAAGATATTCTGAAGAAGAAGAATGCGATTCAGTAGAACTCAGACTACAGATTAGCTCACAAAGATCTAACCTGCTCTATGAAAACCTACATACACACACACACACACACACATACAATATAGGCAAGAAAGTGTAAATGACTTTCCCTACTTATATGAATAATACATTTTTACAAGAATTAAAAAAGTCAGATTTGGGATTGCCATTTTAGTACTCTGCCACATTGGTATAAAATGAATATTTAAAAAGAGAACCTAATTAGCTGTAGGAAATCCAACTATTCCTGTTATAGCCAATGTATCCAGACTGTCTATTTTTTATTTATGAAGGCCAAGGCATTGCCAGCCACAGGGATGGCCACCTGTGGCATGGCTCTACCTGAGCCTATATACCACTGGTAGGTGTGCGTAGGCATGAAGAACTTCTACTTCCAGGTCAGTCTTGGAACAGACACTTGCCAATTCCCTACACTGGACAGTGCTTTGAGTTTCTGTTTCCTTGATTACAGTATCTATCGCATGGAAAACATTTATAAAACACCTATCATAACAATTGTTATGATACTGATGAGATGAAATGAAACCAGTGTAAGAAACAAGGAGAAGTCACAAGGTTTGTCAAACTAAAAAAAATCCGTGTATGTGAGTTTGGTGGGGCAGGGTTGAAACTGAAATCAGCTCATTTAATTTTGAGTTCACCGATTTTGAGTTCTTTTACACTTTGCAGTGTGTGTGTGTGCCTATCTTTCTTTGTAGCAGAAAAGACAATACATTTTTTAAACTAGTGGAGAGGAAGCAGGCCCATACCATTCATTTCTACCTGGTCGTCCTAGCAACCTCAACTTCCAGTTTTCTGCCAGCAGAACTGGACTTTCTGGGGGTAGCAATGACTTACTTCTTCTCAGAGTCTTAGGTGGGGGTCACTATTCCCACTACTAACTCCACTGACCTGCATCGATTATTAAAAAGTATCCTCAAGGAAGGCATCACATCCTGAACTGAACGGGTTCTCTTCCCGATGACTTGGAACCCAAACTAGTCCAGACTCAAAATAAGTACAGTGATGATTGTCCTGCTCCACTTCATCTATGGAAGAAAGAAAAATGTAGTGAGAGAAGACAATAAGCATAAGAATGCACTTGTAAAGTCAAAACGCATTTCTAAAGATAAAAACTGCTGAAAATGCTGAAACCAGAGGAAAACATTTTGCTATACATGAAACTGCATGATCTCCTTTTTGATTAGAAACATTATGTGATCCTCAGAGTTTTCCAGTGAATCCCATTTGGTCTTATCCTGTTTCCTGTGTTGTACTTTGACCTCAGTTCAGGTCCAAATTACCATCTGCCTAAATTTCTGCAATATCCTCTAAGCCTGGGCCTGAACAAGGCTGGCGGCCTTGTTCTCCCCTCCAGAAAATCGGTGTACTTTTCTGTTTTGCCACAGCAAGGTTGCATTTTGTCATTGGAACATTCTTCTATAATTTTGCTCATTTTCCCTCCCACTACCAAAAAATTAAATCCTACTCAATAGTCCGATCTGATGTTTCAGAGAAACACATCAGTACACATGATGGATACTTTTTCAGAACCCATACTGCAGCTGTTGTAAGTAGCCCTCCCTTCAGTGTTCATTTGCTCTCTCTAACTGGTTCATGGTTTATAATTTTGTCTCTTCCAGTGCTAGATGGGCCAAGACAGGACCTTTTTTCTTCTCCTCTCTTTCTTCTTTTCTAAAACTCAGCTCAAGATCAGAGGTCTCAATAAACTTCTTAATAGCTGAATCAGAGAGGATTCCATTTCTTCTTCTGAAACCCACAGAAAGCCTTTTAGTAAAATCTGATAGTGGAAATGTAAAGGATGAATAAACAAGATAACGATTGTGATATTTTTGAAGTCACATGATGCACCTTGTCACCAAAGGCCACAGAGAAAAATCAAAAGATAACTGTCCCTTTCTTTCTGAGATGAATCTTCTCTTATTCCAATGAACCAGGTAGCAGGGCTGGAGGTCCTGCCTCACTGGAGTTCAGTGGAGAGCAGAAACTGAAGAATCCCACAGGGGTCACTGGGAAAGTCCACCGTTTTTAACTTCAGTACAGAGGAAGCAGCACAGGAAGAGAAATTCAGTTGCTATTAGCATTTTTTTTTTCCCTTGCAGAAGAGCTACAATTGTGCTTGTGGGTCTTGCCCTGTCAGGAAGTGCTGAACTTCTTGTCAGCTGTGAGGCAATACATTTCTTTTAATGCTAAAACACACACTTACTTGAAACAGTACTTTAAAAAAAATCTCACTTTTAAAATAAGCAGAAAATTATGATTCAGGTGCTGTGTTCAAGTTCCTAAATTAGTGCAGTGATGTGAAACATATTTTCTTTTAAAGTTTGCAGAATTTTATCTTCAGTCTTACAAAATGCCAGCCTATAATTGAGCTATTTCCTTCTAGATAAGGCAGACCTCTTCAAAAAAAAACCTACCCATATCTCTCTCTATTTGTGCATCCTTGAACCCATCCAACTTGTTTCAGCCTATTATTATCCATGATACGATAAGAATTTTACCCAAGCTCACTCTTAAAGAGAAAAAGAGAGAAAAGCAGAGACACAAAGACAAAACAGAAAAGCAAGCCACAGTGACAGCACCTTAATTATAGAGCTGTGAGCACCAGGTCCCTCATCCTGCTGAAGTAGATGAGAGCTGAGGGTGGCTGCTTCACCTTGTGTGTGAGAGATTTGCTGCTTCCCTGGTGACCCCTCCTGGCTGTAACCCAGGGGAATCCCACACAGCAGTTGTACTACCGTTTGTGGATCATAGCCATATATAACAGCCGGGATCCTATATCTGAGCGAATGAGGAACCTGTCAGGTATTAACATGTGTCTACACTTGCTTTCTGTCAAATTTAAGTTTCCAACCAATGGGTGAGCATGGACAGAGGGAAGTTATGTACTATGGAGGAAATTCTAACATTTCTGCAGCGGTAAGTCAGGTGTTGTGACTGAATATGCCCCATTGTTCTTGAGCAGAGGGAAGATGGCTAAATATGTTTCCAAAATTCTTGGCCTGACCTGCAAGACTATATAAAAATCAGATGAAAGCTGATTTTTCTGTCTTTACTCTTTTTCTCCTGAGCCCAACTTTTGATCACTACGAAACAAGGTTTGGTTCTTTAATCTTCTTTCCCTCTTCTGGGACTCCCATGTCTTTACTGCCTGCTGAAGGTATCTCACCTTGAAGTTTTTAAACCTCCCCAGATGGCCCTCATGTCCAGGGAAGTTTGAGGACAACCGACCCCTCCCAGGTCCAAGTCAAATTCTGTAACATCAAATACTGTAACACCCATGACACCTGCCTAGGTTCCTCCAGGTGTGTCTCCTTCCAAACCCACTATGGTTACAGTTATGTCAATCCTTTGGATTTCCTTATGTAAGTTCATATGATTATCTTCTTTTATTCTTATTTAGCATGTTTGCTATTTTTCTCCTTCCTTAAATAGTCTTGTATCTCAATTCCTCAATTAGAGACAGAAACTGTGAGGGTTGAATCCCATTGCACCCTCTATTTAACTAGGAACTGATAAATATTTTTGATTGCACAAAAGGGACTGAAGCGAAGGGACTGGGGATGTGGCTCAAGTGGTAACACGCTCGCCTGGCATCCATGGGGCACTGGGTTCAATCCTCAGCACCACATAAAAATAAAATAAAGATGTTGTGTCCACCGAAAACTAAAAAAAAAAAATATTTAAAAAATTCTC
>NW_025999960.1:1715741-1805626 GCF_001458135.2 Marmota marmota marmota | reverse complement strand
AAAAAAAAAAAAAAAAAAAAAAAAAAAAAAAAAGGGACTGAAGCTAAGCCAAACCATGACTTTACCCATGGCAGTCACAGATGAGTTTTGTGGGAAGGTTGCCTGTGCAGTACCATGGGGCAGGACTCTCTGAGGCCTCCCTCGTGCAAATGTTTAGGAAATCTCAGCAGTTTCTCAATTAATCTGAGTCTAGATGAATCAAGTATTTGTGCCAGGTAAACTTTGGTATCTCTTTTGGAATATAGTATCTTAATTGCTCCTGGTGTCAAGTCTGGTTAGAAGCATTACATGATATGAAAAGTTTCAAGTGAACTATAGAAATCAGTGTAACCCCCAAAGCCAGGCTGCTCAGCTCAATTCAGCACAAGGGTGAGAACTGCTAGATCCCTAAGTGGTGGTTACCCAGATGGTGGGAAACCAATTAGGCAAACAGGTGCAGCAGAAGTGTTCTCCTTGGCTGAGGACGCGCTCTCTCAGAACATGACTGGATATGCTGAGAATCCAACAGTAAATGAATGCAAAGCACCATTTAGGAAACTCCATCTTCATTATATTTCTCCTCCCATGAGATGGCTTTCTGTAAGACAGAATGTCTAGCCTCTAATCAAAGTAGAGTGTATTATTTTTTTGCTTAAAAAATAAGCTTTCGGCTGGACATGGTGGTGCACACCTGTAATCCCAGTGGAGACTGATGTGGAAGGATTGTAAATTTAAAGTCAGCTTCAGCAACTTAGTGAGACCCTGTATCAAAATAAAAAAATAAGAAAGGCTGGGGATGTGGTTCAGTGGTTAAGTGCCCCTAGGTTCAATCCCTGGTACCAAAAAGAAAAAAAAAAAAGGAAAAACGAAATTTTTACAGTGGACATCTGACAATATATGATCCATAAAAATAAAATAAAGAAATTATTTTTTAAAGATAAGTAAAGGCTTTTAAAGACAAAGAACAAGCTCTGGGCCACTGCAGCCTCCTTTTAACCTGTAGCCATTTGACACACTTGCTATTTCCTAGAGTCTGAAACCTCTGACACTTTTGAATCCCTGAGACACTGAGACCTTCACAGAAGCTCTGTATTTTCCCTTCACATGAGAATCTTTAAGTTTGGTTACTACTATTATTTCATTCAGATTTAAACCATCATTTAAAGATTCTTCTCCATTTCATGGGCCTCTTTATCTTCAGAGCCTGCTCTGTAGTTTTGGGTAGCATTTAGCTGTACTTACCAAAACAGCAAGAGCTTAAAATATGGAATAGATTTTAATATCCACATTTCCTTCAAATTTTTTCTTTTATTTAATAACTCAACAAACACTATGAAATGGAAATTTTGTTCCTTCAGATCAGCAGAATAGGTAGATAAAAAAAAAAAAAAAGCAAATGTTTGTGTATCTCCTCTGGAGCACTGCAAATTGCCAGACCTGTTATTTGCTGAGAGCAGAAAAAATAGTATTTTATTCCACAGTCCCTGAAAATCTGTAATTCAGATCTGGTGGGGGACTGACAGAAATTTAGTGTACATAGTAAAATGTACAAACCTCTACTACAATACCCAATTGTAGGTACATGGGGTGATTTTCAGGGGCTGAAAGGAATGAATACTTCCAAAAGGTAGGTTTCATTGAAGAGTTCAGTGGAGAACTTCAGATTTCTCCATGAAACAACAGCAAGTATTGGTGAATATTTAATGATAATTAAGGAACCATCAGAAAGTGTCAAGAAAAACAGACCCTTTAAAAACATACAGCAGTTGAGAAGGTACAACTGAATCTCTCCTCAGGGCCTAGGCAAAACTGCTCCCTTAGTCAAAAGCACTTCTCAAAGTTGTAATGGGTTGGATGGGCATGGTGGCGCATGCCTGTAAATCCCAGTGGCTCAGGAGGCTAAGACAGGAGGATCGTGAGTCTCAGTAGCGGTGAGGTACTAAGCAACTCAATGAGACCCTGTCTTTAAATAAACTATTAAAAAGGGTGGGGGAGGCTGGGGATGTGTGTGATGTGTGTGGCTCAGTGCTTGAGTGCCCCAGAGTTCAATCCCTAGTCTCAAAAAAAAATGTAATGGGTTGTACCCCATTTATGTATGTCAAAATTCACCCTACTGTTATGTATATCTAAAAACAATAAAAAATAATTAATTATTTTTAAAAAGACTTTTCAAAGCTAGTTCCTGCCTTACTTTTTAAGTCAGTTCAGATCCCACAGCCCCACAGAAGCCATCCAGAACACCCTATGTAGAGCAAAGGAGTCCTCATTTTCCTGTCAGGTTGGTGTTAATTTCCTTTATAAAACTTATAGCAATTGGCCATGGTTTCATTTTGTATGGACATTTTGTCAGTTGCCCCATGAGGGCCCTGTCTTCATTGTCCTTCTGGGACCTGCCTTGTCCTGGCATTTTGGAGGTACTTAAGAAAAATACTGTGAAAAAGCTGACAATTTGCATCTCTATGGAGAACAAATTTATTCTGTTCTGCACTCAGGCACATTTCTCATTTGTAGCTATACTCAGGTAAATCACTGTGAGGTGACTGTGCTGTTTGCCAAGTTATTAATTACAAAGTCATGCTGGGTCTTAACCATTTTGGAACCTATGGAAAAACTACATTTTACCTCTGATATATTTTCGATCTAATTCAGAATCCCCTGCCATTTGTGAGGTGCTGGTGGTTATCAAAGGCCCCATACAATTACAACCTTTATTCCTACACTAAAATTCACAGTTTTTCACAAATAATTCTGTGGGGGAAAAAATGGCTTCAGTGACGATGAAAACCTAATATAATGTTATGATTTTGAGATGTCCTTGGGCCCAATTTAAAGTACGTGGATTCATCTCACTAATGAAGATTCACACCTTACTTCTGGGAGATTCTCCCGTATGAACCAAAAAACCTAGGAAACCTCTCATTTAGGTGATCATTTGCAAAGGAGGGTAGATATGCAGCACTTTTCCCTGAAAAAAATGATGAAGAAAAAAGTTAAACTGTGATGGGGAGAGTTACTTTATTGTGTGTGTGTGTGTGTGGTGTGTGTGTGTGTGTGTGTGTGTGTGTGTTTTCCTGGCTAGAATGTCACATAAACCAAAGACCACAACTTTAGACCAAAACATGAGCAAAATGGAATTTTGTAAGATGATTCTCTTCCCTGTAGAATATTAAACATCAAGTATCAGTTCTTTCTTCAGAAATCATCTTTACATTGAACTACAAAACCACTTGTACTATATTCTCAAATCCTCATGTATAAAATTTGACCAAAAACAACATCAATCTTCTGGAAAAATATTACAGATTATTTCTTTTACAATTTTCAGATTTTTCATGAAGGTAAATTTGGAATGGATTTGGGACCACTGTTTGATTGGAATGTACTGGAATGTACCTTCTGTCAGACTTGGTTTTTTGATGGCAAGTAAATAAATGACAAGTAAATTCATCTATTCATTTATATTGGTAGTGACAACTACCAACACGTCCATTAGTTAAATAAGTAAATTCATTTGAGAATACAGTCATTTGAGGAATCTAGAGGGTTCTGCCATTTCTGCTAAGTGCATCCTAATTATCATGCACCATACTTACATTAATTGGAGAAAAGACAATTTACCCATATGGTGATATTTTTTACAAAGTAGTACTGAATAATAAGACTGTGGACTAGAGAGATATGAGTTTAGAGTCTGCCATTTGTCTTCTCCTTTGTAAATTTGTCCTCATTTGTAAATTGATGATGATGATATAGGATTAATGGAGACTAATTAAGATAAATTAAGTAGAGCACTAGGAACACTGTTGATGCTGACTGAAAAGTTAATTTTCCATTTTCTCAAGTTATCATATAAAATAAGCAAAAAAAAAACAAACACAAAGATCCTCTATGTGGTATAATAGGAACTGTGCACTATTGGTGAGGCACTCACTGATTTTCTCAAAGTCATCCAAAGCCAAGAACTTCTAGGAACAGTCAACACTATTTTGGAGCAACAGGGTCCGATAAAATTTTCTGTGACAGTGGAAACATTCTATACCGGCATAGACTAATGCCGGAGCCATGTGTGGCTACTGTGCACTTGAAATGTGGCCATTTGACAGGGCAACTAAACTTTTCTTTTTATCTCATTTTAATTAATTAGTTTTTGTTTTAAATAGCCATGTATGTTTAGTGGCTATCGTACTGGATTGTTCAATTCGAGTGAAATAATGGACCAAGTTTGACCCAGGGATAGCTCTAAACCAGCATTGAAAATTTTAAGATGAATAATACCATAGACATGTAACTCATGACAAACGAATTCATCTTATTACAAGTCTCACTATAAGAATGTTGAAAGTAAAGTTCTTTTCTTGATTAGTCTATTGCTTGAGTCGTTTTTATGTATCTAGCTCCATTATACATGTAGATTAAAAAAGCAGAAACACTTTTTTTTTTGGTACTGGGGATTGAATTCAGGGGTGCTCAACTACTCAGCCACATACCCAGCCCTTTTTATTTTTTATTTTAAGACAGAGACTCCCTAAGTTGTTTAGGGCCTCACTAAGCTGCTGAAGCTGGCTTTGAACTCATGATCCCTCTGCCTCCCAAGCTGCTGGAATTACAGGTTATGAGCCTAGCCAGAAATATCTTTGAAGTTAGGGGACCAGATAGTTTGAGATGATTTTCTGAACTTAGGCTAATTTTCATACCTAAGATGATAGTGTATATGTGTGACCTCAAATTCCCTTTTATCCCTTGTCAGAGGTATCTGTATTCAGATATTAATGTATGTTTATAAGTATATCTGGAATGCATGTCTATGAAAATTGTGGTTGAATAGAATGCCTTGTGAAGTCCTAAAAGAAAGACTGTAAACTTGAGTGCTCAGAGTCAAGTGGAGGTGACTGTAGATGTGAACAATAAGGGGAATGCAAAAAATAATACTAATAATAAATAAAATGTATCAAGATCCAAAATAGGAGCAGAGAAATCCCTTGAGAAAAAGGCAAAGACAAAGGACATGAGGATAAATCCAAGTGCATCCAAATGGTTGAAGGGATGGAAGCAGGACAGTCAAAGCATCTTCAGGAGGCAGGAAAGAGGACATCCAAATGCAGGATAGGTAAATGCCTTCAGACCACATGCACTTGACTTCTGGGTTACAGGTGGTGGTGTTGATCACATGTTCTGCCTTGAAATTCTAGCCTCTTTATTTCTATGAGAACTCTTGATTTCTTTTCATCTACCTGGTGGCTGCTTCTTAGTCTCCTTCCCAGCTGACTGGCCATGTCATGTGGTTAAGGGAGGCTGTGTACTGTTCAGCTCCATGGGTGTCATTCACATCATAGGTGTCATAAATTGTGATTTCAATATTGTGACTTTCTGGCTAATGGTAGTCAAGGTGTTCTTTAGATCACACAAGGGTATCTTATGGCCTAGAAGTCCCCTAGTTTAGCCTCTAAGAAGGTAATATGTTCCTTGAGAACCACCTTAGGCCCTTCTTTATCTTCATTTTTAATGTAACTATCAATGACCTCCTTCATACATAGGACTTCATCTACCTATATGTCACTTTCAACTCTTAAGTCATCATATTATCCATAGACTATATTTTTTTTCCTGAATCTTAAACTCATATCTAATTGGGTTTTCCATAGCTCTACTCAGATTTCTCAGTGGCACCACTAACACAACATATTAAAAAAATGAAGTAATCTCTAATCCAGATTAATGCCACCCACCTCATCACTCAAGCCAGAAACATGAGATTTATTGCCACCTTGCTCCCTCCTTTCTCAAGATCAATCTATAAACTCTGGAACTTCTTCTGCCTCCACCAACTCTCTTGTGTGTGTCTCCTCCATACCCTTGCTGCAGGTGTTTGGGACCTCCCAGTGCTCTAATTCCCAGATATCTTTTCTGTGAATCCTGTGCATTCTGCTTCCACATTGTGGCCAGAGGAGTCTTTCTAAAATGTGTGTGTTATTATGTCAGTCTCCTGCTAAAGTTTCTTCCATTTGTATATCTTCTTAATGTGATTTAAGATAAAGTTTGTATTCCTAATCATGGCATTTAATATGGCCTATGTGAGTTAGTCCCTGTGTGCTTTTCCATTTTCAACTTTAGCACTTCTCCTAGCATATGTCTGTGCTTTGGTGATGCATATTACCTTTGGCTTCCTTAAAAGCCCCAATTCAACCACATAGACTGGGTTGATGGCCTTTACCTTACAGGGCATCTGCCAGAGACAATACAATAGTTCCCAAATCTGTCTTCTCTTTTAGACTTCACCTTGAGAACAGGAATATGATTTTATCTTTGTATCTCTACCATCTGCCTGGCACTCATTCGTAATAAACATTTGACAAGTACATGGATGAATTCGTAGGTCAAAGAGAAGAAAAAGGGAGAAAATTAACAAACTTCAAATGCCTCTGAGTGATCATGAAAGGTGAAAGGTGTCAGCAGGTGGGATAGGAAAGAAATAGTGGCTGTGATGCAGAAAGTACTTTAAAGTCCAAAAAATCCCTCTTTCTCCACCTTTGTAGGTAGAAGGGTAGAGTTGATTGTATCATTATTTTTTAGAGATCTAAAATTTTATGCCTCCATTTTTTATTTAAAAATCTACAAAAATAGAAATAATACTTCAGAACATTAATACTCAGAAGCCTTTTTTATCTATGGCAAAGCTCTGGGTATTAGTGGTAAACATTAAAGAAAAAGGGGTGCCATTTAAATGCAGAGAATAATGGAGATAATATAAATATATTGCCTTTACACAGAACTATTTCAAAATAGCAAGCATAAAAAGAAATTCTTCAAGCATATTTTTCTCTTGAAAAGTTTGTTATTTTGAAAGTCACAGCTGTTTACAACTATAAATAAAGAGACAGCAATGTCACATCTATTTGAAATAGAGTAGTCCCTCAGTGCATGCCTGAAGCCGTGGACAATACCAAACCTATGTAAATTATGATTTTTCTTGTACATACATATACCTATGATAAAGTTAAAATTAAAAATTAGGCATATTAAGAGATTAGTAATAAGGAATAATAAAAATGGAACAGTTATAATATATTGTAATAAAAGTTACATGAATTTGGGGTTTCTCTCAATATGTTGTACTCACCCTTTTTCTTCTTATGAAGGTGTGAGGTGAGGCAGTACCTATGTGATGAGATGAAGCGAGGTGACACAGCATGTGACACAGCATTAGGCTACCGTACACGAGTTGCTTGAACAAAGCACTGTAATAGTTGATCTGATAACTGAGGAAGCCACCTCAAAAATGGATTGGCAGTGTACGCAGAGTGGATATGCTGGATGAAGGGATGACCTGCTTCCTAGGTGGGACAGCGCAAGAGTTCATCACGCTACTCAGAATGGCATGGAATTTAAAACTTATAAATGATTTATTTCTGGAATTTTCCACCTAATATTTTCCAGACTTCAGTTGGCAAACAGGTAACTGAAACAACAGAAAGTGAAAGAAGATAAGCGGGGACTGTTGCACATTTAATGCCACCCTTTAAGCTATGTTGATCATTTTCTATATGTACAAACCAGGCAGCTGAGTCTTTGGTTCACAAAAGTTTTATTGAATTACATCTGATATTTTTCTTTATTTTTAAGATCAAATATCTAAGGTGTGTCTGCTCATTTGGTTGCCCCGATCAACAGAGCTTATGATGAGATATTTCGTTTCTTAAATCATCACCCAGAGTTTTGGGAAAAGTCAACTTTGCATATCATTGATTTGGAGTATAAATTAAACTAAGTCCAGAAACTGCATTTTGTAATTTTAACCTACACAGTTAAGAATTTAGTTTTTTTTTTTAAGTTTAGTTTGTAAACATTTACTGAGTCCATGTTTTACTTCAATTATCTTCCTCTAGTTGTGTCAGAAGGTGCTTACTAAATACTAAGGCAAATTATTTAACCTTTCTAAGACTCAGTTTATTCAACAACGAAATGGGACAAATAACCATATCTTAAAATTGTTGGAAGACTAAGTTAGTTTGGGCTTTGTACTGTGCTTGACAAATGGGAAACTGCTCCATCAAAGGCTGTTATAGTTATTTGCGTATCTGAGCTTTGTAAACCTTGCTTAAGAGGTCTTTTTATTCTCAACATTTACCTAGAAATATGACTATGCATCTACTATTTCAGTTAAAAAGATGGAGCATTTGTTGAGTAATAAAATATAGAGACAGATTAGAGACAACTTGGAAACTCTAAATGAGCATAGCTAGTTAGTAACAAGTACCACCTCTAGTTAGTATTGAGCCTATGAAAAAAATCCTGTCCTCTGGAATAACTTTCACCTGCCTACCAGCCTAAATTTAGTATTGAAAAGCCTAATGCATATTTTTAGGTCAAATGAAAGTATTGCTTCATGTGAATTTTCTCTCCACCAAGGATTTTCATTTATTCTCATATAACTGGATGTCTCTAAATAGATTAAGAACCACTTTCCTAGACTGTTGGAATCACAGAATCACTTTGGTCTTTTACTTATAAGATTTTAAAATAAACAGTTTAAAGACATCTTTGAAGAAGAGTTTTTTCTCTAGATCTTCCTTGCTTTTTTGCTGATGCTTTTCAAGTGGATTCTAAATCTTTTCTGTTTCTCTTTGAGTATATTCTTTTGTTCTCTCCTCAGCAGAAATACAGAACAGTTGGTCACAGACATTCTGAATTGATTCAGCCTTGCTACTTTATTCTTCATGTATCAAATAGTTGTTTATAGAAAGGTTATCTGCTGTTACCTATATTCCACAATACATTCATTATTATCTTTTTAAAAGACAATATGAGAGAATAGGGTCAGAGCCCTACAATATGCAGGATGAGACTTCACATGTAATACAAGGAAGATTCACCATCATTTAGTTGGTAAAAATTTGAAGTGGTTGTAGATGATGGCAAGAACAGTTTCATTAGAGCACTATCCATCCGGATAGTCTAATTATATCTGAAAAGGATGGTCTTGGATAACCAGAAGAAATCACCTAAAAAAGATGTGTTGATTCCCAGACTAAAGTTCAAGAAGGACTAGGAGAGAGGACATACTGACATCTCTAATGTCAAAGAATATTTTGAAGAAGAAAAGTCTCATGAACAGAAGTCAAGAACTAGAAAATTAATATAATAATATTATTATTTTTCCCTAAGAGGGATTAAAAGGGAGTGATACAAAATTCTGACATTCTGGAAGCCTGGGGAACATACATGATTACGTGAAAGAGATTCTCCTTGGACTGTAATATACCTTGTTGAATCATTTCAATAGTGTTCACTGAACTTCATTTCAATCCTCTGTAAACTAAATAATCTTTTTTTTTTTTTTTTACAAATTTGAAGACTCAGTGTAATAGAGCGTTTGAGTTTTTTTTTTTTGTTGTTGTTGTAGATACCTTTTAAGCCTCACCCCTTTCTCTTCCTCTTCTTCTCTATATCAGGGCAGGCTTATAAAAATGCCAGGTGCTCTCTCTGTTACCAGATGTAAGTTTGAATCATGTACTGCAACCTTCACCCCAGCCTTGTCTCTGACCACCATAAAAGAGACCCAGATCCCTTTCCTTTACTCCTTTCGCAGCTCTGCCATGGCATCTCAGATCAGTTTGAGAGGCCTGTCTCACTTGCAGAGAAAGATTTAGCATGGGAGTAACAAGCTATTAACCCTCTTATGCCATGGCACCCTTAGTATGGAAATCCAAATCAAATTCTGGATTTGAAGGTCTGCTCCAACTTTACAGACTAGCCACAAGACCCAATCAAAATGATACTAGAATGAGGGGCCCTTAACAAACTGTGATTCTAATTTAAAAATAAGTTTCCCCCCCCATGAGTTTTTCTACCAGAAATCCATTCCATTGAATCTAATCAATGTCAAAGCAATGCCAATACTGAATTTCAGAACCTGAGAAGTTGAAGTTTAGAATTTGGTAACCCTCACAATTGACTATTAGTAGAGCATTCTCTTGTATTACAACCTAGAATTACCTGGCTCCATTACATTGTCCATTAAGAAACTATACTGTGTTTCAAAAGGCAGTGTTACCACTACACACCTATTAAATTGATAACAAAGTAAGAAGAAATCTCTCTTTTTAAAAATTTATAAGCGACATAAATTTAACACTTAACAGCCCTAGAGACTCAGAAGTTCAAGAACAAGTTGCCAGCAGATTCAAGGTCTAGTGAGGCTTTACTGTCTACCTCAGAGAGATGTCAGAATCTATGTTCTCACATACAGAATATCTCTCGATATTACAATGTAGAATATAACTAACATATTTGTATGTAAGTACAAAAATAGTGTCACTGAAGGAACAAGGGCATTTGTTTGACTTTCTCTTGCTTTCTATTTCCTCTTTCCTTTTAATATATACTGACCAGAATGTTATGCTTTATTAACTGTTACAAAAGCTAATGCTCAAATCACAGACCTCATCCCTTACAAAATATTTGGTCATACTAGTTGCTGTCGTGTACAAATGCAATATTTCATGGCTCCTTTGAGCTATTTGATAAACATACAACAAATATTATTTGCTTAACTAAAAATATGAAAATATACAGATGTTGCTTAAAGAATGCTGAAGTTCAGATTAATCCAAAAGTAGATTCAAATACTGTGTTTTCCAGTTTCTGTGTGACTTGGGAAGAGTTGGTTACTGTCACCTGTAGCAAGAAGACCCCTGAAGATAAAAGGAGATTGCATCAGGCATCCCTGATGGTTCCCAGCACAGCTGGTGTTTAATGAATGTTAATCCTTTTCTTTCCAAGTTAGTCTCCTTGAGTCCCTCAAAGGCTTGTAGGGGCTTTCTGTGCCTGGTAGTTCATTTTTACTCAGGATATCAAGTTTGCATAATCCAAAAGAATAATTTAATCAAAAAGAACAGTTTAATCTGTGGAGGTACATTAACAAAATAATGAAGAAAATTATTCACTTTGGTGCATTCTTTTTAATTTTTTTAATCTGAGGTAATGGAGAAGGTAAGAGAATTAATGATGGTGATTTCCCACACATGGCTACTCCCTGGGCCATTACTATTTCTCTTCTTTAAGACACGGGAAATCCATTTGCTTGGGGGCCCTAGCCAAAGCTGGAATAAATCAACAAATAGGCAACTGACTTTCTGATAAATAAGGAGTCCACTATTTACTTTAAAGGAGCAGTAGTCACTATATGAGAATTTATTACTTAACCTTGAAAAGTACTGTTAGAAGCGAATTCCATGAAAATAAACTCTGATGTTAGGAGTAGATAAGATTCTGAAAGGAACAAGTTTTCTGCTTTCTCCTTTCCAACAATCTTTAGTTCAGGTTATTGTCCTTGAAAGCCTAAAACAAAGCTGCTTAGGTAAATGTACCAGGTAAACCCAATAGCCTGTTAATGCGGTGTTACCTTGGAACATGTAAAGGTATCAAAGGTCGAGTTTCATTACAGTTCCCATAGCAATTATAACTTGGCTACTTCACACTTCAACAGTAACCATCCACAGAGTATCCACAACCAGAGGAAGCATTCCTGCAGTAGCTCTTAACTCTTCTGTCATTCAAGTTTGGGTTATTACATTGTATTTGGGTTTGGTACATTTCTAAAAAATCCTATTTAACTTCTGTCACAGAAAGCTCTTCACTGTTTCAATGGTGATAGCTTCACCCATATGCAATCTTGCAATTATCCATTTTTTTGCTCATAGCATTATAAAAGCATGCTTATATTTTCATGAAGAAATGGTGAATTGGAAGGCTGTTTTTACACTATCATGTGAGCTGGAAAGTCTGAGAATGTTTACTACTCAGCAAATGAACACATATGGGAAATGGATCCAAATTAAGGGCTGACAGCCAGAAGGCTATGGACCCAAAGTTGAGGGTGAGATTTTACAGAAACTACTAAAATAAAACAACAATATAAACATTGGATACATTTTGTTTTAAAAGCAGAGGTATAATCGCAGGGCCCAGTGGCACAAGCCTGTAATCCCAGTGGCTTGGGAGGCTGAGGGGGTGGATCATGAGTTCAAAGCCAGCCTCTCAGCAAAAAGCGAGATGCTAAGCAACTCAGTGAGACCCTGTCTCTAATTAAAATACAAAATAGGGCTCAGGATGTGGCTCAGTGGTGGAGTGCCCCTGAGTTCAATCCCTGTGCCAATAAAAAAGGAAATGAATATTTATTTTATTTATTAAGTAAATAAAAAGCAGAGGTATGCACGATTTGCAAAATGAACGTCACAGGAGAACTAGAAGGCTAATAAATGTAGTTTCATAATCAGACAGGAATCATTAGTCCCTGAATTTTTCTTCTTTGTATTCAAAAGTGAGTATAACAACTCAACATTATGCCAGAATCATGATGGGAGATAGAGTGGCTAATTGATACCGTCAAAGTAAAGAGAGTGATTCTGGAATATTTAGGACAAGGGCTGATAAACTGCAGCCCATGGGCCAAATCCAGCAGACAGCCTGCTTTTATAAGTGAAGTTTGATTGAAACACAACCAGGTTCATTAATTTACATACTGTCTTGCCGTTTTCATGTTACAATGACAGGCAGAGTTGAATAGTGGTGACAGAGGCCACTGGGTTGGCAAAACCTAAAATATTTGCAATCTGGATCTTTACAGAAAATTCAGTCAGAAAGCTTAGACAATAGCAGACATACAGACTCGTTGTCCACAACTCTCCATTTTGGTTAGGAAGAAACATAGACAAACTAGAAAACAACACCAGCAGAAACATAGACAAACTAGAAAAAACTATTTCATTTGGCTTTCAGGGCAGAATGTTATCAAATCCCAGCTAAATTATCAATAAGTCATTTCTTCAAAAATTTTGAGATAAGATGACATGATTTCCTCATTTTCATAATTAAAGTCACTGAAGTATAGGTTCAATCCACACATATTTAACCTCAGGGATATCTTAATTGAAAGTAAAATAAGAATCAAATGAAAAATAAGTATATAATACCCCAAGTAAAATATTACCACTTAAAAACCTAGCTCTTGAGAAATGAAATGGGCAAAATAGTTATATTCAATACAGTCTAAAAAATGCCTGAATGTGCTCAGTAATACATAAAATTGAACTTGCAAAATAGAATGGATAAGATATAAATACTTTTATTACCTGGAGGTAATGGGAATATGTATGGAAGTTTCAGCAAAAAAAAATTAGGCAAATACAATAATAAAAAACAGAGCTTTAAGTACTAAACCATATAATATTTTGACACACACACACACACACACACACACATATATATATATATATATATATATATATATATATATATATATGATTCTGACCAAAAAAAGGCTAGAAACTGTGTTGAGGTACAATTCTGTTTGAATAATGAAAGTAATTATGGCAAATGGCAAAGAGATTACATACTTTTCAGAAAAAAAAGGCAAGCTTGAAATTATAAAATGGTCAATTTAGTTTCATACCTAAAAAATACTCAAATGACTCATCTAGAAATCAATTTGCAACTACTTAGAAGACCAGAAGATACAAAATGATAATCACATGACTTTGGTCTTTTGCAAAATAGTCTGACTAATCTCACTTCTGTTTGTAACACAGTGACAGGGATAGTAGATGGAGTCAACTGGGGTCTTTCACCCACCCTGCTGCTTATTACATGACTCTGTAAGAAAGATACACTGGTTCTCCTGGAGCAGCAATGTAGAGGACACATGTGGGTATTAAGCAATTGAACTGTGGCCAGTATCAATTGAAATGTGCTGTTAAGTGTAAATACATACCAGATTTCAAAAACTCAGCACCAAAAAGACTTTATAAAATATTCCATTAATAATTTGATATGGGTTATATATTGAAATGACAACATTTGGAAGATATATAATATCTCTATATATGGAAATATTGTATACATTTTGGTTTATAAAATATTTGACTGTGGCTGTTAGCAAATTTTAATATTATGCATAGCTTGTGTTTGTGATTCACATGCTATTCTTGTTTGATAGCACAGTCTGAAATACAGACTGATGCTATACTCAATAGAACACCTCTTATACAACACATGCATCAGTTTCTCTTATGTAATGGGGGTGGGAAGGCTGAGAGGTTGATGGGTAGTACAGGGGCAGGATATCTTTGTTGGGCTGGTATGTTTCTGCATTGCAGTATGTGTAGAATTTCTAGTTCCTACAGTTCCCTACCTCTAGTCATGACAACCAAGACACACCATTATTGTATTTCCAAATGCTCCTGGGATCCCATATCTGGAGCAATCTTATTGCAATGAACTAGGAGATAACAGAGGGTCCTTTCTAGTGCTGAATTTTTATAGTTCTACAATGGGATTTTTATGATCCCCTTTGTTTTCTCATTGATGAAAATGACTTTTTATTGACATGTTTACTCAATGTCTGACAGCTTACTTGAGGTCTGAACTACAAAATCATTCTGAGTGTTTACTCTGAATAATGTTCTAAGTTTGTATGAAATATGTCTTTCTGGTACTGGACACTTGCTGCTTCTTAGTTTATTTATTTGTACATACACCTTGTAATAAAAGCGGGATCATAAGCTCTGATGGCAAGAACAGTTTCTTAAACATTCTCTTGGACAACAGATGGACAGTAGATACCACTGAAGTGAAGGGATCCAGTGGAAAGGATTGCTTTCTGGATTAGTTTAGAATCTGGTGTTATTTAATATTTTCGCATGGGCTATGGTGGTGGAATATATCATTTGAGATTCAACCATATGCTGCATCATAAATATAAAAATTTCATAGATTTAAATTTGATTATTCAAATTAAATAGGATCCATTAAGAGTTGAGAATTATGTCTTACTAGGGGGGTCATAATTACATTTAAAATAACTGGATGATGTTCACTCTTTAGTTTAGAAATTGAAAGAACCCTATGAAGCGAACATTATCATGTTCATTCTAACTAAGAGGAAAAACTGAGGTTCAAGGATGTTGGCAACCTGATGATGGAAGGGCCAGAATTCAAACACATAACTTGAATTTGGGTTACCTGATGCCTAGGCTGATGGGTTTTGTGTCCTTGCCTAGCAGTGTATATGTTTTCCCTTGCATTGGTGCCAACTTGAATTCCCATAGAAGTTTACCTGAGAAAAGAGTTTGAGTGGATATTTGGGGAGGTGCAGAGAACAGATAAAGGGGAGTGGGGATGCCGTACAGGGAAGAGAAAGCTTACAGTAAGGCACATGATGTTAAGCCGGTCACCACTGTGTGCACTGGCCCTCAATCTCTCAGGGAAGCCCTGGCAATGGTGTAAAACCCATGTGTTATGGACTGAATTGTGTTACCACCACTTATACACCACCAGATTTATGTGGAAGCTCTAGCCCTCAGTATCTCAAATGTGACTGCATTTGGAGACAAGACCTTAGAGGAGGTAATTAAGTTAAAATGAGGTATTTAGGGTAGATCTTAATCTGACCTGGCTCAGATCCTTATAAGGAGGAAATTTAGACACCAGGGATATGCACACAGAGGAAAGACCATTCGAGAACATAGTAAGAAGGCCAAGGAGAGAGACCTCAGGAGAAACAAAGTCTGCTGACACCTTGATCTTGGGTTTTTATCCCCTGAACTGTGATAATATGAATTTATGTTGTTTAGAACACCCAGTCTGTGGCACTTTGTTGGGGTAGTCCCCACAAACTAGTTAGTACACCAGCCTCAGAATTTCCCCTCCCAGGTAGTGAGGAGTTGGAGTAGTAGTGTCCTTTGTACTCATGAGACCCATGAGTTTTACCCTCTGTACTTATGGATCTCACTGGGTCTCCTTGCCAAGCTAAAACCTGTGACTGGGCCTGTGACTTGCAAGCCACCTCAAGTGTCCTCACCTGCTTGCTGTCATGCATAGAGAGCAACGCATTTATTTTCATCTGAATAAAACATTTGAGGATAGTCTAGGACTTAGGCTTCAGGTAGGACTTAGGTAGATGGATGAGATGCTTTGGAAATAGCATCAGAATTCAAAAGAATTGGGAGAGTTGGAATGAAGTGTATGAAATAAATTTTAATAAAAATAATCACATAGAATTAAGGATGTTTCAGAGAGACAACAGCCACTTTATAGGCAGATTTAGAATTCAAACTGATCCTTAATGCAGAGTATAGTGAAATAGCAATATATTAATATCACTATTATAATTAAAAAATCACAAGGCTGCAAAGAACAAAGAGGTGTGAGTGTAAAAGTCCATCTTAATTCATTACCCCAGAGGTATTTGATGGAATTATTATGTATCTGTAGAACAGAAGGATAGCATGCTGGAAGAAGAAAAGGATTTTTCCAGTGTATGTCTGCATAACAGCTGAGTCAAGTTAGGAAGCCTATTCAATGATGTAAAAATGGAAATATTGAACAAGTAAATAATAAAATTTGTTTAAAAACATCTTTGAGGAAAAGCTTCTGAAACTTGGAGGATGAAGATCAATGACAATATTGAAAATTTTGTAGTAGTATCTGCTAGATTCAGATTACTCATTGTTTCTGCTGGGAATTTAACCTAAAAGGAGTGGATTTTAAAAGCTGGTGGGAATATTTAACTAAGCATCACAAACTGCAGGTCAGAGCAAGATAATAGAAACGCCACCAAAAGTGAATAAAACTTCCTCTCTAGGAAACTTCAAGAACAATGATGGATTAAATTTTACAATGGACCCAGAGCTATCTCATATAACTGATCACAGTAGAAACAAATAATTTGAATGAAGTGTGGTTCTTGGCCTCTGAGTGATATCTAGGAATCCAGCAATAACTTGTTTACAGTTTCTTTATTTAGAGTTTGGCTTAATCTCTACCAGAACTGGAGATTCAATTGATTTCTGAGACATGGGTAGATACTGATCCTGGTGGGGTTAGGTAAGATCCTTTATGGAGGAGAAAGATTGGCCTCTCAGGGGTTTTGGACATCTGTTTTGCTATTTTTATTGAGGTAAAATTCATGTATTAAAATAGCCATTTTAAATTGTACAACTAATTCAGTGGCATTTAGTACATTCTCAATGACATGTGGCCATTATATTTGCCAAGTTCCAAATTTGTGTTGACATTTGAAGTTAAGGTTATCTTTAGCATATTTTTCTTCAAAGTTTCCTCATAAAATAATGAACTGGTACAGATACTGGAAATATGAAGTGTTCCAGTTAGCATTCATTTCAAATTAAAATAGCCATGTAATACACGAATGTGCACGCTTGTGCTTGCTTAAACAAATGATAACAGAAAAGTTAGAGTGCTATTGACAACCAAAGTCAATAGGTGGAGAATGTTCTAGGGGAAAAGCCTACCTTTTCATTTTAGTTTATGGAGAAACATGAAAGTATGTTACATTCCAAAACACTATAGGTACATTTCAAATCAAATTTGATCACATTAACTGTAGAAAATTCTGTCTTTAGTGGGTGATTTTGTACATGAACTCAGGAAAACTATTCTCTCTCTCTCTCTCTCTCTCTCTCTCTCTTTATCAATTGTTTTATTTAAAAAATTGCAAACAATATGATAAACAGTGGTTATTGAGTCAAGTGGTATACAATTCTACATTTTGTAGATAAGCACATAATAATTAATGAAGATTTAAGGTTCTGATTATGAAAAATAGATATATTAGGGAAAGATAAAAGAAGGAGCCTTCTTCTTTCTTATTCACCAAACATGGAGAAAGAAGGTAAACCACAAACTGATCCTCTTCCTGTTCACAGAATTAATAAAAGAGAAAACCAAATGCTGTCTCAGAAAATTCAGAGGTTTATAGCCCTTTGTATTTTGTGAGTATAAATAGAGATTACAAGTGATTTAACGGTTAATGGATAGATGGATGGATGAATGGATAGACAGACTCATCAAATAATATATGTAATTCAGACCAAGTATCTCTCTCAAGAAATTCTTCTGGTGCCTGAAAAGACTATTACAAAGTCTGGATAACCTGTCAATATAGGTTCTGGGAAGGGTCACGTATCAGAAGGCTACAGAGTCTCTCCAACTGTTTTATTTATTTATTTATTTATTTTAGTTTTCGGCAGACACAACATCTTTCTTTGTACGTGGTGCTGAGGATCGAACCCAGGCCGCACGCATGCCAGGAGGGAGCGCTACCGCTTGAGCCACATCCCCAGCCCCTTTCCGACTGTTTTAAGAGATAGTAGAATTGTGAGTAATTAGATAAATTTAGATGGGAAAACTCCTTAACATCAAGGATGTGGTGTGGAGGGCTTTGTTGGGAAAGGGCAGTTTGGAAGACCAGACCCTGAGCATTAAAGGGCACTGAAAACTCATCTTAGAAGAAGCAAAGAGCTCCAGAGGGATCTGAACATCCCTGAGTGTCTTTATGACCCACTCTAAAGTTGGTGGATCTATCACAGAAAAACCTTCTTAAGACAATCAATCATTTAGTCATTGCTCTGCAGAATATTGAGGGTATAATGAGTTACATTTCCTGTATTGAGAAGTGATTTATTTTTTATTTTGTTTTTGTTTTGATCTATAGCTTCGTGTAATCATTCTCCTATTATTTCACCAATAGTGACTTTGCCTTTTGTTGCTATACCTGGCACATCTACTGTTGGTAAAATGACCCTTTGAAGGAAGTTTTGTTGAGTTTGTCTCTTCTGAAGCTAGCTGATTTCAGCTTTTCTTGATTGACCTGGTAACTACTTAATTGCCTCAAAGTTGCTCCTCAAGAGAATTTTCCATTTCAAATATGAAATAAACACCAAAATCTTAAATAGTAATACTCCTTAGCCCACCTACTTTGGAAGGCATGATTTTCTTCGCATCAGCCACTCTTTCTTTCCTGGTAGCAGTCATAGTGGAGTTATAAGTCATATATGGAAAATGACCTGTCCCTCCTGTCAACATCAGTTCCTGCTGCATGCTGAGTGAGTGATTCAGACGCTGGGTGACTGAAGTAGAGGAGACAGATGGGGTCAGGCTTAGCTTGGTTCTCTATGGGTCTCAGTTTTCCACTAGTAATAAGAAAAAAATGTCACTAAAATTAGCTCATATAAGCTAGAACAGCCATGGATTGCCAGATGAGGATCTGAGTAGACAGGTGTCACTTTGGTGTTGTGGAAGGTTATCAAGAGTCTTACTCTGCAGAGAATGTGGAGAAAATGGAACACTTTTTATAATGTTAGTGGGATTATAAATTAGTACAGCCACTATGGAAATCAGTATGAAGGTTTCTGAAAAGACTAGGCATGGAACCACCATATGACCCAGCTATCCCACTCTTCAGTATTTATCTTAAAGAATTAAAGTGAGCATATTATGGCTATACATGCACATCCATGTTTACAGCAGCACAATTCACAATAGCCAAACTATGGAACCAGTCTAAGTGCCCATCAACAGAAGAATGGATAAAAGAAATGTGACATTATATACACAATGGAATTTTATTTAGTCATAAAGAAGAATAAAATTATGTAATTTGAAGGAAAATGGATAAAACTTGAAAATATTATGTTGAATTACATAAGATAAACTCAGAAAGTCAAGGGTCACGTTTTCTCTCATATGTAGAAGCTAAAAAGGGAAAAGGAAATGAAGAGTAAGAACATCATGAAAATTGAAGGGAGATTAGAGTAGAGGAAAGGAACCAGGAGAGGAATAGAGAAAATGATACTGTCCAAAGTATATTGTTATATTTTGTGCAAATACAAATATGTAACAATAGGGTGGGGGGTCATGGCTCGGTGATAGAGTGCTTACCTAGCACTCGTGAAGAACTGGGTTCTATCCTCAGCACCACATAAAAATGAAATAAAGATATTGTGTGTCTACCTACAACTAAAAGATAAGTATTAAAAAATATGTAACAACAAATACCACTATTATGTTCAATTATAATGCAATAATAAAAAAATATGAGGAAAAAAAGAAGTAAAAGAAAGTCTTACTCTGATAGACTTGGGTATAAATGCCAGCTTAGAAAAGTATGAATCATCTCTGCACTTGTGTTCTGTCTTCTGTATGTGGGAATCATGCCTGGCTTGATGCTTCATTGAGAGGATTAAAGAAAATGCACATATGAATTGCTATGGGCTGCATTGTGTCCCCAGCTCCCCCCTCCCCACTGACTCTACCCCATTCATATGTGGAAGTCCTAACCTTCAGAACCTCAGAAGGTGACAATATTTGGAGACAGGATCTTTACCTAGTATTACATTTAAATGAAGTCTTTAAAAGCAGGCTCTAATCAGATCTGATTGGTGTCCTTATAAGAAAAGGAAACTTGGTCACAAACACATAAGGAAGGAAGATGGTGTGAAGACACAGAGAGAAGACAGCTATTTACAAGCCAAAAAAGAGAGACCTAGAACAGATCCTTCCCCAGAACCCTCAAGAGGAACCAACTTTACCAACATCATGATCTCAGACATTTAGCGTCCAAAACGGAGAAAATGCATGCCTCCTGTTTAGATCACCCTTTCTGTGTAACCTTTTTACCGCAGTGCTAGTAAGTTCACTTCATGAATTAGTGTCTGCAAATTCAATAAACATGCAAGTCAAACCATATTTTGTCAGTAAAGAGAGAGATCTTATCAATAAAGCCCTAGCATAGGGTTTCTCCAGTTTTCATAGACTCTTAAAAAACAATATCAAGGAGCCTGACCTCTCCACACTAGAAAAGCTGTGCACTTTTTATTTCCCTAAGAAAAACATTTTTTATACTTTAAAAATATCATTTCATGTAAATTTTAAGAACACAGAAGAGGGGCAATATTAGGAATATATTTTATCGGTAATTCTTTGTTATAATTACTTTAATATTATAATTGTTAAAACAGACCTACATCCATTTTAGACCACTATTTCTGAGGGCCATTAATTTTACACCATCAGATGAAAACTGTCAATTTGCATGTAGCAGACCATAAGCACATGTCTCATAGGAGACACCATGGATTGCATCTGAAATTTGAGAGGCAAGATATAGGTTATCCACTGTTTCTATATTGTCATAGAAATCTTTCACATCAGATAAATGAAATATTTTCCTTATTTCTTTCTGCATGGTTGTTCACAATGGCAACCTGTCTTCTGGAAAGAATGTACAGTTGCTGAATATTTTAGACTTTAGTCCAGTTACTGTGTTAGAGTGATGTCATTTCAAAATAAATTCCCATTTTTTTATCATTTGAAAATATCTTATTACTATTGTATCTGTAATACAAAAACTCTAGAATAGCCTTTCTTATATCAGTCACAATAAAATTGGTTATATCCCAATTTTTAGCTGGAAAAATGCCATTGGAATGGTTAAGTTATGCTGGCAGAGTTCACCGTGACATGCTTCTTCTGTCTACATTTTCCCACAGAAGTATTTGTACAATAATATGTTCTAATAAAGATGGGAACAGAAGCAGAAAAGAGCATTCTTTTAAAAATCTCAAATGAAAACCTCAGTTATAGCCAGCCTTTACTTACTCTGTAAGATTATTTGAAATTTATGTAGCAGGTCTCCACCTGCATTTACTACCCTGGTTCCAATCCAGCTGGTATAGATGGGAACAAGACTGATGAGATTTGGGTCAAGTGTCTTAATGCTTGGGTGTTGGATCCTAAGGCATTAAAATATCATCTCTCAGAGATTTGGCTCCATTCACTGTTGCATCATTCACAAACTTCATTAGGCTTTTAACCCGGGTTATTTAAATTGACTGCGCTTCAGAAGTCTTTTTGGTGCTAGATAAGACTGATTGTTGCTTCATTTTGTGAGACAAACACTGGGCATCCTTCAGACTTAATCCAGTTGGTGAAGATGAGAGGTCAGCATGGCTAAGTGAAATGTGCTGGTGGTTTATGAAAGAATTCTAATTTAATCTATATTTTCTGCCTTTTTCACAGATAAACCTATTATTTTTTTCTCGGAAAAAGTATCTGCATGACTTATATAAAGCACTTCTCTCTCTCTCTCTCTCTCTCTCTCTCTCTCTCTCTCTCTCGACATTTCTCCACCACATTGTAATGGCTAAAAGCTTGAGTGAACTCAGAGCAGCTGAGGCAGATTCAAAACACTCAGGAGCACAGCCAAAATGATCACAGATATTGGTCAAGGGTAACACGTCTATGTTTTGTATGTATGTATTCACAGCATAATTTCCTCAGCCTTGGTTGTAAGGCACTGTATAATTTTGATCTTTTGTTCAAATATCATAACAATTGTTAATATAAGCATGAAAGTTTTAGCTCTAGTTCCTATTTCATTTTCTTCTAGATGACCTTTCAACTGGTTCATCTAAATTTTATTTTCTCTAGGTGAAAATGAGTGTTTTTTCACTCCTCAAAGATTTTTTTCTTTTCCAGGTTGAAAAAAAATAATGCAAACTAAATAAAAATGTCCAAATGTTGTCTCTGCCACTGGTAAATTACCTGTTTTCACTGTTCTCATTCAAACTCAGTTGGAATTCCAATTACTGGCTATCACAGGGCTTAGTGGCAGGCTGGTGCCCCTAATGACAGTGAAACACACCAGATTCAGTAAATTAACTAAGAAAAACAAATGGACACCTTGCTTTAGTAGGCATAATTGTCTTTGCAATTATTGAAAAACAAATATCTTTTTATCTATTAGGAGTTAAACCATGCATTTAAACCAAGATTGCTAAGCGTTTCTTCAAAACTCCCATCAGAAGAAAGAGCAAGCTTGTGGGCTTAAAATTAAAATTTGATAATGAACAGCTTAAAAAAAACAACCTTTTATGTTCAACAATTTTGAAAACTTATATAACAGGCATTATAAAACCATAAGAGGACAATATTTGAAATTTACATACTTTAAAGTTTCATAAGCTGACATCACCTGGATTTTAAATTTTGGTACATTGCTTTTTTTTCAATTTTTAGCATTTTAATAAGGCAAATACTAAATTACTATTATTTGCAGTTGAATGTCTTTCTTCTGGTTTCTTCCTGAGCCTGTTCTTTAGAAACGAGCTTTGGAGACAGCTAAGATATGCACTAAGACAGCTTAGACATGCACCAAGTCTGCTACCTCAAAAGGCTTGATCCATCTGTAAACACACTGCCCTCTACCCTCAGAAACAAGTTGACCAGGAACACCATCAGGGCAAACTGACACCGTAACAGTAAAAGTCCCCCAAGTATCTTCACAGTACCATAAATCTCAGTAATTTCTGCCAACAGAAGCAAGGGCTCATCTCATTGAACTCTTTCCTTTTACGGACCAAGAACCAAAGTTCAGCAACTGCCAACTGGCCTCTGGTTTCATGCCAGAAAAAAAATGAACAGGAAGGACCTCCCCTGGCATCTGTGAACCCTGCATAAGAAAATTATTAGTATTGAAGCTGTGAGAACATGCATGTTGATTTTGACAACACTTTTTATTTGTGATGCATCATCTAAGAATTTCATATTAATAGCTGATAATAAGGATTCTTTTCATAATTCCCATCACTATGCCTAAAGTTCTTATTTCTCACATAAGATTTAACAGTGTTCTGATATCTCTAGTCTTTGGTCAAAGTATCAAGTTATGGTCACATATTCATTTAAAGCAAACTTCCTTACTATGTAAGTCAACATATGTCAACATAGAAGAAAGTGATTAAGTAAAGCACCCAATTGTCAGAATAACTTACGAACTGTGTTCCAATTGTAGTATTTATATAACAACAATGTGGGCAGATGACTTAATCAAAACAGTAAATTACCTCTGGGAGACATTAAAGCATAGAAGAGTGCTACAGGGTGATGTGGTAATAATAGAGGCTAGAAGGATGTCAAAATAAGAATGTGTATAGGGAGCTCATTTGTTAGTGAAATGAGATGTTTGAACGTATCCATGATCTGAAAGGAACTGGCAGAAAAGAAGGGAGAATAAAAATAAGTGAACTGAGGTTCTGAGGAAGTTCAAAGTGAATATAATTTGTAGAAAAGATGAAGTGGTCAGCCTTGAACAGGGGAAGGTCATTTCATCCTCTAAAAATGAAGGGCAAGAGGTGAAGGTGGGTGGGAGGGAGATAGAGATGTAGATTGGATCAGAACATGAGATACGGCTATGTTTACTTCTCTATTCTCTGTGGTGTATGAGGCAAGATTGCATGATGTCTGTTAAAGAGAATGAGTAAAGGAATGGGTTCTGGAAAGCAGTAAGTATTTGTAACAACTCCTCCAAAACCAACCAAACAAAAAAAACTATATAGAAACCAGCAAAGAATCTGAAAGTAGCAGAGTGTCCAGTTGAGGATAAAGATGGATTTGCAGTGTCCCTGTTTAATTCAAATATTTCCCTGGTTTTCTCCAATAATACTTAACTATCTGTGTGTGGCTGGAGCAGGGAAAATAGATTATTGGCAAAATATGAATTTGGGAGTGGGGTACAGCAGATGGAAGAGGGTAGGGAGTATAGGCTGCTGGCAAGGTAGTTAAGCTAAGCTGCACAGCAAAGGAGAAAAGGAACTTGGATCATGAGGAACCCACTGATGGCAGGGAGAGAGAAAGAGAAAGGGAAGTGGGGAGTCAGATGAATGAAGGTCTGGCTGACCTGGATTAGGAGGAGAAAGAAACAGAGGGGGCTGGAAATAAAGAATGTCACTGTCAGATTTAGAGATTTCAGATATGGCAGTCGGGAGCAATGTTGAAACTCAAGGACTGGACTTAGAAGTAGATTTCTAAAAATAGGGTACTTTAGTGTTCAAAATGAAAGCTGACAAAGATGCAAGGTCAAGGCACTAGAACACTGAATGCTCATCCACATGGACTTTGAAGTTAAGGCTGCTTGCAGAAGTTGTAAAGGAATGGACCTATGTGAAACACATATTTGATAAACATCAAGGAATGATCTGGAGGTGACAGGTAACAGCAGAACAGATTGGTAAGATAAGCAGAGCAACACCCAGCCCACCTCTCAGGGTTATTCTGGGACTCATATATAAAAGTTATACAAGGGGTATAAAATATAATTTAAATGGAAATGATTATGATTATATCTAAACTTATACAGTTAGACATTAAAGCCTATGCACACACATGCACACGCTCACAAGACCTTATCAGTCTTATGGGATATCAGTATCACCTACTGTCAACATCAGCAACTCTCATCTTATACTTAATATCAACAGCTCTTAAAGCATTTCATAAACACATTGTAGTCAGTGTGTTTTCACAAAAACCCTGGGAGGTAAATAGTACACATTCTATTAACCACAGATGAAGAAACTGGGGAATAGAGACATTTTAGTGATTTGGTTAAAGCCAGTGTCAGACTTCAATTCTGAAGGAAGAAACTGAAGTTTTCTAAGTGCCAAACATGATGAGAACGCTTTCCACCAGGTGCTCATTTGCTTCCTGTTTTTCCTATATAACATCTAGGATGCTTGCACACCTGACAACTCGATTCTGTAGTTTTTCTTAACCATCACATATCAGAATATTAGAACACTGGAAACTTAAAAGTATTGACTTTGCAAGGAGATTCTAACCTCAGAGCTCATTTTTTCTTCAAGGCTCCCAATGTTTACTTACTAGTAAGATTATATTCCAAACTGTCTCTTAGTAGTACAAACAAACCCATGATTCTGTTTTTGAGAAATTCCTTCATTAAAAATAAATGTAGAATCATTGATTTTCAGGAAAGTATGGTGCTGCTTTTAATACAATCATGTCTACTGTATACAAACAAAACGGGGGTGTTTTAATAACAAAAACATTCTTCAGGCTACCTCTCAAAGGATGTTTTGAGTTGCAAGTCCCTTTCAAGTTAAGCTTTAATAGGACTATATTTTAATGTTAGTGATTTCCTAGTGACTACTTTAAACTCCATGGGCCTCAGTTTCTGCATTTGTATAACATATGATCTCCAGGACTCATGGGATACAGTTTTTGTAAAATGCCTAACACAATACATTTCATTTGTCAAATATTCGCTAAGTAGTAAGGGTGATTTTAATCAGCTATAACCTGTTATCCCACATTTCACTGTTAAACTACTTCCTTCCTTTGTGTGAAATGTGTCACTAGAGTGACACTGACGAGGGGAAATGGATTATTGCAACCTTCAGTTTGAAACCACAGTTTAACTTAGGAGATGTTCACAAACTAATGACTTAAGATGTGAAGCAGTTAGGAAATGATCTCTTTAATGTTTGGCAAAATCACCTACACTAAGAGTAAGAACTTCTGTCTCTCATAAAAAGCATACAACACACACACACACACACACACACACACACACAAAAGTGAAAAGACAAGTCACAAACCAGGACATATCCTGACCCAGCAATGTGAATCAATGTTAATATATGTGTGACACTGAGCAGGAGCCAGGAAACAGTTTTGTAAGAACTGCAGCAAGTACTCTTTTTAACTCTGACTCAGAAGAGGAATATTTTTAGTTTTCTTTTTCACTACTTCTCTAAGATATTTCCACATCTCAGTTCATGCACAATTGAATTCTCATCACACCAATACCTGCTGAAGATCGTGCAGCTAGAATATGGTTCCTCAAATACTACAGATCCTCCTTGACTCGCTCCCCAGCTCATGGCTTAGAGCTGAAGTCCCTTTCACCCTTCTCTCAGTTGCCCTCTCTTCTGGGTCTCTATTCAAGACTCTTACATATCGCTTGCTTGCTCCTTTCCTCTCCCTGCATGGCTAGCCAAGGTCTTTGGAATGCCAAGGAGCCTTGAACAATGGATGGCCAGTATAGTACCAATATCACACCATGTGGAACATGGAAATCAGGCCCACCAAAGCCATTGGCTGAGTGGGGGAGGGGAAAGGGGGGAGGGAAAAAGCAAAAGAAGAAGTAGCTAGCTTCAACCCAGGATATTGATGTTAAATTTTCCCTTAGAGCAGAAATTGATGCCTACCTAAATGAAGGTACTGGAAACCAGCAAAATGGCAGTGGGTTCTAGCAATGAAAGTGAACATGACTGTACCTTTATAAAATAATTGCCTAATCAAGGCCTTATGCCTGCCTGAACTGAAGAATGAGAAGGAGGCCTAAATAGGCAATTCCTAATTGCACTCCCAAATTATACTTGGCACAATTTACTTTAAAACATTCAAATGGCCTTAATAATGAGGGAAACACTTCCATGGCCCTATATTATGTGTCAATGACGGTCCTAAGAAGGTGACATACATCAATGATCTCTTTAATGTTTGGCAAAATCACCTACACCTACTCATTAATTTCTCAGTAAAACCCCATTTGAGAGTGTCTATTATTAGGTTGGACCATATGAAATTGCAAAACTTAACTATTTTCCCCTGTAAATGGTAACTGTGCCTGATTCAACCTGCATTTTTGTCTGCATGTTATAGATAAAAAGTGGATGCAGAGCACTTATGCAACTTGCTAGTAAGTGGCAATTTTGGGGCCAGGTAATTTGGCTTCTGTTTCTATTGTTATTATTAACTACTGAAATATCTGTCTCTCTACCACACTGAATTAAAATGACAGAAATAACGAAATTTTTTCTTTAAACCTTAAAATCACATTAAAATCTGTGTTGTATCATTCTCAGTCTGCACATATCACACTCTTCTTGACTCTTCTAATTCTTTTTTCTTTCTTTCTTTCTTTCTTTCTATACTGGGGATGGAACCCAGGGCTACTTTACCACTGAGTCACATCCTCAGCCCCCCCTTTTTTTTCCCCAAAGACAGCCAGTGATTTTTATTTATTTATTTATTTTTATTTTTAATTCGTAATATATGACAACAGAATGCATTACAATTCATATTACACACATAGAGCACTTTTTCATATCTCTGGTTGTACACAAAGTAGAGTCACATCCTTCTGTCTTCATACATGTTCTTAGGAATGAGACAGGGTCTTGCTAAATTGTTTTGAGCCTAGCTAAATTTCTGAGGCTGGCCTTGAACTAGCAATCTTCCTGCCTCAGTCTCCCAAGCTTCTGGGATTACAGATGTGTACCACCACGCGTGGCCAGACTTTCCTGTTTCTTTTGAAATGATATCACTGCTCATTCAGTCACTCGGCTGGAAAACTCCAAATTGACCTTGATTTCTTCTCTATTTCTCTATGACTAGAATCCAAATAATATTCATTAAATCTTTCTTAGCAGGAGCTGTAGAAACAAAGGACTTGAGAAAAGAAAGAAACTTTCAATATAATGTACCAATGGTCTCTGATTTTTCAACTTTCCAGTGGTGTGAAAGTAATATGCATTCAGTAGAAACCATATTTCAGATTTTGAATTTTGAACTTTTCCTGATCTAGCAATACATACACAATATTGGGCTTTCATGCTGAAAGTTCCCAGTCAGCCATTCTATCATAAGAGTAAACAACCCACACTCTGCAGTGCACAGTGTTGCTAAGTTACAACGTTCATAGGTGAGGCATATTAAATGCATATTTGTCTTACAGTATTTTATTGGGACATAACCCCATTTCGAGTCAAGGAGGATCTGTAGTTGTTTATCTCATGCAGATATAGTGACTGAGTGAGCTGGTAGCAAAAGCACAAGAGCTGTGCTGGTCATTGCTCTACATTCTCCCTCAATTATACAAGACCTCTCTCATTGGATTAATACCATAGATAATAGCTCTCTCAAGAACTTCAGGACCAATTGTCATTCTCTAACTCTCATATATGGCAATAGCTCAATTCATTGAACACTTTACTCTGGACCAACCACTTTTTTTTAAAGTAAAAAAGCCAGTCAGTATAATACTTCTATGGTATTTACTATCATAAACCCCATTTTACAAATAGCAAACTATGGCAAAGAGAAATTAAAGTGACTCACCTACAATGCACATTCTGTAGACTAGCTTTAGAAGTCATGCCTTAGACCACTCTCTCATACGTCCTTCACCCCCACTACCCTTCATTGGGCAAAGCTCAGACTTACATACTCTGGGAAGTGCTTGCTAATTCTCCTCTCACTCTGGGATAAGTTGAAAATCTTCTCCACCTGTGGCCCTTGTTCATATCATGTTTACATAGTTGACTACTTATTTGTCTATTTTCTCCACTGGATTGCACATACTTTGGGAGCAATGACTATTCTACTCTTTTTAATGTTCACAGGATTTGATACAATACCTGATACTGAGATAACTAAACAGATATCCATTGAATGGTCTTTTCCATTAACCTTCCTCTTCATTCCATCTATTTTCCATCTTGAAGTGAGCTGGGAAAAAGCAGTTTCGTGTATAAGTTCAGTAAAGACAGGTCACCCCTTCATTTGCCTTCATTAATAACTGAGATAAGTCTTTTTACTACAGTTCCACAAATGTTTGGACATGAACTTTTCACACTATTAACAGAAATTTTTTCACCCATAGTCACTATATCTAGAATCAGATTTGTTTTAATTTTTATACTTTGATTTTTTTAGAGTGAAATAATTCCATGAAGATGCATTCATTTCTATTATTTTATTTAAGCTCTTAGATCAGAAATTAAGTTTCTGCAAGGAGGTGAGAGAAGTATTTGGCCTTAACAGTGAATATACTAGAACATTCATAGCTAAAATGGGCTTGAGAAGTTGTTATGGTGAGATATGCTTTAAATGACTTTATGTTTAAATGTGCTGGTTTTAACGGAAGTGTCCAGACTGCTACTATGTCCTCTGATGTAAAGTCATATGCAGATTTCTAATAAATAATGTTAAGTTAGATGGATATCCAGATAGAAAAGTACACTTTCATATTTCACTTCATTTAAAAAAGTAATTCTGCATGAAGAGCAGATGTTAGTGTGAAAAGCAAAACAATATTTTTTAAAAGAAAATATCTTTCTGATCTTTGAGTAGAAAAAAACAAAACCCCACTAACTATAGAAGAATGATACTAAAAAATTGAACTGTATTGAAACTAAGAATTTGTGTTCGTTGAAAGAAAAAAGAATGAAAAGGCAAGCCATAGATTTGAGAAGACATTCATAAAACATATTCGGCAAAATAATTAGATCCAGTATATATGTCCCACACATCTTTATGAAAAGGTAAATTATTCAATTATCTTAGAAGAGGGAGATACCCTAAAGCCACAAGAAATCAATAAACACCGTTTTTCATGTGTTTATTTGTTTCTCTGGACACCCCATTTTTCAGTGTCTAGAGAAACAAATAAATCCACTCTCATATAACTTATTCTCCCACCAACATAGCTAAAATCAAAATGACAGAAAATAAGAAGCACTGTCAAGAATGTAAAACAAGGGGAACTCTGGACTACTGTTACTGGGAGTATAAATTCAACAATCACTTTGGACATCTCTTTGGCAGGTTTTTATTAAAACTCTCTACCCAAAGTAATCCCACACCTAGATATACCAAACAGAAATATGTACATATGTTCGACACAAGGTATTCACAAGAATATTCTCAGCAGCACTATTCCTAAGAGCCCCGCCACGAATCTGTCCAAGACTTCCCCAACTATAGAACACATGAAGTGTGGTTTATCCACCCTATGGAATATGACAATGAGAATGAATAATCTACAAAAACCACAACAGTGTGGATGGATCTCACAGCACAATGTTAAGCAAAGAAATCAGACACAGAAGAATGCAAACTATATGGTGTCATTACTAAAAACCTCCAAAAGCTAACAAAACTACTCTGTATTTTTATCTGGTTAATCTGTGAGTTAGAAGTCAAGGTAGTGGTTACTTTGGGGGCAATGGTGACTGGCCCGGAGTGTGAAGGGGCTTCTAGTTGCTGATGATAATTTTGTTTTTGGAAGCTAGAACCTGAGAGGTGATTAAATATGTTAACAGTCTGGTATTTATGACATATTCACTTTTCCACAGGTGTGTTGTACCTAATATAATAATAAAAATCACATAGCAATGAGTGCAGTCAATGGCCATTGCTTACGTTTATTATTAGCCCACACCTAAAATGTATGTCTGTTTTTGTTTCTTGAGCACACAGAAAGTACTTTGTTTCATCACAATATTCTACTGTGATAAGAAGGAATCCAGTACTAGTTTCATGGGTTGAATTGTGTCTCCCCACCCCCATTCTTATTTTGAAGTTCTAAATTCCATGAACTTAGAAGTAATCTTCTTTGTAAATATGATAATTGCAGAAATAATTAGCAAAAATGAGATTACACTGGAATCAGGTGAGTCCCTCACCCAACATGACGGGTGTCCTTAAAACATGAGGAAATTTGGGCACAGGTAAGCACAGAGGGAAGATAATGTGAAAACCCAGGGAGAACACAGTCATCTGCAAGCCAAGAAAGAGTGATCTGGAAAGACCACTTGCAGCCCCAGAAAGAATCAATCTTGCTGACATCTTGATCTCAGACTCCCAGCCTCCAGAACTGTGACACACCATGTTTATGTGTTTAAACCACTCAGTTTGTGGTACTTGTTACAGCAGTCCTAGCAAATGAATAAATTGGAAAAATGGAAAGATTACTAAGTTTCCTATGGACACTCTCCAGAAAGCAGGAAGGGAAGGCGGTGCTGATGTATCCTCTGCCCTGGAATGCTCACCCCCCATACTCTGCCTCCATTAGCATCTCACACACTTGGTAAGGCTACTGTAGGGAGTGGGGGGCATGGAAGCTCATGCAGGGGAATGATAAGACACTTTCTCTGTTTTGGAACGATGTTATGCTCTGAATCATGCAATATACTGAGACGGCACATAAAATTCTACGCATCCCAAGTGGCCATAAGGTCCTCAGAGAGGAATCCTCAGAATTTCCTGAGCTGGCAGTGGCCAGGGTCTGAAGTAATTAAAGGAACTAAAATGGTCCACTTGATCGTACCTGAAGCAGTGGTTCCCATCTTGTTTGGTCATGACCTCTGTGAGAATCTATTGAAAGTTATATATCTTCTTATGAGACAAACGTCGATGTCACCCTGATCTTTAAGGCAGAGAATTCATTTTGATCCTGCTTCCAGAAATAAAGAGGTATGGCTGAAGACAATGGGGTTCCCCTTGTCACCTCAGAGGAAGTTGGCTTCATTAGATCCCATGCCAAGACTCAAAGGTACCATTGTGGAAACTTTGTGACTTCCCCACATGGGTTATTTTTGCTCTTTCCCTCTCATGTTTTCCATAGTGATTAGCAGATAATTAGAACACAAGAGATTATGTGCCTATCTTTAGAGATAGAAAGGAAGGGGAAAGCCGAAGGATGCACGAATTACCCAGCCAGATTTGGGGAAAGAGGAGACAAGTGGGGAGAGTGAGTAACCAAGAGGAGAGGGCACAGGCTTTTTGGTAAGTAAAAACAAAAACCATTGCTTTCTTAGAAAGAATGCTCATTACCTTTCCTGTGGGATTCCCAGTATTTTATTTAACTCCATTTCCCATCACACCTTTATCAGTGTTAACTGCTAGGGGTATGAGCTACAGTATATCATTGATTAGGCCTGGTTAGTAAGGGAAAGATGAGTAAATAAAGATATATAGCACTTTATCTGTTTACACTGGAGTATGTTACTGAAAGATTTCATAAACTCTTGAATTGTAAGTTGCCAACATGCTCAAAAAGTATAGGGTGCTAATGCTTAAGGACAGGTACTATAACTTATTCACCATTATATTTGCAAAACTAAATTGTCTCTCTGGCACATAGTAAATACTCAATAAATAGTATGAGTAAATAAATGAATAAGTGGGTTGGAATGATCATGGGATTTGTGTCATAAATTTGGATACAAGTCTAGATGTGACCATTAAATAGATGTGTGACAATGTCTTCAGGACTGGCTTCCTATTCCACAAAATGAGGAAATTGGGCCAAATATAAATATGATACTGAAACATTCTACAATTTAGAGTATACCCAGTAAAACAAGCTCTTTGCAGTCACTGATATGTATTGTAGACAAGATGGTGTGATACATGCCAACATATAGGAAGTCTAGAAGTTAGGAAAGTCTAATTTAGAAAAAAAAAATCTTTTTTTTTTTTTTGTTCTATCCTTAAAGAAACTGAGACCTAAATTTGCCTAAAGTGCAATCCTGTGATCATCAATGTACTCAGCAGCACTTGCATAACCACTGCCTTGGGCAGGACTGGACCAAAATAGTAGGAGAGAAAGAAGGGAGAGACAGTGTCACAATCCTACAAAGGAGAGAGTTTTGACAAGTACAAGTTGCTGGGAAAGAAGCAAACTGCTCCTTTGGTTGAGAGAAATTAGCATTTTCAAGCCATCAGAGATTCCTGCAGCTTTGACATCAGTCCTATTAGTGGATTTCAATGCTCTGAAAGCTCTTTGGTAGGAGAACAAGTGTCCATCTTTGAGATTATGTGCTTATCTTCAGGAGACAGAGTATAAACAAAACCCAAGAGAACTAAGACTGAACTCATACTAAGGGAATAGAGTAGGATGGAATAAAAATAGACTGACATAAACTCTATATATTATTATTAATAATATTGTTTTATTAACATTTAATAGTATTTACCAGGACAAAAATACTAATTTGGGGGGTGGGTACTGGGGATTGAACTCAGGGGCACTCGACCACTGAGCCACATCCCCAGCCCTATTTTGTAATTTATTTAGAGACAGGGTCTCACTGAGTTGCTTAGCACCTCACTGTTGCTGAGGCTGGCTTTGAACTCATGATCCTCCTGCCTCAGCCTCCTCAGCTGCTGGACTGCAGGCATGCACCACTATGCCCAGCAAAAGTATTAATTTAAGTGAACTATTTCCTCTTTAACTCTTAGATGAATGACTGTGTTTCATTAAATTAATATGACTCATCTTTAAGATGTTTTTATTACTTGCTAAAACCATGCTGCTACCATCCACAAACCTTTTAGTATTAAATGTCCTTTTTTGAAACTCATAAGCAAAAATCTTAAATATATGTGCACACGGAATTATTACAGCTTCTTTTATTCAGTCTATCCACTTCTTCTGGCAGATTTTGATTTCTTGACAGTATTATGCATCAGTGGATCTAATTCTGCTTGAAGTGCTTAAATGGTTTTAAATATGTAGGGATCAGACACATAATAATGATCTTTCTAATTTCCAAGGATCCAGCCCTCAAGGATTCCTGGGGGTTTCTGCTAACTTTTGTGGACTGTGTCCTCTCAATGACCTGTGATTAAAAAGTGCACCATTTTTAAAAATGACCTAAAATGTGGGGCATTTTCACAATTGCTTTCTCATTTTTTGGCTCAGGCAATATTTCTCTTGCCTCCTGTTATTCACCATCGAATGTTAGTGACCTTACAACTCCTCAGCTGAGGTGGGAGGATAGGAAAGAGGATTGGAGAGGCCCTATTTTTGGCTGTGCTACCTAAATTCCCAGGAAGAACTTAGCTTTCCCTTTCTCCTTTCAAGAGTTGTGCTGCACTGTTTAGGAACCAGATCTGCAGAACCTGGGAAGTTAAGTGCCTTGAAAACAAAATAATAGGACATCCAAAAGCCATAGGGGCACATTTTATCAACTGCAGCTTAAAAATACTTTTTCTGGACTGAAAAGGTTAAGGATGCACACTTTTAAATAAAACATGACTGAAACAATGAACAAATGTTACTCTTATGGTGTGGTAATTACAGTAAGTCTATGTTTTTTTTCCACACTTACTTAGTCACATTATTGGCTACACAAAGAAATACATAATTGTCTTTGATACAGGTGTAGAATAAATTTGGAAAAATGTCTATTAAATGAAGATTGCATTTGAAATCAGTTCTCTATTTAAAGCCAAGTCTTATTATAAAGTAAATCTCCTAATCAATACTGCTGGTAATGAGTCCCATATTACATACTGCTTGATCTCACAAAACATCCTGATCTGGTAAGATTTCATGAGAACTGTGATAGAACTAAGTACCAAGTCTCAAGTATCTATTTTTTCTAAGTCCCACGGAAGTACTTGGAATGGCTGTACCCAAATTTTGTACCTATTCTATGCTGTAAAACAACTGGGGATCCTCACACCAAGGATTCTGATTCAGTAGATATGAGGTGTTGACAACAAAGTGTATTTCTGTCACCCAAAATTAAGACTGTCACCTCTGAACATCACTCTTCACAAATGTGTTAATAAAAAAAATAGATTTGCCTCATTATTGAAGTAAAAAAAAGACGTGAATACTCACAGGAAATCCATGCTCAGAGGAAGCAAATTTCAATAGCTGAGTAATATTAAGGTTAATTGCCTCCTCTACCTCGTAAGGCTTTGGTATATTTATCTGAATGCTCATTGTTCATAGATGAGTTCAAGTGTTTGAATAGTTTAAAAGCTCTCACTTTGAAGACTATTTCTGCTCTTAATATTGCATGTAACCATTAGCTATACTAGTATTCTGGAAAAAAAAAAGCCTTTTCCAGACTCTAATACCAATAATATTTGAGGAGCTACTAGGAAATCAGCTCATTTATTTATATTTCTGCCACCTAATATATGAGATCAATGAAAAGCAAAACAATTAATAATACCTGTGGCTGGTGAGTTTTTTTGCCTAGAGTAGGGGTTGGTGACACATTTCCTTTAAAGGGCCAGATGGCAAATATATAGCCTGTGAGGGTCAGTTACTCATTGGTTAGAGCACTAAGGCAGCCACAGCCAATATGATTTAGCTGAAAGATGTTGGCTGATTTCCAATAAAACTTTACTTTAGATGCTGAAATCTGAATTTCATATAATTTGCCCTTGCCATAGAATAATAGTATTGTTTGCATTTTTTCAACCATTTAAAATATAAGAACCACCCTTAGTTCAAAGGATACAGAAGAAGTCAGGTGCTAGATCTTACCCTCAGGTGGTATTTGCCAGTCCCTGGGGTAGAGTGCTGAATAGGTTAAACCACATTTGGATCCACAGCTCTGTGAACCCATTTCTTCTGTTAAGCTCTGTTGCATCATTCTTTGGTCACAGACTGGAGTACTAACTCCAGCCTACCACCAGACAAGTGCATGGGGAACAAGGAAAGTGAATGTGTAAGATGCACTGTAGAATCATTGCTCCTACAAACTCCCTAAGGAGTCCCCTGTGTTGCCTTGCAGGAGATGGACTACATGCATGCAATAAGGCCCCAAACATGAGAGCATGAACATGGAACACAAGAGGCCTCAGAACTCTCCACTGTTTATGCTTTGGGTTTCTCACCTCGTAAATCCAGGCTTGATAGAGTGCACCTCAGCAAGGTCCTGTACAGACTTACCAGGAAAGTGAAACCAGTTTGGTTTTAATAAGACTACAGATCTTGCCTGGGAATCTCTCTTATCCATATAACAGACCTGTTTTCATCATCAAGTTAATGCCTATAAGCAGAGTCAATTTGATTCTCCTACTTTCTCCAACTAAGTAACACTAAGAGATAAGAGAAGCTTATAGCTAATAGAGAGCTGTGGATGTTAAAACGTTTAATCTATTAATATAGGACAACATTTCCCAAAGGATGTCATGCTAAATGCCAACTCTGTTAGATGTTCCGCTAGAAAAAAGCATTTCAAGGTCTAACAAGTTTAGGATACGTGACATAAAATGTCCCTCCTTTTTTGATGATTCTTAATATGCATTAGTATATTAAAGGCTCTGAGGATTCCTGCAATAAAACTGCTTTTAGGTTAAATCAAGTGTTTTTCAAAATTAATTTTTCTTTTTCCTTTACTTAACTGTTATTAATATCCCAAGAAAATAAATGATCCACAAACTACATTCTGGGAAACACGGCTGTAGACAAGGAAGAAGGAGGGAGAGGTTTTAAGCAGGGGAGTGGATTATGTTTTAGAACAATCCTTTTGGGGAAGATCAGATTTTCTCCCCTCGTTTTTGCCAGTTTAGGAAACTATACTATATTGAACCCACAGCCTCAAGTCAGAAATACAGGAGCTCTATCTCTAGAGGTGACAATATTTTTTAAAAATTAAATAATGCAATCATGGTTTTAAAATGACTCAAACCTTACAGAGGACAGCATGAAAAGCAAATGTTTTCTCACTCCTAGCCCAATAGCCAGTACACTTTCTAGAGGGGTCACTTTCTGCTTTGTTTTTCAGTTCTTCTTATGGCAAGTCTAAATTACATGCACGTGAGCCTATTGTTTCGGATTCAAAAGTTAAGCAGTATATACTGAAGGAACTCATTCATACTTCTTCCGGACTTGCCCAGCCCCTATATTCGACCTGTCACCCACTGCATCAATCCTACTTTGAAGTTATATCTCAAGTCTCTGCACTTTAGGGCCTTTCCTTGTCAGCAGGCTTGCCTGTACCCTGTGCCTAATTATTCATCCTACGTTTGAGCCTTTTGCCCTCCAGTCCATTCTCCTTACTGACTCCAAATAGACTTCCTTAAAATATCATTTAGGACAGTCTCTGGCTTAAAAGTCTTCAAGGCTTAACTCTAAGATGAAAGTCAAAAACTTGATGAAGACCTGTGGAGTTGAGTGGGATCCACATCCTCCCCACCTCCCCACACTCTCATGCAGCAGCTCAGATACCAACTCACACACTCCAGCCACATGTGCTGTCTTTGTACCCTGAACACTTTCAGCCTTTTTTTCTCCCTTGGGCCTCCCCATCTGCAGTTTCCTCTGCCCAGATGCATCTCTTTCTCTCTCTCTGTGTCTCTTGAGTCAACTCCTATGCTCCTTTCTAATATTTCTTTGTCAAAGAATCCTTCCCAGAGTGCTGATCAATGCCAGTTTTCTCTCCTAGCACTCCATTCTTCTCCATACTACTTCCCACAATTTGTTACTATACATTTATTTTGTAAATGTCTGTAAATTCCAAAAGGGAACTTAACATCTGCTTTGTTTTCCACACTAAATGTGGGAAACTGCCATGGTGTCTGGTCACAGAATGGCTTTAATAAAAATGTATGACATGCATGAAGGCAGCTGGGAGGGATTTCTATTAGTTCTAGGTCCTGACTTCTCCTTACCTGCAACTCTAGCTCCATCTGACTTCCTCTTTTTTACAAACTTATCAACCACAAGTTTCATAATTTGTTCATCTCTGTGAGGACCAGAACTTTAACAGTCATCTCTTATACCTTTCCATTTAGGCCTTTCTCAGAATTTCGGTTTATTTCATTCTCTTCTGGGAAATCCATTGCTCTTATTTTCTGCACCACACATTTGGTGCCTAATGTTCTCTTTCCCTGCAATACTTTATTTGCTATTGTTAATTAATACCTTATATTTGCCTATTTTGTCTTGCTAATGATGTCAAAGGTTTATTGTATGCAGGACCTGGTAAGTACTGTACTAATGTACAATGCATGCCCCTGCCTAGAGTGGGTGCATGAAAGAAGTCATTGTCATCCACCACTCTTAGTTGCCTCTATTATGAGATCTTGTGATGGGAGTTTGATCCATTTCCTTCTACTGTGTTTTCTTCAAGAGTTCTGACTGCACTGCCATCATGCTGGAAAGGAAAGGTGGGATACAGAAAATTTCTGACATCACAGAGAAGGACTCAACGGAGAAGAGTGGACACAGTGGACTGACCTGAGTTTTCTTGGTTCCTCCTTAGCAGGCACCAGAGATACAGAGATAAGGACAATTTGGTAAGGAACAGGTGCCCTTTATTGATTAAATATGTCCTAGAATATTTACGATGGTGTCTTGATCAAGATTTTGAATGTGTTGGACTTTTAGAATTAAATGAAGCATGGAGAACTACCTCCTAAAGAAAATTTCAATTATTGACTCACTTTCTCATTGTTTAATTTGTGGATGATTTAGATGCAAACATTAATTTAATTCAGGAATTGTCTTTGGGATCCAAGAAGTTATTGTTTACCTTCAGTTGCCTGTTCCAATCTTGTACAAATAATAATATTAGGAATATTTAAAATACTGAATACTACTTAGATACTTTGTTTTATTTTATTTTTACCAAAATATAGGGTTATAAATGCTTTGAAATGCATGTATGTGTGTGTGTGTGTGTGTGTAATTTCTATTAGTCTTTAAAACAATCCTGTGTGGAATACTGAATAGCTAATATTATTACCATCTTATAATTGATAGCTCTGACACAGAAAATTTGTGACTTATTAAAGGTTATGAAAAGAATTAGTGATAGTCCCAGAACATGAGCCTGTGTATCTTGTAATATAAATTAAGAATGATTTCTGGTACACTGTACTCCAAAACCTTTATAAGGTACTTAACCTATCTTCCTAAAGCTACTTCTAAAAAAATGGAGTAGAAAGGGTAAGCCTGTAATAATGCCATCTTTGTTAGCATGAAATTATTTGACACCAGTAAACATTTTTATAATTATTTTCTTTTTACCTAAGATAACACAACCACCTCTAAGATAAATAGAATAGAGTATCATCTGTTGTCTTTATTTTGTCAGTGGGGAAACTGAGATAAAGACAAGCTTAATGACATGCCTGAGCATATCTAAGCAAGCAGAGGTTAAATTCCAGGTTGTGGTGGTGAAGTCACCTTAAAAATGGAACTTCTGTAAGACGATGTTGTTATTTGGTAAGTTCTGGAATGAGATTGTCAGCCTGGGTTCATGGCATAATATGCAGGACCCAGTGCAAAGTGAAAATTTAGAGCCCCTTGTTTGAAAAATAAGGTAGCAGACAGTGGCAGCAAAATATTAAACAGATTGCCCTCTTAAGTGTAGGGTTCCACGAAACTAGACAATTTGATAAGGAACAGGTGCCCTTTATTGATTAAATATGTCCTTCCACAAAGCTGGTCTTGCCTGGAGTCCCTGGATGTCTAGAATGGGGGCGTTTGAACGTTACAAGGTTGTGAACTCCTCAAAGTGTAAGCAGAATTCTGTGTTAATGTGCACATGTTTGTTTTTTATATTCCATTTTAACCCATACTCAAAAGAGGTCTGTTAATGAAAGTAGGCATTAAGACCATTTCTTCAAGAATGATGTATGATCCTACAGAGACTACAACGTCAGAATGTATTGGCAGGTACAAGCGTGTGGCGGTTCTAGGTATGATCCTCCATGAGAACGTATTTGTGAGTAAGTGAATTTTTGTGAACACTTGAGAGTTAATACAAAAAACAAGCAATTTTAAGGCTGACTAGATGTTACACTCAAGAAGGCATCTTCAGAAAGGCAATGGAGAGATGGGATGGTTCAGATGACCATATTCTTGATATATCTCAGTGATACCCACAGATGAACTATGTATTTTTCAGCCCTTAAAGAAAGTTTCTTCATCTTCTTCTGAGGCTGGGTTATGTTTAGCTTCCTTTAAGGGAAAGTAGATTATCACATTAATTTTTTCCAGTGATGATAAGACTTACCAAATCATGGTGATTTATTAGAACCAAATATTAGAAATCAGAGTAAGGTAGGAATCTGTTGACAAAACAAGTGCAGAAGATGTCCTCAAAAAATGGGGAAAGACTGGGGCTGGAGTTGTGGCTCAGTTGTAGAGCCTTTGCCTAGCATATGTGAGGTACTGGATTCGATCCTCAGCACCACATGAAAATAAATAAATAAATAAAGGTAAATTTTAAAAAAGCAATGGGAAAGACCTGAATTATTAGAAACACTACAAGTAAAATGTCAGGACACTTGACTCTTTGCCAGTTAAAACTTCTTGGCCATCTCTAGAAACTCCACATACAAATATCCCTAGAAGTTTGTTAAGATGTCACTCTTACACTTTGACAGCCTGGCTTACGTTTTTATTTAGTTCCTTTGTCCTACTTTATGGCTTTTGTACTAAATATGCACCTGAGTCAAATCTCCAACTCATGTAAATGGAAATATAGAGAAGGGTAATGGAAACCACAGGGTAATTCTCAAATTTCCATTTGCACAGTGTCAAACTTCTCTGGACACAGCATCTAACCAGCAGAAAAACACCATCCACTTGAGTTTTCAGTCACTTTGCTATTCCCATTATGTCCTCTTTCATGCACATGAAAGAACTAGTTGCCAAAGTCTTGCAGATTCAGCCATAACCTTGGATGCTCACACTAGGTAACTCATACATGGCAGGAAAAAAAATGTTCATAATCCTACTTGCCAGGAGAAGTGACAAAGTAAAGATATTGTCAGGAAAGGCACATTCCTATAATTTCTAGAATAAGGCTGGACAGGAATTTTATCTAATTGACCCCAATTGTCCCGCGGGTACTCTTACTCGCTGCGAGCGAGCAGCTTTCTAGAAAGCCATCTACTTCAGTTGGAGTCTTCAGGAACCTGCTCTCTTGCTCTCCCCGCGCTGCCCCAAACACAGGAAGAGGTCAAAAACTTCCAACCTCACTTTACTGCCCGGGTGCTTTTCAGCCTCGGATGGGCTACCCTGGCTAGTCCTGAGTGGGAGGGTCCGAACGTGCACAGCGAGGGGTGGGGCCAGGGGCGATCGAGGACGCGCTTCGGGCCGGGACAGCACGCCCAGGCTGTCCCGGGGCTGGAGGGGACCCGCTGCCGGCGCCGCTCGACACGTGGCCCCAGAATTTGCGCGCTCTCTCCAGGAATAGCGCCAGGGGCCAAGGAGGCCTACGTGGGACCCATTCCGACGCCTCTCTCCCTGGTCCCTAGCCACCAGAGCGAGGTCCTCCACATTAACCTTTTCTGGCCCTCCCAGGCTCACCGCGGTTTCACCCCCTGCGCACCCTACCTTGGCGCGCTCTGCCAAAGCCAATCGTGCCTACAGGCGAGTGGCGACTGGGGTGCGGCTGGGGGCCGCTTTAGGGGTCAGAACCACTGCAAATGCCTCTCTCCTCCCTCCCGGCTTCATGCCCACCCTCCTCGAGGTCCCTCAGGGATCCGCCCCTCCCTGCTAACCCAGCCGATCCCTCCCTCCCGGGGGAGGGCCACCCCCAGCCCGGTCTTTGCCTTCGGAGCGCGTGGGCTCAGCGAGCGGAAGGGCAGGGGACCCTGGAATACCTGCTCCTCCAGCACGGGGGTGGGTTTCAACTAGTGGTCCGCTAAATCCCGGTCCTTCCCCGAGGCTACGGGAAGTACTCCAGCCACAAGGAAACTGCTCTGGTCTTTCTGCTCCCAAACGTGACACTGTATATATCCGGCTCGGAGACTGGGTGTGGGGCGGGAGGAAACCACCCTCCCTCGACCTTCCCTGTCGTCGTTGGGCGCAGAGCCGTCGGCAACCTCTGCCCGGGGCGGGAGGAGGGCTAGGGGCCGTGGGGGCCCTACAGGCCTCCGGGCGACAGCATCGTAGGCAGGGCGGCTGTGCACGCAGGCCCGCCCCGCAGCCTCCATTCATTGAGCACCAAGCCGATCCACTCGCTATTACTCCAGGGTTTTTGTATGGGTTTCCCCCCACCACTCATTTTTTTTTTATTCGGTGGGTGAGGGGAAAGTTAGCTGGAAAGGCGCCCCTTCCTGGTCTGGAAAAGGGGAGTTCTCTTGCCTTGAAAGAGAAAGATTGGGGCGGGGTGGGGGGAGGGAGGCAGAGAAGAGAGGGTGGTTCTGGTCTGAACGCTTGGAGGACAAACCATTCCCCACCCCCTTAGCAGAGAAGGCAGCCACAGATTCCAGTTTCCCCAGCCTGTCTTCTTCGCACACCCCGTGGAAGGATGCTCTTGTACCTACTCCAGACGCTGCGGAGGCGCCCTGCAATGACCGACAAGCTTTTTAAAAAATCCAGGGGCGGGAGTGTAGGGAGGTGATGGGGAGGACGGGAGGCACGGTTTACTCATACTCTGGGTTTGAAGAGCAGATATCAGGCTCTGCTTGCTTGTGGTGCGGGTGGGATAGGTATGTGGGTAGGAGACTAGGAAGGATCACAATGCGAGCTGCAGGAACAGCAGCCGGCCAGATGCGCCCAGGAGCACTTCTCCGGATTTAAAATGCTTTTTAAAAAATTATTATTAGCCTGATAGCTTTTTTAAAAAATCGGTCATTGTGAAATTCTAAGCAGAAAAGCTGGAGCTGTCAAGAAAGACTTGTAGAGGGAAGGACTAGCACCAGAGTGGAGCCCTTGCCCTCAACCAGGAAGTGGTGAAAAATGGCCAACGCCCATATTAATTCCCTAGACAATATGTAAGGTAAATCTCTAAATAAATATGCTGTGTTAAGAGAAACCAAAAGAATATTGCCATATAAGTTGTTCTGATTCTCATTATAACACTTGGCTTTCAATTAAGTAAATTTTGATTCATGAAGGTTAGCATTATTGAAACGAGCAACTTCATGCATTAAAAAAAAATCACAAGGATCTTGAATTCTCTGCTACTGCTAAATAATGTAACCTAAAGACACTGTGACTCTTTCCCTCTGGTGACTGCCTGAAAGCAAGAGAGAGAAAAAGTTAGGACCAAATAAATCTACTCATCATTGCTTCTCTGTCCCCCAAGAGTAAATCTGAAGGTGTCCTCAAAACATATGACAGTCCTTGAAATGATACTGTCAAATGCTGGTGAGAAAACATAGAAATCACTCATCACATAGCACATGTAAGGTAATTGTTGGAACTCTTTGGAAAGCAATTTAGCAACACATTTTTCTTTTTGTTGTTCTAGACCTTTTGATGAAGGATTCCCCTTTCTTAGAAGTATCCAAAGGAAATGTACAAAATGAGAAATGACATATGGACAGAGTTACATATTTGTTATTGCTATATATAATGTAGAAAATAAAAGCCTACTTTCCATGAATTATTCATAGGTAAAATGCAACATTATTATAAGTTGAGTATCACCATTTAAAATGACATTTGTAAATGTATATGTCTCAGTGTAAGCCACACAAAATGGGTGGCTTAAACAAAAGAAATTTATTATCTCACAGGTCTGGAGGGCTGAAAGTCTAAGATCAAGGTGTTCAGAGTTGGTTCCTTATGAGGACTGTGAGAGAGAATGTGTTTCATGCTTCTTACTTATTTCTGTTGATTTCCTGGCCATCTTTAGTGCTCCCTGGTTTGTAGAAGCAGAACCCTGGTCTGTGCCTTCTCTTCACATGGCTTTTTTCCTGTTTTTACGTCTGTGTCCAAATTTCTTCTTTTCACAAGAATACCAGTTATATTGACTCAGTCAAATGACCTTATCTTAATTTAACTAGTTACATTTGCAACAAATAAGATCACATTCTGTACTAGTAGTGGTTAGGACTTCAAAATACGAAAACACAGGGGAGTAGGGGAAAATGATTCAACTCATGACAGACAATAATAAAAGGAGACAAGTTGAATGGAGGCCCTGAAAAGATAAATACAATTCTCTGCAATCCTTGAATGGGACTTTATTTGGAAAAAAAAATATGCATATGTAATTAAGTTACAGATCTTGAGATGGGATCATCTTGGGTCATACAGGAAGACCCTAAATTTAATGGCAAATACAATTATAGAAGAAAGATAGAAGGAAATCTGAGAAATACATACCTTGGAGAAGGTGATGTGAAGACAAGATAGAGACTGGAATGAAGTGGAACATTAAGAAAAGCTCCAGCCACCAGAAGCTGGAAGAGTCAAAGAAGGTTCTCCCCATGGCCTCTGAGGGTAGCATGGCCTTCACCTTCATTTCCTACTTCTAACCTCCTGAACTGTGAGATAGTGAATTTCTGTTGTTCAAGTCATTCCATTTCTGGGATTTTTTTATGTCAGCCATAGGAAATGAATACAGATATTTTTTCTGGGGTGGAATTCTGTGTATTCACTTTTTTTTTTTTTTTTTTAAGAAGTGTGTGGTCCAAGACCATTTCAAGTTGTTATTTTAATAGGGTTCTCTTAAAATTCTTAATCTACTTTTGAAGGGATGAGCAGAAGCCATGCTAAAAATTTCATCATTTTACAAACCACATCCTCCAATGGGTGAAATACAGCAAAAGCACCCCCAAAGGTGCTGGTCCTATGCAACAAGTTCTATTGTTTGGAGTCCTCACACAGGATGTATATGCAACTACCACAAATTCAAACTCAGCTTCACATTGATTTGATTAGAGGTCAGTTTCCAACAATTTACCTTAAAACCATTGCTGCTCATGGTCAATGTGAAGAAATAGATTATTGCATTAATTTATACTTTCAAAAACTATCTTCCCTCACACCCTTGCTCAATAGCTAACCATTCCATTCAACCCCACAACACAAACCTTTCTTTGTATATCTGCCTGGAATTTAAAATTTAACATACATAATACAAACTATATGTGCCAGATCTTAAATAATCTGTCAATTCATTCTAATAACACCCTCAAATTGCAGGTTGTGAATAAACCGTGTTCCAAAGGAAGGTTGTCCTTCCCTAGTGCTACATGCTTAAATAAGTGCTATCAATTCGTTAACTGATAGTATCACAGAAACAGAACTTTGATTTTTATCTATGATAGAATCATAAAAATAAAGTGTTTTATAACTAGAAAACCAGTAATTTGGGCTTACTATCTCATTTTATAGTGGAAAGACTGGACTTTATATCTTGTTCAAGATCACTGTGTTTGTCTTCTGTTGTTGCATAATCAATTACCACAAACTTGGTGTTTTAAAAAATGCTCATTTATCATCTGTAGGTTCAGTATTCAGGCATGGCACTGGATTCTTTCTCACAAGGAGGAAACCACAATATCAGTTCAGGCTGTGATCTCATCTGTGACTTGGGGTCCTCCTCAAGCTCCTCATTGGTTGTGGTTCCTTGCAGCTGTAGAGCTGAGGTCCTCATTTCCTTGCTGGCTCCTAGCCAGGGTTGCTCCCAGTTCTGAGACCATCCTCAGGACCAAACACTGTGCCCTTTCACAATACGGGTTGTTTTCTCCTCTAAAATTGGCAGAATAAATTATTTTTCTCTCTTCCAATCTCTGACTCCTTTTTAGACTGATACCCTATTAAGTGAGGCTTACATAGGATATCTTCCCTTTTAATTAACTCAAAATCAGCTGGTGTGGAGCCTTCACCTGCATCATATAACACAATCATAGCAGTGAAATTCATCATATTCACAGTTTCACTCCACTCAAGGGGAAAGAATTCTACAGGGTATATAAACTATAAGTATAATATTGGAGCCCTCTTAAAATTCTTCCTGCCACGATCTCTTACTTAGATGATGGGTGGTAGCAGTATAAGTAAAGTGCTGTTTTCTACCTTATTAAGGTTTTTTTTTTTCTTTTGCATAAGGAAACTATGTTTCATTATCTGGCCAATTTGTGAAGCAGCTAATTTTGGATTTTTACACATTTTTTTCTTACCTTCTTTTCCCTATTGAGATATATAAGGTTTTGAAATTATAGAATTTGCTTACTGACAATTGTGAAAGTGTAACATGTGAATGTGAAGACTAAACCCAAGTTTCCTGATTCCAGGAATGATGCATGTTGAGCAGATCATTTTCTTAAATCCTGGATAATAACACCAACAGCTTTTTGACAATGTTAATGGAAATGTCTAGAGAACTTATATTGAGAATACAGTAGGGTTTCTAAATATACTAAATATACTAAAGGTATATTAGTATATACTATATACTAATATTATATATTATATACTAATATTGTAATATACTAATATTGTATAATATTGTATATTGTATAATATTGTATAATACAATATTGTATAATATTGTAATATACTAATATTGTATATTAGTATATACTAAAGGTATATCCTCCTATTGTCTATTATGCAGACATTAAGTGAATAAGTTAATCTCAGCTGAATTACACTAACTTTCAATAGATTTGGTTGGGGAAGAAGGTAACATGCTGAAAAACATACATAATATGATCTTCCTAATAAACCATGTCAAATAACTTTGAATATATATGTATAAACAGATATATAGGTCTGTGAAAGAAAAAAAAATCATGGAAGGATGCATATTAAATTATTCACGTTACCTGGGTTGTTGGTAGAGTGACACTAATGCATGTAGAGGAAGCAAGAGGGGTCCAGGCAAAGGACAAAGAAAAAGAAAGACTGAAATATAAATCAAGACATCATATGGTACTTATGCATATATGTATAACTGTTGCCCCCAAATTGGAGAAGCAGACAGATATAGGGAAATCACAACTTACCAGAGTAGAAATTCATGAGCAGAAACCTCTGTGGAAATCAGTATCAAAGTAGAAATGCCTAAACTATAATCGATGAATTGCTGGAGGCTCAATATTGAGAAGTCAGAGAGTTATAAACTCCGGAGTCCAGGGTGCCCAGTCACAGGAGAGCTCTCAGCACTTTCTGAGAGTTTTACAAGCTTTACCAGCTTTCACAGTGAATATCAAAGAAAAGCCACTTGTACTTCCAGCAGGGGGAAGGAAAAAGGAACTATTTTGAATTATAGATAGAATGTTCGGTTCTTCTTAACAAGATCTGCTTTGGGTTGAGACTGTTTCACTAGAGCTAATTTGTTGGTTTTTTATCAGAACCTACCAAACTGGAAGAAGAGGAAATACAGGAAATATACAATTCCGGCAAGTTCTAGTCACTGTCCCACCTTCAGAGAGGAAAAGAAACTGAGAAGCTCTGGTGAAGGTCACAGTCTGGGGCACAGACTCAACAAAAGATGGAGACCTAAACACAGGACTGTGCATGCTTCCCTTTGCTGTGTACTTTACCACTACATGACTAAAGGGTCTATTTACTGAAGCCGCTTTTACTCAGTACATCATGTGCATCTTTCAACAAAAAAATACAAGACATACAAAAAGGCAAAAAAAACACTGTGTGAAAGAATCATTAGGTGTCAGAACCAGAGTCAGATATGGCAGCAATAATGGAATTATCAGACCAGAAAAAAAAATTAAAGCTGTGACTATAATACTAAAGGTTTTAATGGAATAAGTAAATAGTGTGCAAGAACAGATAGATATTACAAGCAGAGAGATGGGAACATGTAAGAAAAAATCAAAAAGAAATATTAGAGATCAAAAACACCATGATAGAAATGAAGAATGCCCTTGATGGGTCACAGATGATGAATGACTCTTTGAGTTTGAGACATAACAATAAAACCTGCCAAAACTGAAAAGGCAAAAAAGAATGAGTAAAGAAAACGGAACAAAATATCAAAGAACTGTGAGACAACTACAAAAGGTACACATAATGGGGATATTAAAAGGAGAAGAGAAAGGAACAGAAACAATAATGGCAGAGAATATCTTCATATTAGTATCAGATGTTAAATTATAGATCCACAAAGCTCAGAGCACATTAAGAAGAATAAATGTCAAAAAAAGAAAACTACATCTGTCATATTCAAACTTTAGAGTCAAAGATAAAAATATTAAAAGGGGCCAGGAAGAACCAGGGGTAGTGTTGGGTCTCTATAATCATAGCTCCTGTGGAGGCTGAGGCAGGAAAATCACTTGAGCCCAAGAGTTTGAGGCCAGACTGAGCAACACCTGTCTCAAAAGACAGCAAGACCCTGTCTCAAAAAACAATACAAAACAAACAAACCAAAAAATAAGTTAAAAGGGAATAAATACCTTAAAAAAATAAAAGAGCAAAAATAAGAATTACATTTTACATTTCCTCAGAAACTATGTAAGAAAAAGGAAGCTAAAGTCAAATACTTAACATATTGGTGGGAAAAAAATCCCGCTAACTTTGAACACTGTGCACTGTGAAATAAGTTTTCTAAAGAAGGGGAAAAATAAAAATTTTCTCAGACTAAAAAATATTGAGGGGACTTTTTGTCAATACACCTGCCTTGCAGGAAATGTTAAAATAAATTTTTCAGAAAGGGAAAACAGGCCAGAAATTTCAATCTACACAAAGAAAGGAAGAGCATCAGTAATATGAAGTGAAGGTAGAATACAACTTTTACTTTTCTCATTCTTCATTGATTTAGTGGATATTTTGTTTTAGATATTAGCAATACATACAAAACCTATGGATGGATGTGTATGCCTGTTTGTGTTCATGTATGTGTGAAATGAATGACAGCAGTGATGTAAGGGATGGAGGAGGAATTGAAAATATTTTGTTATTATAAACTTTTCACTACATGTGAAGTAGGATAGTGTTATTGGGATATGTTCTTGAATTATTTGTAGATGTATGTCACAAACTCTAGGGCAACCACTAGAAAAGTGGGGGGAGGGGAGAAGTAACTTTGGGAAAAGCCCAGTATGTTTTTCCTGTTCTCACACGTTCAACAGTATACTTCCGACAGCAGATGTGAGGTTTTTTGTTTTTTTTTTCCCCCAGCACACGAAGTAGTTCTCCAGCAGACGCCAACTGAGTGTTCGACAATTTAATTCTAACACCATCTTCCTGGTTTAGAGTCAGATCCCATATGTTAACAGATCAGTCCTACAAGAATACCGCCCCCCCCAACATTGGATGCCAATTTCAAGAAGTTATTACCTGTACTCCTGATTAGCCAGCTATAAATTCAGAATTCTCCTGATCCTCTCCTTGAGTTTCATTAATTTGTTAGAGAAGTTCATGGACTCAGGGAAACATTTTACTTATATATATTATTTTACTAATAAAGTATATAATAAAGGCTTCAGATGAATAGCCACATGAAAAGATACACAGAGTAAGGTTGGTAGAGTTCTCTAGCACAAGAGCTTCCGTCCCCATAGACCCGGGATGTACCACCCTTCCGGCACAGGAATGTCTTTTGCCAACAGAAACTCTCCAACCTCAAAGGTCAGAGATTTTAGGGAGGCTTTATGAGGTAGGTATGACTAATTATTAACTCCATTTCCAGACCTCTTTTTTATCCAGAGAATGGAGAAGGGGTGGGACTGAAAGCTCTAAGCTTATTATCATGGCTTGGTCTTTCTAATGAACTCTCCTATCCAGAAGCCCATCAAGAGTCACTTCATTAGAACAATAGATGCTCCTATCACCCAAGAAATTCCTAAGGAGTTTTATGTTAGGCATCAGGTGAAATATCAACTGTTAGAATAAAAGATTATCCTGGAACTACTACTCAGGAAATTTCAAGGGCCTTTGGACGGGGACAGAGACCAATATACATTTCATATTATTTCACAGAAAGTCTAAATAGGTAGATAGACTTCAAGAAAGGAGAGAAAATGGAATAAATGTGAACCCTAATGTAAATTATGCACTTCAGCTGATAACACTGTGTTAATCAACGTAGGTTCACCGACTGTAAGAAATATTCTGCTCTGGTGTATAATGTTGATAGTTGGGGAGATTGTGGGTATTGGACAGACAGTGGGTTTAGGAAACTCTCTGTACTTTCTGCTCAAATTTCTGTGAACCTAAAATTACTCTAAAAATGATTTTACTAATAAAAACATAGAATGCAGCTGGAGAGTAGCAGATATGAAGAAGATGGATATGTTTTGTCAAGTGTGAAATGAAATCAAAGACGGTTTTGAAAATTCATGAGCTCTAGGAATGAAGAACGACAACCAAAAATGAGAGTGCAGAATCCCTAAGGAAGAAAATTGGTGGCTCTTCTCTTATTTTATCCTCCCCAGATAAGAGTAATTGCTTTACTTTCTAAAAGAAAAGGGTTGTATTGCTAACTAGAATTAGAGTGTATGAGGTCATCAAAGAAATCTCCCTCACATGTCATGATGTCATGGGACAAAAGCATCTGAGAGCAACTGCATTCCAAAGAACAAATAAATATGCACATGATGCTTGTTATCTCTTGTTTCTTCCCTTCTGTCTTTCCTTTCTTCCTTTCCATATTCTTTGCAGTAGTGGGAATTGAATCCAGGGCTTCACACATGCTAGGTAAGCCCTCTACCACTGAGGTACACTCCCAGCCTCTTTGTGTTCTTACAGTAACAATGTGTTAGTTTTTTCATCACTGTGACAAAATGCCTGAAATATGTGACTCAAAGAAAGAAAGATTTATTTTGTCTCATGGTTTTAGAGGTTTCAGTCCATGGTCAGCTGGCCCCATTGATTTTAGGCCTGTGGTAAGGCAGAAATATCATGGCAGAAGAGTGTGATGGAAAAAGTGGCTCACCTCAGGGCAACCAGTGAGAGAGAGAGAGAGAGAGAGAGAGAGAGAGAGAGAGAGAGAGAGAGAATATGAATGAATTAGTACAGTTTGGGTCCCAGGAAATACTATCCACATCATTTGCTACTTATCTTCAAAGCACACAATCACTGCATCTGAATGTCATGAGAATCTTGGAATGTGCCATTGCCAGAGTCAGAAAGAGATACAGCTTTATAGTGTAGGAAGATTTGAATGGCAAAGCATTTAGGTAACAGAAAAGATGAAAGAAAAAAAGAAAGAAAGGAAGGAAGGAAGGAAGGAAGGAAGGAAGATTAACATCAAATCTTGCATGTGGGGTGTCATGAATATCATGAGATGAATAACATGAATGCTTTTTTCATTTTTTTATATTTATTTTTAAGTGTAGATGGACACAACACAATGCCTTTATTTTTATGTGGTGTGCTAGGCGAGCGTTCTACCACTGAGCCATAAGCCCAGCCCCATGAATGCTTTTTTCTTAAAGTTAAAAGTCAAATCTCTTAGTGTTCCAATTTATGGTTCCACATCTGTGTAGTTTTGCTTTTCCAGCTCAAGTAAATTTTGCCATATTCAATAATCCATTGGGTTGGGTGACTGCAGTTCATTCCACAGCACCAATTCTGCTATCAAATGACCTACTCTTGTTCTTCCAGGGTGGAGTATACCTGGGATTCTGGGAGCCCTCTGCTATTAGCCTCCAATTATTGGTTAGAATTTGAAAACAGGTGCTGAGGAGAAAGGGTGAAATAGGCTGGACCTGCACCAAGGAACGCTATTCAAGCATTACAGTGAATATATTCTGACTTGAGCCCGAGTTTTTCCTTCTAGAATTCTAACAGACAATTGACTACCAATGTAAGTTGTTACCTTTTGTCTTCCATAATTTAGGTCTGGTTTGCTAACCCAAAGAACAAACATAGAAGAAAGATGAGTTGAGATGATAATGATTAGGATATTTCCTATTACCATTTTTGCTTTGTTGAACTAAGAGGCTTTGAAACTCTTTTACAAAGTGTACTAGGTAAAGGAGCAGCATCTGTCTATTGACACACTTAGATTCTTAAAATACCAGAATAAACTCAATTGAAATCTGAATAGCTAAAAAGAGTTTAAAATATAGATAACTTTTCCTTTCCCCCTTTTTTGTTGCTTAATAAAATTTTTGGTTGTTCCAGGATAAGAACATTATCCAAAGCCTTGAGTGCTTTTGAAGAAGGCACATATCCCACAAGGACTCTCTGTTAACCTTAAGTCAACCGGTTAGGATTAAGTCATCTTCAAATGAAGTACTAAATCTTTGCTCTTAAGCAATTCTGTGCTTCTTGGAAGAACTTGAGAGTTCAGTGGGAGGAAAAGATGTTACAAATCAAGCATTTAACTATGCTTAGGCAGAGTGAATTCTCCTTGGGAAATATGTGGAAGACAAGGGTCTGGAATCAAATGATAAATCTAAAGTTCAAGGCAAACACTGCATTATCTCAATTATTTCTCCTTTAATGTGGAACTCATTGTTTATAAAAATGTGTCCCACAAAGTTTTTCTAATTTGTTAATATGAACTGGCTGTAATAGTCCAGGAGAAGTGAAAAGATCCTAGTGTATCTTCTTCTCTTTCTTTCCTGTTTGCTTGCTTTGTTTTCTCACCCTTGTTCTCATTATCTTCTTTTTCTCATCAAAAAATAAGGACAAGAATATTCACCCTGTAAACGGGCAGTGAAAATTAAATGAGAAAAATACATGTAACAATGGATATGCACAGCAGATAAACTATAATAGCTTTTCAATGAATGTTTCTCTTTATTGCTGGCCAATTAAAAATCATAGCAAATAAATTGTGCATGAGTTTATGATATAATTAATTTCTAATCAGGAAATATATAGCTTAGATAAAGAATCAAAGCAGATGCTTTGTATCAAACACAAAATTGGCCTATGTTTAAAAAAATAACAGACACATGTCAGTAGTTGTTTCTTTGCCTTGAAATATATTCTTTAATTTATTATTGATGTTCTTGGTAGGGACTATACCGGATTCGAATGATATTTATCTCCCTACAATTGACTTTAAAACAAAAATACAATGTGGGTACAACTTGTAGATTTTTTTAGGTCCACCAAACCTAAAATGTATGTAGTGGTTCTCAGGGCCAACGCTATGCCAAACAGAAAGCTTAACTACAGGTTCAACAGAGCAATTTTCTAGTCTAGGTATAGATATAGCAACTGGTTACCTTTAGCTTGATTTATGTCTGAAGCTATAGAATGTCAATCTCAAGATTCCTCTGAGAGAGTGAATGGGTCAAAACAAGTCAATTTAAAAGAAAAAGCAAACAGCTTACTTTATACTTAATGGACATGTATATAATGTTTATTTTGTTTCTGGCTCTAAAGACAACATACATATTACTTCATATATTCTTTATAACAACCTTATATAGAAGGTACTATGATTATCCCCACTTTGAAGAATAGTAAAGTGAGGCACAGAGAATGTCATCAATGACTGGATTTTGTTTCTGAGATGAGCTTGACTTAGACTTTCATCTTCCCACTTGCTTGTTAGGAAATGTGCTTAGTGTTACCTGTGGTGTTTCAGGTTGCAAAGAAGAGACCTGCCCATGCTGTAGGAAATCATGAGGGCTTGTGAGGATTACCAACAAGTGAGAAAGCACCAAAACCTATGTTAGCAGCTGTGGAGCTAGGCTGGGCCCCAGGGATGGGGCCAGAAGGTACATACAGCAGGTGTCAGGAAGACTTGAAACGATGACTCATTGCCGATCAAGATATAGCAGCTCCCCCAGTAATCCAGTCATTTTCTGTTCCCTCAGAACACTTAATCCCATTAATTCATCTGCTTTCTCTGTATACAATTCAATTCCAGCAGATCTGACTAGGGGCATTTTAACACCTTCCCACGCAAAGGCATTTAGGATTGGGGTTTGGTACCACTGTGCCTCACGAGTATCATGGCTGGTTTGGGTTTGGGCACCAACTCCTGGCACCTTTGGCCATGACTACAGTAGTAGTGTCATATTCTCTAAGGTTTTGCACTTCATAAATAGAGACTCAACAATGGCAAAGTTTCTTCAAAGGGAGCTCCAGGCAAGACAGACACTTGGAATGTTATAGGCTCCTGTACATTCACATTACAAAGTCTCACTTGACCTGATTGGCCAGACTGACTTCTTTAAGGGAAAAGATTGGCTTTGGTGCCTTGTCTTGTAGTTTCTGTATTTCTACACAGTTTTGGACTCTCTCACCATGACAACACTTCTAGTTTTCCAAACTTACCGTTGTCCTCCCCAGACCTGTTCTTCTTCCTCTATAATCCCTCCAGTGTGTGTGTGTGGGAGGGAGATTTTTAGATTACTCATTTTCACTATTCATTGAGCTTTTCCTCCATTAGTTCAGATGCTTTGTTTCTGCTTCCCCTCTCTTCTCTTTAATTTATGTCACTATGATATCTAGCTTGTGGTTGCAGTAATTTTTTAAATCCCCCAGTCACAACTCTTTCTAGAATTATTTTTCTAAAACAAAAATGTTATCCCACTTATCTTCTAATGAAAATGTTGATGCATTTCCAGAATTTTAGTTATTTTATGCTTGTACGTATAGTTCTTTGAGACCTGGCCTCAAGCTGCCCCTTTCACCACATTTCCTGCTATTTTTCTCTTCTGCACCATTCTGTGTAGCCCTCTGGAATCATCCTCACATTTATGATAAAAAAGCATTACATATTATGCAATGAGCCTTCACAAACACTGCTTTTCCTTTCTGGAACGTCTGCTCCAACTTCTGGGTCTTCTTCACCTTGCTAACCGAGAGTGAAGCACTCACTTCAGGTGCAAAATTTAAGGGGGTGCCTCCCCAAAACAAGCAATCAAGATAAACAGTATATGAATACACTAATTTTTAAAATATTCAAAAATCTTTGATAAACAAAATGTTCTAAAAATTGACCAAATTATGCTATGTCAATATATGTTAATGAATCCCATTTTAATGTATAATCATAATGCATGAATTTTTTAAAAAATAGAAGGAAGACCAATATAGTAGAGGAAGAGAGAGGAGAAGGTGAGGGAAGGAAAGGGAAGGGACTGGGAAACAAGATTGATAAAATCATGCTATGTATACATATGGTTATGTCACAATGAATCCCACTTTTACATATAATTACAATGTGCCTATAAAAACCATTAAAAACGATTCACCCATATTGAAAAATAAACTTTTTAAAAATGATAATACAGGATCTGACGGCGCATTTCCATGACCCTGCCTCACTTACTTCACCTTAATATGGCCCTTGTTCCAACAAAACTTCACAAAAGCATGCGGTCCACCTGCAGACTACATTTTGCCATGACACTTTTAAAAAGCTTGCATTGGTGCATCACTTATATTGATTACTAAGGATTGGGTAACTCCTTACACTTTGTGTCTTAGCAAGGGCTTCCCTCAGGATTCAGCTCACACATGGCTTCACTTAGAAAAACCTGTCACTTCCCAATTTGATGTATGTGCCCTCCCTCCACATTTCTATAGCCTAACCCATATCACAGGACTTTCCTATAATTGTTGGCTTACTTGTGTCGGCGTCCCTTCTAACTGGTGTATGTCCTTTAAGTACATGGGCAGCCATGTTAAATTATCCCCAATTTACTAGGAACAAGAGGTTCTGCATACTGTACTCTGAACTAAGAAATTACAATTTTATTTCCAACCCTCACAATTTGTAGGGTAATATTCTTACCCCCATTTTATAAGTTTGGAAATAGGAACACGTAGTGATTAAGTAGTACCCAGCCAATAATGGATTGATGGAGACAATTTTCATATTGAAATCTCTTTGCCTGTAGGTCTCAAGTGCTTTCCATTAAACAGTTGTTCTCAATTTTTCTCTTAGAGGGGCAAATGAACAGCAGCCAGCTCAGATTCTACAGATGATGGGGAATGAAGGTCTTAATGAAGGTCTTAAGATTTTGCTCCACGAAATTTTGTGCCATAGTGGAGAAGATTGCCTAAGAGTCAGAATGTGCTGCTGTGTGAGGGCAGAACTTCTCACCCTGAATGGGCAAGCCCCTAAAGGAATTTGTCTAGGGTGGACACCACTTTTAACGTGGATGGAGGTAGAAGCTACAGTGTGTGGCCCAGGGAATAGCTTTCTCAGCTACTTTCAGGTGTCTTCTGAGTTTGGTTGTTTTGGGAAAACTCTTTAAGAAAAACTATTAAAAAAATCAAGCATGCTCACTGAAAAACTTTTTAAAATGCAGTACATTTTGAAGTAAACATAATGATTTACCACACCTCTTTGAGACAAGTTCTGACAGTTGGCTATAGGTCCATATCAACAACTCTTCATTTCTCAGGTTAGCATAGGTACCAGGAGTCTGGCTCCACTTTCATCTGGTCACCCTAACTGGTTAACTCTTTCCAATTCCTCTTCCTTATTCTTGTTCTACTCCATATCAGCTCCATATCCATTCCCCATCCTCCAGCTCTCTGTAGGCCTCTGATTGGCCTAATTAAATCCAGGTCACATATGGCCTTAGAATATCATCCTAAGAGTACACATATTCATTTTAAAAGTAATGCAAATAGATTTTGACTATTCCCAAAATACCCCCCACGCACATTGAAAGTTCAACATAGACAACTCTAACCTCACTACATAATTATCTTTTTATGGAGCAGAACTTCTTTTTTATACTACTTGTACTCCTCTTAGTTATTGGCAAGATTGGTTTGATTTCCTACAGCCCCTGCTTTCATGTCATCTGAAATGTGGGAAAAAGTTTCAGGTAATGTCTAGCTCCTGAAAACTTTTGAATAATAACTAACCCTTAAATAAGACTTGCTATGGGCCATGTCATTGTAAGTACTATTCATATATTTCCTCATTAATTCTTACAACAGTCTTACAAAGTAGGAATTATTATAATTCCTACTTTAGAGCTGAAAAAAAACTTTAAAAAATTAACTAGAGAAATTATATGTAGGAAAAAGGATTCATAATTGAAGGCAGTGGAGAATGGTAGTAGTATCTTAATTTAAGATAGTGTGTGTGTGTGTGTGTGTGTGTGTGTGTGAGAGAGAGAGAGAGAGAGAGAGAGAGAGAGAAAGAGAGAGAGAGGGAGAGAGAGAGAGATTGTGAGTGAATATGAGTGAAACTGCATTTCCATATTCATAGTTTTGAAATACTTGATCTCCTGGAAAATGATTTACAATTTTTCTTATTCCACAAACATGAAATGGAAGAGAAGGGTAATCTAATAGAGCAATTACATTAAAAATCAATTCCTTTAAAACCAGATCCTTACATTGTTTCTTCTGCTGATGTCTGATTCTGACTGCATTGCCCACTTGGGATTTCACAGTAACAAACAATGAAAATGCTTAATCAACAGGCTGGGCTTCTGTTGCTATGAGACCTTTGGCATGAGATCAGGGAGACATGGGTTCCAAACGTCATACTTCAGGTCTTGAGGACAGCAGAGACTCTGTAGTCTTTATTGCCCATTCTAGTTCTATTCTTTTTTTGTTCTATTCCCCCCACTTCACTCTGGAGAGTTATTTTTTTTCTGATTGGCAAAAAGGAAGATGAGTAAACCCTTCAATTCTAAGAATTCTCTTTATTCATCGTGAATCAGGAGTTATTCATGTCAACAAGGTTGGGAGATTCTTTGGCAAGTTCTTTGGCAACAAGCCTTTCAATAAATCTTAAAGTAATATTATAAATGGAGGAACTCAATACTTGCTTGTTGAATGAATAAATTGAAATTAAAGTCAGCTGATTTGGCTTCAACATCTGAAAAGAATCTAAAATAGCAGGTTTTTACTTTAAAACATTCCTTTCCTGTCCTTTATTTTTGAGTTATCAAAATAGTTTGATTACAGGCAGATTTTCACCTAAGAAAACTGACACATGAATAAGTGATTTGCTACAACCCCAAACAAAATGAACAGTGTTAGTTTGCAAAAAAGGGAGAGTGGCATCCCTGACTTCATTGGAAAAAGAAATGGAGCAGTAACTATGTATCTTACAAAATGTAGTTGTTTTGTTCTTTACTGGACTGTTTTGAATTGAAACAAGAAGCCAGTTGTATCAAGATTTACAACTTGGCAGCTATGTGCTCGATCATGATGTGAAATAAGACACAGGCATTTTCAGTTGAAATATTTTGGAAGAAGCCATCATGCAATTTAGAGTTTTCATTAACATAGACTTAATGGCTGATGAATGTGTTTCCTAGTCCCTGATCCTATTTAGGGACCAGAAAACTCAACATGAATTCATTTCATGCCACTCTTTTTCGGGTCTGTCCTGTCTACAGCAAATTTCTCAGGAGCTGAATAATCAAAAGAGGCTTGGTGGTCTCTCAGGAATTGCAGGCCTCAGACTAGACTCAGAAGAGTCAGAACTGCTGGGCCTCCCTTTTTACTCCCTAAGTTTTCTTAGTAGCAGTAACTCAAACAAAAAGCACCTGAACTAAGAAATGGTAATGGAGAATCATTCAAGGATAGTTTCAATTACTCATCATTCTTCCAACTTCCTGCACTAATCTCCATTCTTTATTATCCAGTGTGTACATAGGATTCAAAGCCAGAGAGGTCTGTTCTGCCTTCCATGAAACTATTAAAGTCCAGTGGAAGTGAATATATTACAACTATAATTCAGGGTCATAAATAAAATACCAGGGGACATTCTGATAGTGCAGAGAAGAGCACATCACCCAGTGAAGTGTGTGGGATGCAGGGGAGTTTGTTTAAGAGAAGATAACCAGATAGGAATAGAATGTGTTTTCCTGAAGGAATGAGGCTTTCACGTAAGGTAGGAGGGAATCATCCAGAGAGAGAGAAAAAAAAATAGCATATGTGCCTCAGAAACAAGAAAACTTGGAGTGTGTGTGAGGAGCCATAAATGACTCTATTGCTACTACATAAGTGTGGAAAGAGGGTAAAGAGGGACATGATAGAAGGCAGCTGTGTAGAGAGGTTCTTGGATGCTATACTAGTAAGGACAGAGATCTTACTCTACGGGAAGGGAGAAACTTTGATGGGTGTGGGGCAGACAATGACATAAATAGATTTCAGTTTTCATAAACCACAGTGGTAGCTGTGGATGGGATAAATTTGAAAAGACCAAGGCTTGAAGAAAAAAACAGCTGGAATTTGGAGTAATCTGGAGATACTCACAAAAGACACCAAATTTCAGTTTCTCATGAAAAAAAAAACACTGCAATGAAGAGGTATAAGCAAGGGTTCAGAGGCTAGATAGTTTGGGTTTGAATTCTGGCCTGACCATTGTGTGATCGTAGGCAAGTCACCCATCCCCAAGCCTCATTTCATTTGTGTACAAATTGAAGTTACTATGAAATATAATGAGACTTCAATGCAATTTGCAGAGAAGAGGCCCTGGTGTTACATAGTACTCAATAAATGTTAGCCATTATTATCCCATAATCAAGAGAAAAATAAAAAATAGGTGAGGTAGTGGGAATGTCAATGACATTCTTGGACAATCTAACCACCTGTTCCAAACTAATACTATCAGAATGATTGATTTTATTCCAGTAAGAATTTAGCAAACATCAACAACAAACCCCTAACAGAGTAAAAAAGGTAAAGGAAATTCAGTTGTTTTCCACAAAATAAATTCTGACCTATTGACATCCAGCTTCATTTTCAGTCTGAAAAGTTTTATAATGGATGTGGTCTTGTGTTAAGCTAGATAGAGGAAAAATACAAAAAAAATTGGCATCAATATTTCTGCAGTGTATTCACTGAGGATGAAAAATATGTGATGTGGTCAGTAACTATAGATTCTATCAGCATTTGAAAGACTTTACTGCCCAGAAACACCTAATAAATCCCACTTTTTCTGACTGGCATTAAAAGATCTCACAGTATCTTTCCCTGTCTGGGTGATGACAATGGAAATATGGATGTAAGCTAATTTATTTTATTCAATCGATTTTTTATATATTTAATCTTATTTTAATCACTTTAATGTAATTCAAATTTGTAATTTTTTTATTGAGACATATGCTTGTTCATCTTTATGGTGCATAATGTGGTTTGATTCATGTACACAATGTGTAATAACCAGATGAGGGTCAGATGAGGGTCATAAGCACTTCTATCTTCTCAAACTTGAATTGTTTCTGTGTTTTGGGATCTTTGTCCTCTTCTAGTTAAAATATAACACAGGGCTGGGATTACAGCTCAGTGGTAGAGCTCTTACCTAGCATGTGTGAGGCACTGGGTTTGATCCTCAGTATCATATAAAAGTAAATAAATAAAATAAAGGCATTGAGTCCATCTACAACTAAAAAAAATATTAAAAAATACAAAACAGATTGCTATAGCCAATAGTTACCCCACTGTCCTGTAGAAAACCAGAACTATTTCCATCTTTGTTTTGATGCCCATGATCTAACTTCTTTGCCACTCTACCTCCCTACAGCCTCAATTTCTAGTGACCATATCTAATGCATTCTTCTATGAGAATGGCTTATCTCCTAAGTAAGTGAGAACATGCAGTATTTGTCTTTCTGTGTTCGACTTATTTCACTTATAACGATCCCAGTTCCATCCATGTTGCTGTACATGACAGGGTTTAATTCTTTTTTGTGGCTGAATAATATTCCATTACAGATGTATGCCAAAAAGTTAAATTTATTTGTTAATGTTTCAAAGTACAGAAAGTATTATTGGAAGTATAGAACAGTATGAAGAGAAAATAATCAGCTATATTTCCCAAAAGCCCAAATACTCTTATGATAACCTTGGAAACTAGCCTGTCAGACTTTTATTCTTGACAGGTGATGTCCCCATTCACTTTCTGTACTCTAATATCCTCCTGCTCCAACTTGAACTGTCCTAGCTTTGAAAATGGGACCTCAGCAGTTATAGGCTCCTTGGTACAGTTGATCCTTTAGTCGTTCCAAAGATTATAGAAATCATAGGACATTTTTTACCCAGAAGAACGTCTATTACTATTATGAAGATAATAGTTCACTCTAATTTTAGTTCCCTGTAGTATATTTTTAACTCATTCAATTAACTGAAAGGAAATAGAAATTGTTTCAAATAAAGATACTCATTTTTTATACATAAGTGGACTGAAATAATCAAAATTCACAGAAGAAAGCAGAAAATAATTGGTTAGAAAAGCTGGGGCAGAACACACTTTTAATTTCTCTTTTTTAAGCCAGGAATTTTCAGATGTCAGGACAGACATAGTAGGAAATAGCACTATAAAAAAACGATGTGTTAAACACAAAACTATAAAACTTCTAGAAGATAACAGAAAAAAAATCTAGGTGACATTGGTTTGGCCATGGCTCCTCAGATACAACACCAAAAACACAATGCGTGAAAGAAAATAATGACATTTTAGACTTCATTAAAATGAAAAGAATTCTGTTCTTCAAAAGAGAGCATCAAGAGAATGAAAAGAAAAGCCACAGACTGGGAGAACACTTTTGCCAAACACATATCAGATGCAAAACTGATATCCAAAATATACAGAACTTGTAAGTCTCAAAAATAAGAAAATAAACAACCTAATTTTAAAATGGACAAAAGATCTGAGCAGAAACCTCATCAAAGAAGATATCTAGATGGTAAAGAGGCTGTGAGGAGATGATCTGTATCATGTTATCAGGGATTTGAAAATTAAAACAACGAGATACCACTACATTCCACCAATCAGAATGGCCAAAATACAAACCAAATCCTGGAAATGATGTGGAGCAACAGGAATTCTCATTGTCAATGAAATTGCGAAATGGTATGACCTCTTTAGAAGACAATATGTCAGATTCTTACAAACTAAATATACTCCTTTTGTATGATCCAGCCATTATGCGTCTTGGTATTTACTTAAAGAATTTAACAACTCATGTCCACACACACACACACACAGACACACACACAAAATTGCACCTGAATGTTTACAGCCTCCTATTCACAATCCCTAAAATTTGGATGCTATCAAGATTTCTTTCATTAGGACAACATGTAAATGAATAAATGAGTTGTGATACATCCAGACAATGAAATATTATTCAATGATAAAAAGAAATCAGCTTCAAAACCAAGAAAACATAAGAAGAAAACCTAAATGGATATCACCAAGACAAAGAAACCAATTTGAAAAATCTGCATCCTCTATGATTCCAAGTATATGACATTCTGGAAAAGGCAAAACTGTGGAGACAATAAAGAGATTAGTGGTTGCCAGGAGCTCTGGCTAGGTTGGAAAGATGAATAGGTGTAGAATGGGGCTATGTAGCACACTGAAAAAATTATTCTGTAGGATACCATAATGATAGATATATGTCATGCAGGAGGAGGACAAGGAGGAGGAGGAATAAAAAGGAGTCAGGGGCAAGATACAGCACCACCAAAGCATGTGCCCAGTGATCTACTTCCTCCAGCCAGCCATGCCCCACTTGCCTATAGTTATCACTCAGTAATCAAATTATTAATCCATCAAGTAGATTAATCCACTGATAAGTCTACAGCCCTCACAATTTAGTCATTTTCTAAAAGCTCCACCTCTGAACCTTTTTGCATGGGGTACCATAAGTTCAACACATGAGCTTTTAGGGAGACATTTCAGATCCCAACTGTAACAAATTCCACATCTGTACACTTAAAGACTGTACAGAAATGGAGGAGAGAGTGTACCAGCTCTTAGGCAAAATACATACATTCTTGATACTTTTATATGAACTGTTTTTCCCCGGTAGAGAAAGCATAGAAACTTAACTTGAAAAAACAAATCTGAAGACAAAGCAAAGTTTCTATACTCCTTTACATACTAATGGTTCAACATTTTAAAATTTTAAATGAAAGAGGCCGACTCATACATTTGTATGTTCCTACACATAGGCATAACTTTTGAAATGTGTCAGAACAAGAGGAAAGGGTCCAGATTGAGGAAAATAAAAACAGAAGATATTGTCCATAATTTAGTATAACCTTATCCCAGGTCTTATGAATAGTATTGTGGACTCAATTCTCCCAGGACCAATTTGAATTCTGTGTGATCTTTTTTGAATTTTCCAGCCTTAAACTGTGAAGCATGTCAGGAGAATTAAAGATCATCCAGCAGTAGAAGATATTTTATGGAGAATTTTAGATCTTTGAATAGAGACTTGGAAAAAGAGAAAGTTCAGTTATTTTTCAAATCTTAAGTTAGATGTATCCATAATTCTGGTGCCTAAAAACTATTAGTATAACAGAGTAAATATGATCGTGAATTAATTTCATTGGAAAACCATGAAAATATAAAACAGATTATCTTTTCATGGCTTTTCAAAAGTTATATAAAACATCTATAACATAAACTTTACCATGGTAATCATTTTTAGGTACAACTCACTGGTAGTAAATACTTCTATATTATTGAACAACCATAATTACTATCTACCTCTGGAAATTTTCCCCTCAACATTATTTAAATAAATGATGTTTGATATATCTATATGTTGTGAAATGATTACTATAATCAAGCTAATCAATATTCCATTACCTTACATATTTACCATTTTTGTGTGTGTATGGTAAGAAGACTTGAAATGTACTCCTTGGCAATTTTGAATATTCAATAGGTTATTATTAACTGTAGTAAATGTGCTATAGATTTAGCTTCCAGTTCTCATTCATCTTATAACTGAAGGTTTGTACACTTTGACCAATATCTACCCTTTTTCATCCCCCCCCCCAGGCCATGGTAATGATAATTCTACTGTTACTATGGATTAAGCTGTTTAAAAAAAAAAAGATTCCACTTACACGTGAAAATATACAATATTGTCTTTTTCTGTCTGATCTATGTCACTTAGCATAACATTCTCCAAATTCATCACCATATTGTTGCAATGCAAATGGAAGTATTTCCATGATTTTACAGGCTGAATATTCTATCATACCCCCCCACACACACACATCACATCACATTTTATTTACCCATTCATCTGTCAACAGACACTTAGGTTGATTCCATATTTTTGCTATTGTGAATAATGAGGCAATGAACATGAGAATGTAATATGTCTTCCAGATTCTGATTTAATTTCCTTTGGGTAATTTCTCAGAAGTGGGATTGTTGGGTAATGTGGTAGTTCTATTTTTAAATTTTTAATGACTTGATTACTGTTCTCCATAATGGCTGTACTAATTTACATTCTCACCAGTAGTGTGTAACTCTTACACACTACTGGTGAGAATTTTTCCCCAAATTCTCATCAATACTTGTTATATTTTTTATTTTTGGTAATGGCAACTGAAGAGGTATTTGGTGATCATCTCATTGTGGTTTTCATTTGCATTTCTCTGCTGATCAATGACGTTGAATATTTTTTTCATATTAGTTAGCCATTTGTATGTCTTCTTTGGAAAAAATTCTATTTATTTTTTTTTCTCATTAAAAATTGGATTATTTATCTTTTGCTACTGGGATATAATTTCCTTATACATTATGGGATATATGGTTTACTTATGTTTTCTCCTATTCCATAGATTGCCATTTTATTAATTGATTTTTTCTTTTGCGGTGCAGAAGTTTTTAGTTTGATAAACTCCATTTGTGTATTTTTGCTTCTGTTAACTGTGCTTCTGGTATAAAATTTGAAATATCATCGTCAAGAACAAAGTAAAGTCATTTTCCCTCATTTCTTCAAGAAGTTTTATAGATTAAAGTTTTATGTGTAAGTTGTTAATCCTTTTTGAATTGATTTTTTTGTATGTAGTGAAAAAGAAAGAGCCTCTTATTTTGTTGTTTCTTTGCATTTATTTAGATCTTTTTATTTTTTTTATGATTGTTTTATGGTTTTCAGTGTATAGATCTTTCACCTTTTGGTTAAATTTATTCTTAACTATTTTGTTATTTTTTGATATTTTCATAATGGATTGGATTCTTAATTTATTAATTGGACAGCTGATTGTGAGTGTATAGAAAGGTAAATGATTTTTATTATAATTATTAAGTCATATTTGTTGTACAAACTAATGAGCTTCACTTTGACATTTCCATACATACACCATCATGTCTGATCATGTCCACCCTCACTTCAACCCTCTCTTGCCCTCCATTCTCTCCCTGCTCTCCACAGTTTCCTTCCATAATAGTCCCACTTCTTACTTCCAAGTCATTTTCTTTTATGTGTATTTGAGTTTACACATATAAGAAAAAAACGTACAATATTTATCTTCTTGTATCTGGCCCATTTTGTTTAACATATCCTTCAATTCCATCTGTCTTCCTGAAAATGACATAATTTCATTCCTATGGCAGAGTTATACTTTAATATATAAAGTATATCTTTTATATCTTATATATTATAATATATTTATACATTAAAATATAGAATGTTTATAATATATTTATAAATTATTAATATATGATAGATAAATAGACAAAAGATATATATTGAATTAATTTTTCAAGATACATTCTATTGGCAGAGGGTGTTTCAAGATGGCAGAATAGAGAAGAAGGCTTTCCTGGATGCTCTGTGGCATAAACCAAGAAAGCAGACAGGTAGCTTCTCAGGAAGGGGGATGAACAAAATAAAAGGCTGGGGAAAGTTTACTGGAATTTAAAACTGGGCATTCAAAGCAGATCAGGGACTCAGGAGGTTGGATATAATAAAATAAGGAAGAAATCCCCAGTGCCACAGCTGCTGCAGCCAGATCAACCAGCCAGAGCAGTCCCTTTGTGAGCCAAGTGCAGGGTTAAGGGCAGTAAAGGGACCCACATTTTTAGGAGGCCTGAGGTGTGTCTGGGTATGGAGAATTCAAGATCAAAAACATTGCCCAACTAAACTGAAAGGCATGCCACACAATATCCTCGGGTGGGAAAGAAGCCTCCATCTTTCCCTGTAGAGGGCAGAGGACAGAGGAAGGAACCATTTTGCAGCCATGGTGTTGGGGCTAGCAGTTGGGAGAGCTAATTCATAGCAAACCCCAGGTTGGCCTAAAATACAGGCTGGGCAAACCTACACTGCACAATGTATATTGGCACCCTCTGCCAATAGAATGTATAAGCTTTTCTAAAGATGGTTTACTGTAACACAATCTGGCCTCTGATTGGTTTTCCTGGATTATTATACAATCTTGAAGTTGACATTGGTTTGTCAGGTGTAAAGTATATGAAAGAGATTCTGTATGTATAGGCATTTATGCAGTTGCATGATAAGGGATCTGAACAATCAGGTACAAAATTGAAGGTGCTAAAAGTCACTGTCTTTGGTGTGCAAGGATTGCAGGACCCCAGAAGAAAGTGTTAAAAAGATTTAAATCTTTAAAACCCAGTCCTGGAAGTCCTAGCATTATTTCTTAGGCTGGCCCCAGGTTGGCACAATTATCTCACTGTGGATCAAGGATACCAGACCTACACTGGGAAAATAAACCCCAGAAAAGCTTCCTGTGCTGTAGAAAAAATGGCCAAAGAGAACCTGTCCTCTGCCCTGCCCCCAGCTCCTTTTGCCCTGGGGTGTGGAGGCTGCTTGTTGAGAGCCATCCATGGGCTGTGTGTGTGAGCTATGCCCATTTGAGCAATATGAGGGGACTGGTATGGCATTGCGCTGCTGTGTGACGTAAGTGTGCCTTTCCTCTTGCTCTGCCTGTGATCCCATACAGTATCTGAGATGGGTGTGACTTGCGAAGATCTCAATCAATCTGCTGACCACAAGACATCACAAAGCAAGGCTCCACCTTTTGAAACACTATCTCTTGCTTTCCAGTGTGGAAGAGGACCCTTGAGGTCACAGAGCAGTCCCACCCTCTACCTGAGAAACTCATGTCTGTGTGTTGTGTGGTTTCTTCACCATTTTCTTAGTTTAATATTGCAGCCAACTCTTTTGAACCCAGCTCATCTCCCCAGCCTGGCCAGCTGGTGGGAGCTGCTGGCCACAAAGGATGTGGCAGTAGGTTTCAGCACTTTCAGTTTATGAACTGGGGACAGGAATAGTCTCCCCTGTTAAGATCTGTCAGGATACCCCATTTGGCCAGTGAATATCCATCACTTGGGCAAAGCAATTCTTGCTGTAACAGTATCCCATCACACTAAATGACTGGGGAGACTGGCAGAATGAACAACTGCACCCAGAAAGGAAAAAGACAGAAACTAAGGCCAACCTGTGTTTTGTTGGCAGCCTCTGCAAAGGGATCTTCAGGGAATCCTAAAGAAAATGACAGAAAGGGCTCCCTCCATTGAATATCAATATGTTTAGTGGAAGAAAAGGGCCCCAAAAGGAGCCACTGGGCAAAATTTACAGTGGGGAACTCACTTAAAGTTGATGGCATTGTAATAACAATAAGAGAGACAGCTCAGGCTCAAAAATATCCTGTGCTCCAACCTCTTGAATGCAACCTGGGATAGAAAAAAGATTAAGGCACACTTTTTGCATATGGCAGATTGTCCAATCCTCTCCTGGGATAGAATTTGTTGTGTAGATTAAATTTACAGATGACATCCATAAGAATTGTTTCAGAATATGAATTTAAGAAAAGTTCTGAAACTAGAAAAGATGAAAGTTATAGGCATGTAAATACATTTTAGTACCAAAAAATTAGAAAGTAAAAGAAATGTTTCCAGATGAAAAAAAAAGTATTTTGTCTGTTAAAGTAATGTTGTTTTGCTAAAATCCAAGATGAAAGAGAGGATAAAACTAAGGATCAAATAAAGTTGTAAATGTCTAAGTAAGCCTCAGAAGGTGTGTAGGATGTAAATCTCAAAAATTTTGCATTTGTGATTAAGTTGACTATAATTAGTCCAGTCAAAATTATTTGAACTTTAATGTACTGATATAAAACAAAGTCTAAAACATTGATTGGCTCTTATCTATCAAGATAATTTTCCTGTATCTGTTAAATTTTATTACTTAAGGAAACTAAGTCTTATAGGAATTAGGGTTTGCACCTATTTTAAAGTCTTTTAAATGATTACTTTGTAAATAGTTAGATAAACAACTACTATTTTAGGTTATAACAATATTGCGCCCTAAGTATATATGACTAGATATAAGTATACATTTGACAACTTATCTGTCTAGCCTTTTCTGAGTGTTACGGAAAATTTTATAAAATGAAAGTTTATCTAGGTCTATTGGCAAGGTAACAGATAAGTGCTCTCTTTTATACATTGTGTCTGACATAGAAGTGCCACACTCTCATTTAAACACCTGTTTTATATCTGTTTGTTCTTATTGTCTATTTCTGATCATTAGCACTGTTTCCTAAATGTATAAGAGATTTAAGGCTATCCTTTGAATTTTGCTAGTACTGCTAACCAATGCAGACCTATGATTATTGTTACCATATACTATGGATTCTAAATTGTACTTTAAAAGTTAAACTTAGTGGGCTGGGGTTGTGGCTCAGTGGGTAGAGTGCTTGCCTAGCAAGTGTGAGGCACTGGGTTTGATCCTTAGCACCATATAAAAATAAATAAATTAAATAAAGGTATTGTGTTTATCTACAACTACAAATTATTTTTTATAAAGTTAAACTTAGTTAAATAGAAACCTTAGGGGAGAGCATTTTCCCTAGTTTGTGTTCTCCAAACTAAAATTATCTGTAGAAATAATCTTATATTTATATAGAAATAACAAATTTTGGTTGGTATTCATGTCATTTGATGTTTTATAGCTAGATAAAGTAACCTGTTGTTAATACATTATATATACAATTTTGTATTACTCTTCACACTGGAATTGGAATTTAAATGTATTTTTGGAAGGTGATAAGGAAAGCCTGATCTGTTTAAAAATGACATTGTAAAACATGAAAGCATTTTGCCACTTTTCCCACAAAATGAAAGTTAAAAATTCTAAGCCTTTGTTTGATTCATATTTCAAATGTAATGTTGTAGTGTGTTATTTCTCAAGAGCCCTACCTTACTTGAGATAAGGCTTTGCTTCCCACCTTACTCCATGTTAGAATTTTCCAACATTGGATAGACTTCAGCTTGTTTAAAGTTATGTTTAAAAGGTCGACTTTGTTTTAAAGATCACTGCCATATAAGGGGTATAATATATAACAAAGTCAATGTTTAAGATTATTAAAATTGTTTTTCTGGATTCACAGCTATTGCATCAATTGAATAATTTTTTGCTCTGTTAACTTCATTTTGTATTTTCCTTGTAAACTTTGTCACTGTTGCCTGTTAGTGTTTTACAAAGATACTGCATTTCCGAACTGTCAATTTCTATATTCCAGTTCTCTGGAAAACTGGGTGACCATATCTCCAACCTCTTTCCTGCTGAAAGAGGGGTAAGTAAACCAAAGTCCTTGTTCTCTATCAAGTGGGGCATGGACTGCTAAGGGTATTCGGCATCATAGCGGTTCAGAGGATCACAGTGACAGATGGCAGTTGACTGGACAAGGCATACATAGGGTGGGGATCATGCTAAGATAATAATAAATAAGACAGGAAAGCATTACCTTTTTTTGTAAATAATGAGCACAAAAGCAATTAGCATCTCAGCCAGTCTCTGAAAACCATGGAGATGGTAACTCATATACTTATCAGTGAAAAACAAATCAAGTTTATCAATGTAAGAGGTTAGGAAGATTTATAAGTTTATGAGATCAGGCTCAAATTAACTCAGGACAAATTTGCAATTTTGTGATCAATATTATTAGGCACACCCACACAAGAACCCTTCCTTTATAACCTCCTGCTTTACTTACTTTTGGTAAGGCTGTTTCTTAAGTTACATTAAAAAACAATTACTATTTTTTTAAATGTAGGACTTTTTAAATGTAGGACTGTGTTTAGGCTATACACTGTCATGTTTTTAAGATCAAGTCAAAACTGATCTTGTTCCTATCTACACTTAAGAGTCAGCTGAGATTCCTCAGAGATCACCCTTGGGGACATATGCAAAGCCTCTTGGCTCCTTCAGCTTTTGTCTACCAGAAAACTTGGAATGGAACTACTGTTTTACCCACTCCTCACTATATACCCACTGGACTTAAAATCAGCATACTATAGTGATGCAATCACATCGATGTTTATAGCAGCTCAATTCACAATAGCTAAGCTATGATACCAATCTAGGTGCCTTTCAACAGATGAATGGATAAAGAAAATGTGGTACATATACACAGTGGAATATTACTCAGCCATAAAGAAGAATGAAATTATGACATTTGCCAGTAAATGGATAGAACTGGAGACTATCATGCTAAGTGAAATTAACCAAACCCCCCAAAACAAAGTCTGAATATTCTCTCTGATATGTGGATGCTGACTCACAGTAGGCAATGGAGAGGTGGGTTCACTGGATTGGACATGGTGGAGTGGGGAGAAACAAGGGGGGTGAGATTGGGAAGGACAGTAGAATGAACTGGACATAACTTTCCCATGATCAAATATGAATATACAACCAGTGTAACCCCCACATCATGTACAGGGAAGTTATAATCCATGTATGCATGATATGTCAAAATACATTCTACTGTCATGTATAACTAAAAAGAGCAAATAAAACACCTTTATTTTATTACATATATCTTTTACCCATTCATTTCTTGATAGGCACCTTGGCTGGTTTTATGTCTTGGTTATTGTGAATAGTGTCATAATTAAACGTGGCTATTGTATGCTGACTTCATTTCCTTCAAATAAATATGCAGAAGTGGTATACCTGGATCTTATGGTAGTTCTAATTTTATTTTTTTGAGGAATCCCCATACTGTTTTCCACAGTGGCTGTATTAATTTACATTCCCATCTATGGTGTATAAGTGTCTCTTTTTCAGCACATCACCACCAGCATTTTGTTGTTATTTTCTTAAAAGTCATTCTGACTGGGTAAGATTTTATCATAATACAGTTTTGATTTGCATTTCCCTGATGGCTAAAGTAATTTTAGCCAAAGCAATTAGGCAAGAGAAATAAATTAAAAGGATGCAAAGAGGAAGGAGGAACCAAATTATCTATGTGTGTAGATGATTTGAATCTATACCTAAAAATAGTGACATTAAAAATATATTTATTGTTCATTTGTGCTGCTTCTTTAGAAAAGTGTCCAGTCAGATAATTTGCCCATTTTTGATTGGGTTACTTGTTCTTTGGTTGTTGTTTTCTAGTGTTTTATATATTCTGGATATTTTATTTGTTCTGTTAGATGAATTGCTGACAAATATTTTCTCCCATTCTTTAGATTGTCTCCTCTTACTGCTTCCTTTGCTGTCAAGAAGCTTTTGAATTTGATATAATCCCATTTTTGATATAATCCCATTTTACAAATCTTGCTTTTGTTTTCTGAGCTATTTGGAGTCCTATTCAGGAAGCTGTTGCTTGTGCCAATGTTTTCAAGTGTTTCTCCTAGGTTTTCTTCCAGTAGTTTCAAAGCTTCAGGTCTTATATGAAGGTCTTTGGTCCATTATATGTTGACTTTTGTATAGAATAAGATATAGGTGATTTTTGTATAGAATAAGATAAAGGGCATCTAAGTTGGTTCCACATTTTAGCTATTGTTTCAGTCATCTATATGTGGATAACCAGTTTCCCTGGAACCATTTATTGAACAAACAGTCTTTTCTCTAATGTATTTTTTGGGTACTTTTGTAAAGAGTCAATTGGCCAAGAATGGGCTTATTTCTGTATTGATAATATTTTATTCTTTATTAACTCTCATGTACTTATCTACTCCTCTGTTGAAGTTTATTCTTTCTGCTGCTCTCATAATTAGGCCTGTCTTTCTTCCTTTTCTGCTATAGATTCCCTTAAGTATGTTCTATAAGGCTACTTAAATGGCCATGAATTCCGTTGGTTTATGTTTTTATAATGAAACATAAATTTATAATTTGTTTTTAACATAATTTTATAATTTTATATTTTTTAACATAATTTTATATGTTTTTATTTTTCCTTCTAGTGTGAACTATAGGTTTGCTGTGTATAGTACTCTAGATTAGCAGTTACTTTCTCTCAGAGATTAAAGTACATTCATTCCATGCTCTCTTGGCCTTCTGATGTATTTACTGTTAAACACCATTTGAAATTATTCTCTTGCAGCTTCTAATGTTCTTTCTTTGTTCTGTACTTTGAGCAGTTTAACATATTATGGAGAGATCATTTACTGGTCATTTCTATTCATGGTTCCAAATACTTCCTGCACCTTTCTGCCCATGTCTTTCTCAAGATTTGTGAAATTCTCTGCTATTATTTCACTGAATAGGATTTCTGTGTTTTCAGCCTATAGGTCTCTCCTTTATGTATTGTGATTATGCATAATCTAGTCTTTTAACAGAGTCCCAGAAATATTTTATTGTCTGTTCATCCTTTCTAATTATTTTATTACTGTCTAAATTTGATAATTCCTTAACCTTTTCTTCAAACCCTGATAGTATTTTTTCTGCTTGGTATAGTCTATAGGTGAGGCTTTCAAGTGAGTTCTTTTTTTACTTTTTTTATTCTCATTTGTTATATATGACAGCAGAATGCATTTCAATTCATATTACACATATAAAGCACAATATTCATATCTCTGATTGCATACAAAGTATATTCACACCATTTGTGTCTTCATACATGTACTCAGGGTAATGATGTCCATCTCATTCCACCCTAATTTCTCCCCCATGCCCCCTTCCTTCCTCTCCTACCCCTTTGCCCTATTTTGAGTTTGTATAATCTTCCCATGCTCCCCCTCCCTACCCCACTATGACTCAGCCTCCTTATATCAGAGGCTGTTGTCAATGGGTAGTTTTCCTCAATTTCTTGTCAGAGGATTTTCATTGATATACAGAAATGCCTTTGATTTATGGGTGTTGATTTTATATCCTGCTACTTTGCTGAAAACATTTGGCATTTGTTTTTTTGGGATTGGCTAACTTCACTTAGCATTATCTTCTCTAACTCCATGCATTTACCTGAAAATGCCATGATTTTATTCTCTTTTATTGATGAGTAATATTCCATTGTGTATATATACCACATTTTATTTATTTATTCATCTACTGAAGGGCATCTAGGTTGGTTCCACATTTTAGCTATTGTGAATTGTGCTGCTGTAAGCATTGATGTGGCTGTGTCCCTGTAGTATGCTGTTTTTAAGTCCTTTGGGTATAGACCAAGGAATTGGATAGCTGGGTCAAATGGTGGTTTCATTACCAGTGTTCCAAGGAATGTCCATAAAGCTTTCCATATTGGCTTCACCAATTTGCAGTACCACCATCAATGTATGAGTGTGTCTTTTTCCCCACATCCTCACCAACACTTATTGTTGTTTGTATTCTTAATATAGCTGCCATTCTGACTGGAGTGAGAGAAAAATCTTAGAGTCATTTTGATTTGCATTGCTAGCGATGATGAACATTTTTTTCATGTATTCTTGACTGATTGCATATCATCTTCTGAGAAGTGTCTGTGCAATTCCTTGGCCCATTTATTGATTGGGTTATTTTATTTATTTATTTATTTTTGTGTGTGTGTGTTTGGCTTTTTGAGTTTTTTATATGCCCTAGATATTAGTGCTCTATCTGATGTGTGAGGGGTAAAAATTTGCTCCCAAGACCCAGACTCTGTTCACCTCACTGATTATTCCTTTTGCTGAGAAAAAACTTTTTAGTTTGAATCCATTCCATTTATTGATTCTTGATTTTAATTCTTGCATTACAGGAGTCTTATTAAGGAATTTGGGGCCTAATTCAACATGATGGAGATTAGGGCCTACTTTTTCTTCTATGAGACACAGGTTTTCTGGTTTCATTCCTAGGTCCTTAATCCACTCAGAGTTGAGTTTTGTGCATGGTGAGAGATAGGGGTTTAATTTTATTTTGTTACATATGGATTTCCAGTTTTCCCAGCACCATTTGTTAAAGATTCTATCTTTTCTCCAATGTTCGTTTTTGGCGTGTTTTTATAATATAACTGTAGTTATGTGGATTAGACTCGGTGTCCTCTATTCTATACCATTGGTCTATCAGTCTGTTTTGGTGCCAATACCATGCTGTTTTTGTTACTACTGCTCTGTAGTATAGTTTAAGGTCTGGTATAGTGATGCCACCTGCTTTAATCTTCTTGTAAAGGATTGCTTTGCTATTCTGAATCTCTTATTTTTTCCAGATGAATTTCATCGTTTTCTCTATTTCTATGAGGAATGCCATTGGGATTTTGATTGGAATTGCATTAAATCTGTATAGTGCTTTTGGTAGGATGGTCATTTTGATAATATTATGTCTATCCAAGAGCAAGGTAGATCTTTCCATCTTCTAAGGTCTTCTTGGATTTCTTTCTTTAGGGTTCTGTAGCTTTCGTTGTATAGGTCTTTCACCTCTTTTGTTAAGTTGATTCCCAAGTATTTTATTTTTGAGGCTGTTGTCAATGGGGTAGTTTTCCTCATATCCTTGTCAGAGGATTTGTCACTGATATACAGAAATGCCTTCGATTTATGGGTGTTGATTTTATATCCTGCTACTTTGCTGAATTCATTTACTAGTTCTAAAAATTTTCTGGTGGAACTTTTAGGGTCTTCTAGGCATAGAATCATATCATCAGCAAGTAGTGCCAATTAGAGTTCTTCATTTTCTATGTATATCCCTTTAATTTCTTTTGTCTAATTCCTCTGGCCAGTGTTTCAAGAACTATGTTAAATAGAAGTGGTGAAAGAGGGCATTCCTGTCTTGTTCCAGTTTTTAGAGGGAATGCCTTCAATTTTTCTCTATTTAGAATGATGTTGGCCTGGGGCTTAGCATAGATAGCCTTTACAGTGTTGAGATATGCTCCTGTTATCCCTAATTTTTCTAGTGTTTTGAACATGAAGCAGTGATGTATTTTGTCAAATGCATTTTCTGCATCTATTGAGATGATCATGTGATTCTTATCTTTAAGACTGTTAATGTGATGAATTACATTTATTGATTTCTGTATGTTGAACCAAACTTGCATCCCTGGGATGAATCCCATTTGATCCTGGTGCATGATCTTTTTGATAGTTTTTGTATTCTATCTGCCAGAATTTTATTGAGAATTTTTGCGTCTATGTTCATTAGAGATATTGGTCTGAAGTTTTTTTTCTTGGATGTGTCTTTGCCTGGTTTTGGGATCAGGGTGATATTGGCCTCATAGGATGAGCTTGGAACTGCTCCCTCTTTCTCTATTTCCTGAAATAAATTGAGTACTGGTATTAGTTCTTCTTTAAAGGTCTTATAGAACTTGGCTGTGTATCTATCTGGTCCTGGGCTTTTCTTGGTTGGTAGGCTTCCGATGGAGTCTTCTATTTCATTACTTGTTATTGGTCTATTTAAATTGTATATATCATCTTGATTCAATTTGGGAAAATCATATGACTTAAGAAATTTGTTGATGCCTTTGGTATTTTATATTTTATTAGAGTACAAGTTTTCAAAATAATTTCTAATTATCTTCTGTATTTCTATAGTCTGTTGTGATATTACCTTTTTCATCACGTATGCTAGTAATTTGAGTGTTCTCTCTCCTTCTCTTTGTTAGTGTAGCTAAGGGTCTGTCAATTTTATTTTTTTTCTCAAAGAACCAGCTTTTTGTTTTGTCATTTTTAAAATTATTTCTTTTGTTTCAATTTCATTGATTTCAGCTCTAATTTTAATTATTTTCTGTCTTCTGCTTCTTTTGGTGTTGATTTGTTCTTCTTTTTCTAGGGCTTTGAGATGTAATGTTAGACCATTTATTTGTTGACTTTTTCTTCTTCAAAGGAATGAACTCCATGCAATGAACTTTGCTCTTAGTACTGCCTTCATAGTGTCCCAGAGATTTTGATATATGGTGTCATTTTTCTCATTCACCTCTAAGGATTTTTTAAATCTCCTGCTTGATGTCTTTTGCAACTCATTGTTAATTCAGTAGCATATTATTTAGTCTCCAGGTGTTGGAGTAACTTTTCTTATTTTATCATTGATTTCTAATTTCATTCCATTATGATCTGATAGAATGCAGGGTAATATCTCTAGTTTTTTTTATATTTGCTAAGAGTAGCTTTGTGGCATAATATATGGTCTATTTTAGAGAAGGGTCCATGTGCTGCTGAGAGGAAAGTGTATTCTCTTGTTGATGAATGAAATATTTTATATACATCAGTTAAGTAAGTTATTGATTGTATTATTGAGCTCTACAGTTTCTTTGTTCAGCTTTGGTTTGGAAGATCGATCTAGTGATGAAAGAGGTATGTTAAAGTCACCCAAATTATTGTGTTCTGGTCTTTTTGACTCTTGAATTTGAGAAGAGTTTAAACGTATGCACTTCATTGTTTGGGGCATATATATTTATAATTGTTAAGTCTTGTTGGTGTATGGTTCCCTTGAGCAGTATGTAGTGTTCTTCTTTATTCCTTTTGATTGACTTTATTTGATACAAGAATGAAAACCCCTGCTTGCTTCCACAGTCTATGTGAGTGGTATGATTTTTCCCAACCCTTCACCTTCAGTCTGTGGATGTCTTTTCCTATCAGATGAGTCTCCGGTAGGCAGCATATGTTGGTTTTTTTTTTTTTTTTAATCCAATCTGCTAGCCTATGTCTTTTGATTCTTGACTACAGGCCACTAACATTCAGGGTTATTATTGAGACATGATTTGTATTCCCAGCCATTTTTGTTTATTTTTGGTATTTAACTTGACTTGGTTTCTCCTTTGATTGGTTTTCCCTTTAGTGTAATACTTCCCTTTGCTGATTTCCATTGTTGTTTTTTGTTTCCTCTTCATGGAATATTTTGCCAAGGACATTTTGTAGTGCTGGTTTTCTAGCTGTAAATTCATTTAACTTTTGTTTATCATGCAAGGCTTTTATTTCATCATCAAATCTCAAGCTTAATTTTGCTGGATACAAGATTCTTGGTTGGCATCCATTTTCTTTCAGAGCTTGATACATATTGTTACAGGATCTTCTAGCTTTCAGGGTCTGCGTTGAAAAACTGCAGTTATCCTAATTGGTTTTCCCCTTTATGTAATCTGATTCCTTTCTCTTGTGGCTTTTAATATTCTCTCATTCTGTATGTTGGGCATTTTCATTATAATGTGCCTTGGTGTGGATCTGTTGTGATTTTGTACATTTGGTGTCCTGTAAGCTTCTTGAATTTGCACTGTGTGGTCTACATTCTTTTCAAGATTATATATTTTGTCTTCATTGTCTGAGGTTCTGTCTTCCAAGTCGTCTATTCTGTTGGTGATGCTTCCAGTTGAACTTTTATTTTATTGTTTCTTTCATTTGAAGGATTTATGTTTGGTGTTTTTTTTTTTAAAGAACCTCTATCTCCTTATTGAAGTAATCTTTTGCTTCCTGTATTTGTTTATGTAGCTCTTTGTTGAAATGATCTTTTGCTGCCTGTATTTGCTCTTTTATATCATCCTTTAATTCACAGGGACATTTTAATCATGTACATCCTGAACTCCTTCTCTGTCACTTATTCTGCTGTGCTGACCATGGATTCTAATATGTGATGTCTTGATTTGTTTGGGGCACTTTCTTCCCTTGTCCGAGGTGTTATTATTTTTACCTATGGGTTTATAGTGCTCCTGTAGGGATCCAATACCTCTCCTTTGTCAGGAAGGACAATGTTAACAGATTCCAATATAAACAATGTACCACCTATAAAGAATTTATTGCTATTAAGACATTTACAGTTTGGTCACAATGTACAGAAATGTTGAATTCAATTATTATCTATAATAAAATCAGTAGGTTTGTGAAAAGGTTACAGTTTCTGACGGTGGACAATGAGCTTGTAGTAAGGCATAGGATGATATGATGAGGAGGCAGGATGTGAGGATATCTTAGGAGGTGTGAAAGAGAAATCTAATGAAGAGGGTTAGTAGCAGGAGAATAGAGAGGAAGTAATTTTGGGTAGACAATACATGGGAGACAGTAGAGTACAAAACCAAACACACATATGTATTTTGAAAAATAAACAATGTTAAAATAGTAAAAATTGGAGGAGTAAAGAAGAAAAAAAAGGCATATACAACACCAGCATAATATAGTATTCAGACATCCCAGTCCTCAAAAATCCTAGTTCATGCAAAGTATTTGGTTTCACATATGTTGGGCATGTGAGGGTGGGAGAATAGAGGGGGAGAAGAAAAAAGAAGGGAAAAAATAATCTCTAAGGAAGAAACCAGGATTGTTAATTGCTTAGGTTGAAGATAGTCACTTTCCTGCTTCCCTTCTCATCCGATAGGTGGGGTTATCTGCTGTTAGCTGATATCTCCCCCTCAGGATGGTGAAGGTAACAAGGGTGGGAAGGCTGGACCTGGTGCAGGGCACCTGGAAGTGAGGTGTGGCACCCGCCAGTCCCTGAAGGGAGACTGTGTCTCAAGGGTCATTTTTTGGGTCCACTTCTATGACTTGAGCGTCCAGTCCTATATCCCTATCTTGCCAGAAGATTTCCCAGATCCTGGTCTCTCTGTTACTCTACAAACTGTTGCACCTTCTTCTTCTAGGAGCCTCTCTTTCTGGGGCTCCTATGGGCTGTGCCCTGGTAGCACTGCACATCCATCCCACTGAGAGTTGTTTTGTGTTGGGTAGTTACTGTTCTGGGTTTACCAGCTGCTAGTGATAAGGGGAATTGGAAACCAGTACAGCTGGAGGTCTGATCTGAGAGCTGCCCCCACCAAAGAAGGTGTCCCAAGAAGCAGGTGGGCCCTTCCTGTGCAGGGGTGTTGGGTGGGGTGGGGGGAGCCGGGAGATGGCGGTTGTGCAAAATGGCATGCAGTGTTAGGACTTTTGGTCATCTTCAGAGCCTGTGGGATGTCCCCAGGTGCAGGCAGACTACTGCTCAAAGGGGATTATTGCAGGGTCGAAAGATGGAGGCAACAGGGGGAGCCCCATGTTGGTAGTTGGAGGTCCACAGGGGAGTGGCAGCCAGAGTTCCTGCGGGTGGGTAGTGGCTGATTGCCCTGCAGAGGGGCGTCTGGGAGGTCTGCAGCTGTGCTGATGTGGTGATCCTGCTAATGCACTCACAAACTCTGCGTGGGCTAGTTGCCAGGAGTTGGGTGTAGGGAGCTGGGAGTCCTGCTCCAACACTGAGGCCCAGAGACCTGTGCGCAGGCACAGTGCTGGTAATTTCTGTGTGAGAGCAGCTGATAGAGAGGTCCTCTATCACTCTCAGAGAAGCAGTATTCCCACTAGTTGAGACCCTGGTCACGTGAGCATCACAGAATGCTGCCAAACTCTGGCCCGCCATCTTGGACTCATTCCTCAAGTAGTTCTTTTTTTTTTTTTTTAAACATCAGAAATTTATTAGTTGCTCAAAACATTACATTGATCTTGACATATCATGTATCATACATTTGTTTCAAATGGGGTATGAATTCTTATTATTCCCACGTGTACAGATTGCAGGATCACATTGATTATACAGCCACGTTTATACATACCCTCAAGTAGTTCTTAATCTGACTTATTGAGATTTTCATTTCCAATATTTGTTTGGTTCTTTTTCAAAATCTCTATCTCTATTGCTCATTCATATTCTCTATTGCTTCCTTAATTTGTTCAGCTATTTATTTCTATTCCTTTGGAATCCATTGAGCTTTTCAAAAATTATTCTTTTGAATTCTTTGGCATTTCATTCTGTTCAATATTTTTGGAATAAATTACTAGACACTTATGGATTTTAAAAGTGTCACATTTCCAGTTTTTTTCACACTTCTTAGGTTCTATTTTGAGATTTGTGTATCTGTTTGGATGGATATTTCTTCCATTTTATGCAAGGGCCTTATGAGGCACCTTATCTTGAAGATGTGCCCCAGGATACAAGTTTGTTGTGTAGAGTTGAGTCTAATCGCAATTGGACTTCATAGTATGGTTTCTCTATGGATTCTTTGGAAGTGATTAGTGGATTTTGACACAATAATTACTGTGTCAATACCTGAAGGACTTTTATTTTGTAAGGAACTGTTTCCCTGCAAGATTAGGGTCCCTCTGATACTTCAGGGAGATGTGGTGTAGGCAGCAGTGGGGTGCACCCTCCATGGTTAATCTTACAGTTGGAATGGAAGCCCTGGACAGATAATGGGGGTTTCCTTGCTTATGTTGAAATTGGCTTCGTTATTTGAAAGTAGTTCTTCAATGGCTGTTACAACTGTGGTGACAGACCTGGAGCTTTTATCCCTGTTTAGATATACTTTTGCATCTCTTCATGGTGAGAGACAGAGGTCAGGATCACAGCTCTATCTCTGTGGTACTTCCAGTCTTAGGAAATATGTGATCTGAAGGATATGGGTGTAACCAGTGTTGGGGGTCCTCAGGTCTGATAATCAAAACACTTGTGTTATTTCTCTCTGCTATTAACTATGATTGAGTGTCCAAGAGTGAGATGAGACTCTCCCGCTTTGGGATATGCCTACTTGGGAATTGGCTGTCTGCTGATTTTTTTAAATCCTCCCTAATTTTCAAGTTAAAGTACCCATCTATGTTTGAGCAGTTTTGGGTAATAGCTGAAACAAATTGCAATTCCTCTCAGTTGGGCCAGGAGTGAATAAAGCTCAGCAGCAGAACACCTATTCAATCTGTTCTATATTTCAGGCTCAATCTTCAGCACTGCAAGAAAAAGCAAACAACAACAAATGAGATAAACAAACAAAAAAAGGCAAAAGCAACTATAAACAATAATAGCAAAACCATCAACAATTGAAAAGAGAAAAATAATATATAATAAAATTAAAAGTTTAAAATAATAAAAATAAATTTAATCAAATGAAAAATTAGCAAGAGGAAAGTCAAAAAGTGAGAAAAAGGAAAAAGAGAGGGAAAAAAAGACAAGAAATAAAGAGAAAAGAAAGAAAAAAAAGTATTAACCAGAGGATAGACAAGAAAGAGAAACAAACAATCATAGAACATCAAAAATTTTAAAAACATAATAAAATATTTAAATTTCCTCTCCTGAGGTGTTTAAATGAGTGGACAATAGTGGAAACTCACAGGCTATGCCAATCAGAGCTTTTCTCCATGTCTTCCTAGGCTGTGCCCCCCTGGGACATAGCAAAAGCTGGGGATGATTCACTTGCCTCTTTTTTCCTTTGTGGTGTTCATCAAGTGACAAGCAGGAGTGAATTGTGGCTAAGGACAGTTGGAACTCTCAGCTGCTTGCACACTGGAATGAGTTAGAGAGTAAAGTAAAGCTCCCTTGATTGCATTTTCTCCAGAGATTTTTATGTTATGTATTTTGAAATCAGGGTAGACCCTGAGCCTGCAGTTGTCAGAACACAAATCTCTCCAAAACTTCTTTCCTGAGCTGTGCCACTCAGAAGGCCACAGCAGTTCTGCAGAGTGGTCCTGTGCACATGAGAGGGCATTGAGAGTCTATAGAGTCTCAAGGACCTGTGTTGAGAGGAATGGGTCCCATACAATCCACAGCCCACGGTCCTCGTGTTCCCAGTCCTGGCTCCTGTGCATTGACACATGTTATGGCGTACTTCCCAGACTCAATGGTTGACTTGACAAACCACTATTTTCAAAGACAAGTGCTTTCTGCTTCCTCACGTGCTGATTCCCTAAGCAGTAATTTCAGACATCAGGGCCCTTCTTGAGATGGTATCCACACTGTACACATGTGCTGCAAAGTTCAGAGTTCTCCAGAGCCAGCTCATCGTGTAAATATTTGGACTATTGTTTGTCTAGACCATCTTTCTGTGGGGCACTGAATATTGTGCCTGTGGTGTTCACTGGGACTCTCCCATTTCCTCCTCTACTCAGGCCAAAGGGACAATCCCACTCCCTCTGCCACACATCCATGCGGTAGTTGCTAGGGTGTTTCACTCTCAATCCCACTATTCAACATCTCTGGGTTTCTCCAAGTATCTGTATGTCCATTATTGAACTGTAATTTTTGATATCAGGGAAATTCTACCCTTGTAAAATAAATTTGTGTGTTTGTTCTTTTTCGAGTTTTTTTTTTTTGGGGAAAAGTTTGAGAAGAGTTTGTATTAATTATACTGTAAATATCTGATAGAATTCATCAGGGAAGAGATGTGGTACTGGATTTTTGTTGTTATTATTATTGGAAGATTTTCCATTGCTAATTCAATCTCTTTACTTTTCATTGGTGTGTTCTGATATTCTACTTATTCATGATTCACTCTTGGTAGGTTGTCAAAGGATTTATTCATTTCTTCTATTTATCCATTTTTCAAATATATCAATTCAATGGTATATAATTACTTATAGTAGTTTTTATGATCCTTTGTATTTATGTGTTATCAGTAGTGATATTTCTTCTTTCATTTCTGATTTATTTGGGTCTTCTCTCTCTCTCTAGTTTAGCTAAAGTTTTGTCAATTTTGTTACCTATTAAAAAATTATTCTTAATTTATTTGATGCATTGTTTTCTAAGCTCTACTTCATTTATTTCTTCTATGACCTTTGTTATTTCCTTCCTTCTATTAAATTTGGGTTTAGTTATTTTTATGCTAGTTCCTTAGGTATAAATTTAGGTTGTTTATTTATTGACTTTTTTGGTAAATGTAAGTACTTATTGATATTAATTTCCTGCTTAGAACTCTTTTCCTATATCTCATAAGTTCTAGTAGGTTGTGATCATTTTTGTTCATTTTAAGATACTTTAAAAGTATTGTATTTTGACTTATAGGTTGTTCAGAAGAGTCTTGTTTAATTTCTACATATTTGAAATATTCTATGATTCCTCCTGTTATTGACTTCTAGTTTTATACTATTGTGACTAACAAAGATACTTGATATGAATGCAATTTTCTTAAATTTGTCAAAACTTGTCTTGCAACTTAACATATAATCTATTCTGGATAAGGTTCTATGTGTATTTAAGAAGAATGTATATTCTTCTTCCGTTAGATAAAATATCCTGTATATATCTGGTATGTTCATTTGGCCTAATGTGTACTTCAAATCTGATTTTTTTTCTTATTTTTATTTCATCTGGATGATCTGTTCATTGGGGGCATTTAAATCTCCTCCTATTAATGTATTGCTATTTCCCCTTTTATATATTTTAATATTGTTTCATATATTATTATGCACCAATGTTGGGTGTATATACTTTCCCCATTGCTTTTTGCTCTTTATAAATTGATCCTTAATTGCATATTTTAATTTATTCATTGTTATTTTTCAGCTTCAAAATCTGTGTTTGGTGCTTTTTCATATATTTAATATTTCTTTGTTGAAATTCTCATCTTCTATTTTTTTTCTGATTTAATTAAATGTTTTTATTAACTCATCTACTTTAGCACAATTATTATAAATTCTTTGTCAGTGAATTCATGTATCTCTGTTTCTTTGCAGTCAAAGGAAGTTTATTGTGTCCCTTTGGTCATGTCACCTTTCTCTTATTTTTCATGGTTCTTATGACCTTATACAGGTGTCTGCATATTTTCAGAAGTAGTTACCTCCTAAAGGCTTTATGAACTTGCTTCTGTAAGGAAAGACTTCACCTGGAGAAAGAGGTAGACATGCTAGAGTGTGTTGTAGTATTGGGTCTGGTGTGGGGTGCCATGTGGGGCTTGTGACAGTTCCATGTCTGAGGGATTTGTTGACTCATCAGTTCAGGCATTTGGAGTCCATGATATTCACAACTGTGTTGTCCTTGGCAGTAACAGTTGCAGGATATTTAGGGTAGTGGTGAGAGCTGTTGGGGTCCTTAGGTCTATGTCTATGGCAAGGAATGGTAGAAGGTAATCATGAGACCTGGAACCAGCAGTGTGCATGTATTTTGTTTCAGGGTCTGGATATAGGCACATGTCTGGTGGTAGTGGGTGGCTGCAGACACATTGGTGGTGATGAAGGCTGAGGCCAGGAACATAAGCTGGGGCTATCTGTAGATTCACATATGGAGGTCTGTGGTATATATGCACATATGTATAGAAGTTGAGGTTGGAAGTTTGCATGGGCATGACTATGGGAGCGTCAATTATAGACTTGTATTAAGTAGTGGGGACCAATGGCAGAGGTCAGGTTGCAGGGATCAATTGCAGGTGCAAGCATAGTGATGGGTGTTGGGGATGGAGGGTAGGGCTAACTCAAAGTGCATTATGCAGCTGCAAGGGCCAAGGCTGGAAATAAGCATGCACATGGCTTCATAAGCTAGCGGCATGTGCATACATGTCTGTAAGACTTGTTGAGAGTTGGGACCAGCTATGCACATACACATATATACACGATTGTGGGATAGGCCATGGTTGTACAAGCATTGGTGGCAGGGGTGAATCCTGCAACAAGGGTGCTGACTATTTTTTCTCTGTGCTATAAGGCTGCAGTAGGTCTCTTGGCGCCCCTGGTAGAAGCTGCTTGGGTGGCTCCAGAGAGTGGGGGAAAAGAAATACGCAATTTAGGAGACTGCAAAGGATAACCTGTAGGTTTCAAAGAAAAAAGTGAAGGAAATTCTCGTTGACTGTCTTTGCTATTGGTTTTCTCAATGGCAAAACTCTGCAGTCTTCTGCAGAGATGGGATTTGCAATGGTGAACTCTCCGGGGTCCTTAGCAGTAAAAGTTATAAGTGGTATATGTTCTCAAAAGCACAAGTGCTATTTGAGGTCCTCAGTAGAGAAATTCCTGGTGTCTCCTCCACATGTCTGATTTTGATAGCTTCCACCTTCTTCTTGATTTCCAGCTGCAACCAGATATCCCACATATGTTGTTCTCTCCAGTAATTTGTGTGGGTTGAAATTGAGTAGAGCTATTCAGGCAGTGCCCATGAAGGCTGGAAAACTGATAGTCACTCCACTCTATTTTAGTCTTTCAGGAGAACGCAAGAGCTGTGTTTGGCAGTGCTGCCTGGGATTGGGATAATGCAGGTAAAATGAAATGAAATGATTTTTCTCATTTTTTTGTGTGTGTGTGCAGTTATTTTTAGTTTTTTAAAACTGAATTGTATTGCTGTACCTTTTAAAATAGAGTCCTGGGTTCTTCCAGAGCAGATTTTTTTAATAGGTAGCTGTCCAATTGTTGTTCTTTTGGGGAGGGAGTACAAAGACCAGGATGTCTTCTTCTGTCATCTTGTTGACTTTTAGGACTCTTCTATCATCCAAAATTGAAGCCCCATTAAATAACAGCTCCTTATTATCTTCTGTTTCCAGACACTGGCAACCACTATTCTACTCTACTTTCGTTCCTATGAATTTGACTATTCTATGTACCTTGTATGAGTGAAATCATATGACATTTGTCCTTTTGTACCTTACTTATTTCACTTAGCAAAATATTTTCAAAATTTATCCATGTCCTAGCATGTATCAATAATGATTTCTTTCTTTCTTTCTTTTCTCCTGGTAACAGGGATTGAACCCAGGGGTGCTTACCCACTGAGCCACATCCCCAGCCCTTTTTATTTTCTATTTTGAGACAGGGTCTTGCTTAGTGGCTTTGGGCCCCGATTAGTTGCTGAGGCTGGATTTGAACTTGAGATTCTCCTGCCTCAGCCTCCTGAGCCACTGGGATTAGAGGTATGTGCCCCTGTGCCTGGCTATTTTTTTTTCTTTTTTAATTTTAATGGATTTTATTTTTGAGCAATTTCAATTCCACAGAAGAATTGAGTGGAACATACAGTTTCCATATATTCCTGCTTGCACCCTCTATAATCTCCCTTTCTGTTAATTTTCTGCACCAGAGAATTAGCTGTGTTTCAGTAGTGAACCTACACTGATACATTATCACCCAGTCCATAGTCACATTAGGGTTCACTCTTGGTGTTGTGCATTGCATGGCTTTGAACTAATGTATGGCATGTATCACTGTTACAGTGTCATACATAGTGTTTTCACTGCTGTGAAATCCTCTGTTTTCCAACTATTCATCTTTCCCTTTTAGCCCATATCTTTTCACTGTCTCAATGATTTTGCCTTTTCTAGAACATCACGTATTTGGAGTCATATAGTATGTGGTCTTTTCAGATTGGCTTTTTTCACACAGTGATAGGCTTTTAAGCTTCTTCCATTTAGTTTTGTGGCTTGATAGCTTATTCTTTTTAATCATTGAGGAATAGTCCATTTTCTGAAATATCATGATTTATGTATTTATTTATTTACCTATTGAAGGATATTTTGATTGCTTCCAAAATGTGGCAATTATGAATAAGGACACTAGGAACAGTTGTGTGCAGGTTTTTGTATGGATGTAAATTTTTTACTCTTTTGGGTAAGTATCTAAAAGCATAATTGCTGGATAAGATAGTGAGAGAATACTGTTTTGTTTTATAAGAAACTGCCAGATTGTCTTCCAAAGTGGCTATGCGATTTCTCATTTCCATGGCAGTGAATGAGAAATGAAACTGGGATGTTACTTCACATGCATGCCAGCATTAGGTGTTTTCAGCATTTTGCGGTTAGATCATTCTAATAGGCATGTAGTGGTATCTCATTGTTTTAACTTCCTAGTCCCTAATGACATAGGATGTTAAGCATCTTCTCAGGTGCTTATTTGTCATTTGCATATATTCCTTGGCAAGGTGTCTGCTAGGACTTTTTTTGCCTAATTTTTATTGTCATTTATTTTTAAAAATATTTTTTCATTATTTAGTGTCATTTTGTGTCCTTGTCCTATCAGATATGTATTTTATATTTTCCAAGGCTGTGACTTATCCTCTCATTCTGAAATGTCAGAAGTTCATTTCTTTATAAGGTAGTCCAGTGTCTATATATACCACAGTTTGTTTACCTGTTCATCTACTACTGTGAGCGTTGGACTGTTTTCATGCTTTCAGTTCCTTTGGGTGCATACCGGAAGTGGAATTGCTTTGAATATTCTTCAATAGTGAAGTTAAGTAATTATTCTCAATTCTTACTTTGTTAGAAAAGTAATCATGTAGTATTCACAACAAGGCACCCAGTTTTGGTCTCTGTACAGTTTTGCCAGATCTTGTTAGTAAGTGAAGAATGCATCAGCAGTTTGCCAGCCTCAGGAAAATAACTATGATCCTTGACTACAAATAGTTTTGGCCCAAGGAAAGCGAAATGAATGGAAGCAAATGGAAACTTACTCATAAAATATCTTTAAAAATAAAGAGATGCCCCATTGTTTTAGTCAGCTTTTGGTCTGCTGTGGCCAAAAGACCTGACAAGAACAATTGAGGAGGAAAAGTTTATTTTGAGCTCATGGTTTCAGAGGTCTCAGTTATAGATGGCTGACTCCATTACCTGGGGCTTGAGGTGAGGCAGGACACCATGATGGAAGAGTGTGGTGGAAAGAAGCTACTCAAAACATTATACAAGGAAGGAGGGAGAGAGAGAGCGAGAGAGCGAGAGCTAGCTCTTCTTAACAAAGACAAAAAGTAAACCCAAAGGCACACCCCCAGGGACCCGCCTCCTCCTGCCTACAGTTATCATCCAGTTAATCCCCATCAGGAGAATAATTCACTGATCAGGTTAAGGTCCTCATAACCCAATCATTCCGCCTCTGAATGTTCTTGCACCATCTCACACATGAGCTTTTTGGGGGACACATATCTAAACCATAATACTCATTGTTTACAATTGTAAGGATAAATGCTGGTTTCAAATAAAAGCATGATAAAAGTAGATTTGAATTAAACTGAAAAAGTATCATAGAGAATAAAAATGAAATGGACATCTCCTTGCTTTTGAAAACTCTTTAAATATGAAATCCCATCCTTGTTTCCTCATAACCTACAAATGCTGAAGCAGCAGCCATTCTGTATTGTATTTTTTGGAAAAAAGAAAATCTACTTTTCCATTTTATACTCAAAATTCCAACAAATAGGAAAAAGCATCTCATAGAGATTTCCAATCTCAACACATTAAAAAAAAAAGAAAATTCCTTTTGGATATGTAGGGCTTTCCCTAGAGTAGCCTTTCATAAGGAAAGTAGGTATTCATGGTATTCATGGAGACTGCATTGAGTTTATGACCTGAATATAAAGCATGTGTTTTTATCTGGTGTCTAGAAAAACTTATGACACTTCCACTTAATACCTTCTTAGAATAAAAATATACTTAAGCAATATAGTTAAAATTTATATTAAAAGTACCATTTTTTGGGTCAGATTATTGACTATTATCTTAGTCTAAAAATGGTTAGAGGTTTACTTTCAAGAAACAATGGAGGGCATTTTGACTTTACTGCAAGTTCTTTTAAGCTCTTAAAGAGTTTTATAGAAAAAGATGGAAAAACAAACCAATTTAGCTGAGCATAAATATGGTACCCAAATCTAATAATAGTTCCCATAATAGAGGATCATACATATGAACACAGTTGAGGAATTCTGGAACTAAACACTCAACAAATGAAAGTGGAATGAAAGAATAATTCACTAAAACTGGTGGGCCCTATCTCAGATATGTTAGTCAGCTGTCTGATGATATGAAAAAAAAAATACCAGAGTTAAAAAAACTTAAAAGGAAGAAAGTTTTATTTGGGATCACAGCGTCAGTCCATGGTTGTGTGGCCCCATTTCTCTGGGCCTGTGGTGAGACAGAATATCAAGGTGAAGAGTGCACGGTGAGCAAAGCTGCTCACCTCATGCAGCCAGGAAGCAGAGAGAGAGAGAGAGAGAGAGAGCGATATCACTTTTGTAACAAAGCTGCTCTTCAAAAATCTATTAAGAGACCTGCGACTGACCGGCAGAACAGGCCCAGCAGCCCCCTGGCAAGGTAGACATGTCACCCCAATTGGAGGAGGGGCAGAACAGAGCCACCGCCCGCCGCCCGCCGCCCGTGCCTGCAAGGTAGGCACACCTGCGACCAACTGGCAGAAGAGGCCCAGCGGAAAGGCGGCGTGGTAGACACATCACCCCAATTGGAGGAAGGGCCCAGCTGCCGCCCGCAAGGTAGGCAGACTGCGCGTCCCGGAGAAGGGGCCCAGCGGCGCGCCGGCCTAGTTGAAAGATCACCCCAATTGGAGGAGGGGCACAGCCGCTGCCCGTGCCTGCAAGGTAGGCAGACCTGCAACCTGGAGAACAGGCACAGCGGCCCACCAGTGTAGTAGACAGATCACCCCTATTGGTGGAGGGGCCCAGCCGTTGCCCGCAAGGTAGGCAGACCACACGACCTGGAGAAGGGGCCCAGCGACCCACCGGCATGATAGACAGATCACCCCAAATGGAGGAGGAGCACAGCCGCCGCCTGCCCCTGCAAGGGAGACTTTACAACTATACAAGAGCAATATAAATATATAGGGGGAAAATTCAATAACACAACAGTTTCACCAAGCAGAAAGAAACGAGAGCAGTATGAAAAGACAAGGAAAGAAAGGACCACAAGCAATGCAGGTCAACTCAACTTTAGAAGAGGTAATAGCTGCAGCAGATGGAATGTCAGATAAAGAATTCAGGATTTACATGCTTCAGATGATCTGGAGTCTCAAGGAAGACATTAGACAGCAAAATCAGAAAATGAAAGATCACTTCAAATATGAATTACATAAACAAATCCAAGAAGCAAAGGATCAACTATACAGGGAGATAGAGGTTATAAAAAACAAACAAACAGAAATCCTAGAAATGCAGGAAGCAATAAACCAACTTAAAAACTCAAATGAGAATACTACCAGCAGAGTAGAACACTTAGAAGATAGAAAATCAGACAATGAGGACAAAGTATTTCAACTTGAAAAAAACATAGACAGCTCAGCGAGACTGTTAAGAAACCATGAGCAGAACATCCAAGAAATTTGGGATAACATAAAGAGACCAAACTTAAGAGTCATTGGGATACAGGAAGGTATATAGGTCCAAACCAAAGGAATGAGCAATCTGTTCAACGAAATAATACGAGAAAACTTCCCAGACTTGAAGAATGAGACAGAATCCCAAATCCTAGAAGCCTACAGGACGCCGAACGTGCAAAATCATAAGAGATCCACACCTAGACACATTATAATGAAGATGCCCAACATACAGAATAAGGAGAGAATTTTAAAGGCTTCAAGAGAAAGGAAGCAGATTACATTTAGGGGTAAGCCAATCAGGATAACAGCTGATCTTTCAACACAGACTCTGAAAGCTAGAAGATCCTGGAATAACATATTTCAAACACTGAAAGAAAATGGGTTCCAACCAAGAATTGTGTATCCAGCGAAATTAAGCTTCAGGATGGAAGATGAAATTAAAACCTTCCACGATAAACAAAAGTTTAAAGAATTCGCAGCTAGAAAACCATCTCTTCAAAACATCCT
>NW_025999960.1:1710723-1711602 GCF_001458135.2 Marmota marmota marmota | reverse complement strand
AACAAAAACAGCATGGTACTGGTAGGTACCAAAACAGGCAGACCAATGGTACAGAATAGAGGACACAGAAACCAATCCACAATATTGCAACTATCTTATATTTGATAAAGGGGCTAAAAGCGTGCAATGGAGGAAGGATAGCATCTTCAACAAATGGTGCTGGGAAAATTGGAAATCCATATGCAACAAAATGAAACTGAATCCCTCTCTCTCGCCATGCACAAAAGTTAACTCAAAATGGATCAAGGAGCTTGATATCAAATCAGAGACACGCCGTCTGATAGAAGAAAAAGTTGGCTACGATCTACATACTGTGGGGTTGGGCTCCAAATTCCTCAATAGCACCACCTCTGAACACTGCTGCACTGGGGACCAAGACTTCCAAACATAGCACAAGAGTTAATAACTAGAATCAACAAATGGCACTTACTCAAACTAGAAAGTTTTTTCTCAGCAAAAGAAACAACAAGAGAGGTAAATAGGGAGCCTACATCCTGGGAACAAATCTTTACTCCTCACACTTCAGATAGAGCCCTAATATCCAGAGTATACAAAGAACTCAAAAAAATTACACAATAAGAAAACAAATAACCCAATCAAGAAATGGGCCAAGGACCTGAACAGACACTTCTCAGAGGAGGACATACAATCAATCAACAAGTACATGAAAAAATGCTCACCATCTCTAGCAGTCAGAGAAATGCAAATCTAAACCACCCTAAGATACCATCTCACTCCAGTAAGATTGGCAGCCATTATGAAGTCAAACAGCAACAAGTGCTGGCGAGGATGTGGGGAAAAGGGTACACTTGTACATTGTTGGTGGGACTGCAAATTGGTGCGGCCAATTTGGAAAGCAGTATGGAGATTTCTTGGAAA
>NW_025999960.1:1690514-1708856 GCF_001458135.2 Marmota marmota marmota | reverse complement strand
ACAGTAGATGGGGTAGAGAGAGAAGAGTGGAAGGGAGGGGACGGGAGGGGAGGGGGGATAGTAGAGGATAGGAAAGGCAGCAGAACACAACAGACACTAGTATGGCAATATGTAAATCAATGGATGTGTAACCGATGTGATTCTGCAATCTGTATATGGGGTAAAAATTGGAGTTCATAACCCACTTGAATCAAAATGTGAAATATGATATATCAAGAACTATGTAATGTTTTGAACAACCAACAATAAAAATTATAAAAAAAATCTATTAAACTATGAATCCATTAATCTACCAATGAGATAAAAACCCTCCTCATTCAATCACCTTCCGAAGGCACCACCTCTGAACACTGCTGCACTGGGGACCAAGACTTCCAAACATGAGCTTGTAGGGGCCATTTGAGATCTAAAACTTAACACCAGGTATAGTGTAACGTGATAATATTATTAATATCATATGTCACTTTAATAGTTTGACAATAAGCAATCTTTTCATTAGAAGCTAGAAAGGGCATATGATAAAATTCAATATTTATTTCTTGTTTAAAAACATTCTTAGTAACTCAGAATTTCTGTTCTTTTTTTTGAAATACTGTTTTAAGAAGAAAAGACTTGATTTGGCATATTAAGAAATTAAAATTTGTAGCAAAGTGTCCATTGCTTTCTGTGACTTGCATGAATATACTTCTCACTCAGAAATCCAGAACTTGTCTAAGGGCAAATCAGTAAATCTCATTTTGAGTGTAGCTCAAAAAATTCTCCTCTCTGCTTTTATCTTCTTTCAAAGCTGTGTTCTTAGACTAAGTAGAAGATTCAGAGAGAAGGCATTAAAAATATTCTTCAGTTCTGATCTGTGGTTCTTCTGGCTGGTTTTCAACAAGAGTTTAAACTTGTCCTGTCTTATTCTCAAACCCAAGCAGCAGTGGAAACATTTAAGAATTTGATTTTGCAACATGATTCTTCCAAAGATTGAGTTTCCTTTTGGGTCCAAGAATCATGGCACATAAAGTCAAAACATTTTCCTCAGACTTTGCAGAGTCTTGTTTAACTACTTTATGTGATGAAAACATTTACCAAGGAAGCAATCTTCTATCTTCTTTTTAAAAAATCTTCAAGGCATGCAGAAAAATCAATGCCACTGCCTTCCTGAAATTGCTTTTGAAATTTATCTTCCAACTCAAACATCTTGTTGAGAAGTATTTATCAGCTGAACCCCCAGACTTCGGTGTGTAGCAGGAGATTCCTTTGTCTTTAATCTAAATCTTTGCATTTGTTTCCCTTGCTTAATGAAGTTAACCAGTTAGCATTACCCAGAGTATTTTTAATTTCATTTTCAAGAGTATTCTACATCAGAAACCCTCCAAGAAGAAAGAAATATGTTATGATAAAGCCAGCTTTCATGTCTTTTAATGAGCTTATCTTCAGTTGAGACTAAACAGTTCACATGGTAACACAGAATTTTTGTTTCTACATGAAGACAAAACATTGAATATATCTTGGGCTTTTCTTGTTCCAGGCAGCTCTTACAGAATAATTTATTGAATTTCACCAGTGGCTACAATTTTTACAAATGCTACACATCATGGCATTTATTGGCTAAATCTGTTGATATACCAAATTAGAGAGCAAAGCTATTGTTCTACAGTTTATTACAAAGTCTCTGGAGTTTCATGTGACATATGATCAATATGTTGACTTATTATCCAATCAGGGAGTAGAACCTTTTCAATTTCCTCATACTGTCTCTTGTTAGAACAATGTATTCATTATAATTTCTTAAATTGGCTTTATTTTCCTTCTAGAATTCAGTCCTTATTCTGCTCTCAGGCAAGAGCTCCCCTTGTGGCAGTAAAGTAGTTACTAGCAATTACCAGAACTCTTCATTCATATGGAAATAAAAGATTAAAAAGTTTTCTCTAACCCATATGTTGCCTAGAAGTAACTGCCTCCTTCAAGTTGACTAACATAGGCCACATGTCCAGTTCTGAACCAACTGTTGTGGCTGCAACATTACCCATAGAGATGAGGGTGGGATAATTTTCTTCCAAAGCATTTTGATTGCATGAGGGCAAGAATTGTTGACCTCTTATTTTTTATTGCAAGAAGGGGAAATGGATGTCAGGCAGCCAAAATCAGCATATGTCTATAAAAAATCCTATCCTCTTCAGGTCTTAATAGAGATCACAGGTTCCTCTATCACACGGAGAACTACTCTTAATCTCTTTTATTGGGTAATTATTTCCTTCAGGCAAAGTGTGCTCATTATTTGTCTTTTGCTTATTGCGTGTTTTTTTTTTTCTTTTTCTTTCCTTTTGGCACAGTTTTTACATATCAGTCCTATGCTGGCTTCTTTATAATTTTTACTAATCGTCAAAGGGAAGCCGGACACTTGCAAATACATACATAAATGCATACGTATGTCCATACTGTGGTGAAGAGTGACAGAATAACAGCAAAGTATTTTAAGTCACTAGCTCCATTTCACAACCTGTGTAAAACTTCTTTCTCTCCCTCCGCCACCCAACTTCACCTCCAGAGGTCTCTCTTCGCTAAAACACTGCATTATGAGTCTTCCAGACTTTCTTTCCTCTTCTCTCCTTTTTTTCCCTCTTCTCCTCTCCTCTTTCAGTCTCTGTTCCTGTCTCTGTCTCTCACACATACTCACACAACTTACCTTTTCCCCACTCCTCAAGCAGATATATTCCAATCAGCATGGTTTGTCCTTCTGTGGTATTTCCTGTGTATTCTAGCATGTCCCTCTGAGTCTCCTAAAGGGAACATCCCTCCCTCCCTTCCCTGTGCCCATGGACTCCCTATTCACATGGAGCTCAATACTATAATCAAAGGATTTTTAGGCTGTTGGTGACATGAACTTTTAGGGAAATTAGTAATCCTGGTCTAGATCCTAGGAGGCAGGGTGGCTGTCCGGGCTCTTGTCTCTCATCCTAGTCTAGACTTCACAGGGGTTGGCAGATATGCCTCCTCATTTGTGGCTTGCGGCTGTGTCCTTTTCCATGTCTCACTGAAGATAGATTATTTTCCCTCTACTTTTTTTTGTGTTTGCTTTTGGTGGAGTTTGAGGGAGTGGAGAAGAGCAAAAAATCTTCTACTTCCCCTTCTTAAACCAAAAACCTTCAGAACGATTTTAATATGCTTGATATTTTCACTTGGATGTCCCCCAGACACATCAAAACTAACATGTTAAAAAGTGCAAACACATTTCTTCTTTCCCACCACCACAATACCTTTCCTTCTTCACTTTTTCCTATTTTAGGAGGATGATGCAGCACCATGCCCAGTTGTCTTGACTATATCTTCTTCTTTTACTTATAACACCTGCTGGCTGTCAAAATCTTGTATATTTTATCTCTTTTATACCTTTCAAATCCATCTTCCTTTTTCAGTGCCCACTTTCATTTCTAAGAAGCCCTTACTTGTAATTATCTCTTCTTAATACTGTTTCAACCATTTTCCTGCAGGGATATAATGCTAGAGACAAGGAAGGAGGTAGCTGAGGTGTAGAGTATAATTGTCTCTTCTGGGTCTATTCTTAAACAACTTTCAGATCAATTACAAACTAGTCCCTGGTTTTCATTCTATAATGTGATAAAATCTCTAATTTTGTCAGGGCAAACATGATAATCCTTAACTGTGTTTTTAAAAGTAAAGGACAAATGGTTCTCATTTTTATAGTGACTTTGTCTGTATTTTAGCAATGATGGCAGGAGGGCAGAGTCTTTGTTCAACTTTTGACTAGCTCAGCTGGCACAGCGAAAGGATGTATGAACAGGCAGCAATATATGAACAAGAAAAAATAGTTTCCCTCTGCCCTTGAATATCTCTTTGAAAATTATTAGTAGAGGACACCTAGTGGTGCTTTGCAGAAATTCCCTTATACTAGCAAATAGTTCATTTGAATGTCAATAGCACTCATTATACCAGGATCTTATAAACTGATACTGATGTAGCATAGGCATAATAAATCAAAAAAGTACAAAACAAATATGATGTCAAATCCAACAGCATCAGTCAGTTTAGGCTAACTGCCAAAACAACAACAACAACAACAACAACTTCCCAATTCTTAATGGCTTAATATAATAGAAATCTGTTTTGTATTGTCAAAACAGTATAGTTTCCATTTGGTGGTTTCCCATATAATAACACAAAGGGAGACTTAGCCATATGGAAAAAAAAACACTTTATGGTTGAATAGGAAGATTAATATCGTAAGTACATCACTTCTCAAAACAAAATAGAACAAATAAAACAAAATACAACTTTGTATGTTGAAATGGGTGTTGGCACTATAAAATTGCCAAGATTCACCAGAAAACATTTAAAATACATTTTAAATCTATGCATACTTGAAATCTATCTCTTTCATTATGTGAAAACCATATCTTAACTTAAAAAAAAATTAAAAAACCTAGTAGAAATCTGAAAAAGAATAGCAATAAAGATTGGGGACATACTAAAACTCATAAATTTCAAAAATGCAAAGAGAGTGATACTAAAATTTAAGAAATAGTAATTTAAAAAGATGGCCTATGTGAATAGGCAGATCAATGAAATAGGATAGAAAACCCAGAAATATATCCAAGTATATACACAAATTTAATTAAAAAATCAAGTAGTCACAAGAAATCCAATCATATTTCCCATGGATGTTTCTGGGATAACTAAATATCTGTACTCTGTTTAAAGAAAGAGAGAAGAAAGACAATTTATGCTAAATCCCCTTGGGCATTTTATTAGTCAGGGTTCTTTAGAGAATAGAACCAACAGGATTTGTATGTACACACGCACACATGAATGGGGTTTATTATAATAAATCATGCAATTATGGAGGCTGACAAGTTTAAGATCTACAGGGTGAGTCAGTGAGCCGGAGGACTGACGATGTAGTTCCAGTGTGAAAGCCAGCAGTTTGTGACCCACCAAGAACTGATGTTTTAGTTCAAGTCTGAAGGCAGGAAAACCAGTGTCCCAGTTTGAAGGCAGTCAGACAAGTGAGATTTTCTTACTGGACAAGGGTCAGCCTTTTGGCTATATTTAGGCCTTCAGTTGATGGGATAAGGACAATTAGGGCTGGGAGGACAATTTTTTTTTTACTCAGTGTACCAATTTAAATGTTAATCTCAGGCAAAATACCCTTAAAGACACATCCAGAAAAATGTCTGACGAAAAATCTGGGCATCTCAAGGCCTGCTAAGGTTGATGCATAAAATTAATCATCTAAGACATCATACCTATGACTGTTTATTTTCTTTCCTGAAATCTTGGTGTCACAAAAGATCATAATATTAGCTTTGAGAAGGATCATAGAAGAGATATTTATTGCAGAGTCCCATAGTTGTATTTTTAATATGTGCACGGAATTTCTTACTGAATGAGAATGCCTTGAATTTGCAACATATTTGTTCAATGAATAAACACAGAGAAATGATTGCTCTTTCAGTATGATAGAAAGGCACTATATCATGTCATCTCTGGCTGCCACTTATCTAAAAAGGCCATTTGCTATTGATTTTTACATGGATATTATCACTATTCTTTAGCTGTTAAGTGTCCCTGGTAAAAAGGGTCACATGCTTCTCGTTCTCTAATTTTTCTTTAATGGGTTTGAATTTGGTCTGTGCTCTGGATAATCCCTGTAGTTAATTTACTCTGGTATGTACTTGATATTTATTTTACTCCAATATTTCAGTGAGTGCCATATAAATTGCCCAAAGTCACCTGAAAGATTGGAATAGTAAAAGTATTGTTGAGCATAGCATAGCACGCTTGTTGGATCCCACATGACCCAAAATTATCAGAGTTATCTCGCAACTTGAAAGGCTCTTAGGCAGAATTTGGAGACAGGCCTTTCCAAGTGGAGTGTCCCAACCAGTGTCATCTTTGATCATCAGGGCACCCTTCTGCAGAGCATTTCAGTTCTGGAGAAAGGAGAAACTGAACTGCTAACAAGGATCACCTTTGCATGGTTAGCTAATTTTCATCAAAAACTCATGATTTTCTGATTTTTCATGTTATTTTTTTTCTTTGAAGCAATCTAAAACCATATTCTTAATTGAATCTAGCTACAAGAATACCTTTTTGGCTTTTGAAGCAAAAGATCAATAACTATAAGTGCTGAGTTAAGGCAACATTTCATCCTTTATATCTCATAATGAGAAACTTCATCAAATAAAATGGTCAGAATGAGCCTTTAAAATGACAAATGGCCTTTTAATATTAAGTCTCAATCACCATGACTGGGACACATGCCCATTGTACCAGAAGCAATTTTTGTTCCTCCAGTTTTCCCACAGTCATGTGTATCTAAGTGTGTCACTGGAGGAATTTAACACTGCCTCCCTTTGCTTACAACTGTTCTCTCACCCACCATGGAAGACTGAGAAGAAAATTGTCTGAGTTCTTATAATAGTTAAGCTGAAGTCCCTCTTGGGCTTACCAAGGAAGCAGCTGTTGAGAGATAATGTGGTTCCTCTGTTTTCTGGTAGGTCCCAGATGGAAGAGAACAAAACTAACTCTGGCTTTGCACAGTAATGGATCTTCATGTTTCCAGGGAGGGAAGATAATGAAGTAGTTGTGAGGCAATAAAGGAAAATTTCCTTCCTTAGTGTAGGTTTACACTGTTCCATTTCTGAAAATTGATATCTCTGCTAGACAGGACATCATGTTCACTTGCTTTGATTGGTTTAATGTTTAAAAGAAGTAGTAGTGTCAGCGTTCCATACTTTTCTCTAATGTTTACAGTTATAATTCAAGTTTCTAGAATAAAATAGTGCCCAGCACAAGAGGGATGTGAAGTGTTTTTTTGGTTTTTTTGTTTTTTTGGTATGTGAATGAGCGCTTAATTTTGTAGACCAAGATTTGTATCTCATACAAATTGCAAATGTATGTACATTCATTCTTAAATGCATTTATCTAAATGGTTCAGTAAATGAAACAAAGGTAACTTCGCACTGTAAATTCTGTTTTCCTTGACTTTTTTACCCTGGAGATTTGGTTTGCCTCCAATAGAGTAAAGTGGAGTCTGCTAATCACTGAGCTATCCATGAGGTAAATGAGTTCCTGGCTGTGGTTAAAGAAAGTTTTCTATCTGCACACGATGGGGTTTACTTAAGGATGTTGCTGTTATAGCATATTCACAAATGCTCTAAATTTTCTGTTAGGGCAGTGGCCCAAAAGGTGGATTTTGAGAATGGTCCAATTTATTTTTAAATTTTTATTTGTCCTTTATAAATATATATGACCATGCTGGGTATTTTGACATATTATATATACATGTAGTATAACTTATTCTAATTAGGACCCCATTCTTGCTGTTGTTTATGAAGTGGAGTTTCATTGGTCATATATTCATATATGAACATAGAAAGGTTATGTCTGATCAATTCTACTGTCTTTCCTATTGCCATCCCCCACTTTCATTCCCCTTTGTCTAATCCAATGGACTTCTGTTCTTCCCTCTCCCTGTTTACTGGTGTTAACATTCACATATCAGAGAGAACATTCAGTCTTTGGTTTTTTATAGGGAACTAGCTTATTTCACTTAGCATAATAGTCTCCAGTTCCATATATTTACCAGCAAATGCCATAGTTTCATTTTTCTTTATGGCTAAGTAATATTTGATTGTGTATATATACCACAGTTTCTTTTCCATTCATCTGTTGAAGGGCATATAGATTGGTTCCATAGCTTTGTTCTTGTGCATTGAGTTCCTATAAACATTGATGTGGCTATGTCACTGTAGTACACTGATTTTAAGTCCTTTGTGTATATACTGAGGAGTGGGATAACTGGGTCAAATAGTGGTTCCAAGAATGGCCCAACTTCAGTGGTCAAAATAATTACAGTAGTTTCCCCTTATCTGCTGGGGATATATTCGAAGAACCTTAGGGGATGCCCCAAACTATGGATATTACCAAACCTTATACATAATATATTTTTTCATGTACATTTGTATACATAATAAAGCTTAATTTACATTTGGGTACAGTAAGAAGTATAACAATAACTAATAGTAAACTATAATAATTATAGCAATATACTATTGTAAAAGTTATATGAATGTGATCTTACTTTGTCTTTCTCTCTGTCTCAAAATATCTTAATGAACTGTACTCACCCTTCTTTTTGTGATGGTGTGAGGTGATCCAATGCCTATGTGATCCAATGCCTATGTGTGAGATGAATAGCCTAGGCATTATGACATAGTGTTCAGCTACTGCTGACCTATCAGAATTAAGATCATTTGCTTTGGGTGATCCTGGGTCATGGAGCCATGATAAAGTTGATGCCTAGAGGTTAGGAGAAGACAATGTCAATTATTGGGGTTCTATGCAGTTGAAGGTTTTATTTTATTTTATTTTTTTTTGAGAAAAATCTTTGGAAGACAATTTTATGTAATAGGTTTTGTCTCTTTTTAATTAATCTTTAAATTAATAATTGAATTATTCATGCTGCAATAGTTGTAATACATTTGTGCCCATACTGATGACTATAATTCTGCAGTCCACCTAAGAATTGTGTTTTGTGATTTTACTCTTTAAGGTCTGTGCAATTCTAAACTCTGGCAAATTTCAGATGTAAAGGTCAGGCGAGCGTCGGAGGAAGAGACCACCAAGAGACTGTCTCATGCAACACCAAAGGGTTTATTGGGGGTCCAGCATGCTGGGGCTCAGAGCTCACTTGAATAGAGCAAAGAGCCCTGAGAACAGCTTAAGCAGAGCTTATATATTTTCCTTGGAGAGGGCAGGGAGGGAAGTTACATTCTGCAGTTTGGCAGTTGGGGACAGCACATTCTGGGAACAAGATCAGCAAACAGTTCACAGTTGGGGACAGCCCATTCTGGGAATAAGATTAGCAAACAGTTCTTAAGATTTCAACAGTGTTTTGTTAAGCATACAGAAAAACAGAGTGACAAGTACCTATTTTATTAACCTTTCACAGTAATGTCTGTCTTGCTGGTTGTGCTATAGTTTCTTCATCATCATCATCTTCTTCCTCTGCAGAAGAACCCAAAGTTCTTTTAATTAACATTTGTTAATACTTCTTGATAACATTTATTAATACTTCTTTTAAATGTTCCTCCACTTGTTTTTATTGTTTTATTTTATTTTTGATTTACATATAACTGTACATATTTATGGGGTATGGATGTGATTTTTCAGTACATGTATGCAATGGGTAGTGATTAAATCATTCATCAACTTAACTATGTATCATCTCATTGAAGACAAGCCCTTGTCCCAGAGTAGTGAAGCAGTGGCCTACATAGGGTGGAATATGGGCAGTGAGTACTGGGCTGCTACCTCACAGAGCCAGCTAGGCTGGTGGGGTCTTGAAGTGCATCAAGCAGGGCTGAGGCAAGTCAGGGTGCATTGACCTATTGCACTATGAGCAGACAGCCTGGGCAAGTCCAGACACCAGCTCCACACAGCATCACAGACCCAATCTAGCCCGCTTCCCTGTCCCCCAGCTCAAGAATCTACAATCCACCAAACTCAACCTCCTGCTTCCCTAGAGCATCAGGGAAAAACAGAAGTGGTGAAGAACTAAATTGAAAGTAGCATCAATTTGAAGTAGCATCGATATTTTTCCAAAGCCTGACTGGCAAAAATTTGGATCAATGGCATTAACCCAAGTGCTATATAAACCTCTAGACTAGCACACTCAAGCAGCAACCTCAACTGGGTCCCTTCAGGCCCTGCCAAAGCTCTCTTTTCTTCCCATATGAATAAGTCCTACTCTTTTGCACTCACTCTTCCTTATCTGTGGATTTCATTCTTCAAATTCCAGAGACAAGAATTCAGAAAGAAGAAATTGAGTGTGAATTTCTGGGGTCTGCTGCAACACTGGAGGTCATAGCCTGCCATTAAGATCATAATACAGCTCTCAATGGTAGTGGAAAAGAATTGGGCTTTGCCAGCTGTGACCCTCAGAGGCTGTCAGCAGGCATCCTGGGCCTGGATTAGCTGCTAACACCATAACAGGTTTTCTTTGCTGGAAAATCCTATAGCTTATGTAGACACCCTCACCCCCACCACCAGAAGTGGGGAAATCCTGGTTTCATCATTACAGTGAGTATATTCAGTATCTTCTCTTTAAACTATTTTGAAATATGCAATACATTATTAACAATAATCACCTACTATGCAATAGAACACCCAAACTCATTCTTTCTAAAAGTAACATTGTCCCCATCGCTCAACGTTTCTGCTCAATACCACACCTGGTAACCCCTAATAGCCCAGTGCCTGGTTACTACTTGTCTCCTCTCAATTTCTATGACATTGACATTTTTAGATTCTTCATATGAAGTGAGATCATAGGGTATTTGTGTTTCTGTGTATACCTTATTGCACTTAATGAAATACTGTTAGGTTAATCCATGTTGTTGTAAATGACAGGATTTCATGCCTTTTATAGTGGAATAGTAGTTCATCATATGCATATACATTTTCATTACACATGTTTTCTTTATTCACTTATCAGTTGGTGGGCATTTAAATTGACTCAATTCTTGGCTATTGTGACTGGTGCTACAATAAACATGACACATAGATTTCCTTTCCTTTGTACATATACTCAGTAGTAGTATTGGTGGATAATATGGTAGTTCTATTTTTATTTTTCAAAGGAACCTCCATAATGGCTATGCTAAATTACATTTCCACCAATAGTGTATAAGGGGTCCCATTTCTATACATCCTTGCTAGCATATTACCCGTTGTCTTTTTCAAAGCAGTCATTTTAACAGTATTACACTGTGATTTTGATTTGTATTTATCTGATGATTAGTGATGTTGACCATTTCTTTCATCTATCATTGGGGCTTTTATTTGATTTTGAGAAATGTCTACTCAGATCTTTTATACATTTTTCATTTGGGTTCATTGTAGGGTTTTTTTGTTATTGTTTTTTTTTTTGTTATTGAGTTGTTTGGATTCTTTATCTATTTGGGGGTACCAATCCTTTAACAGATGTATATATTGAAGATATATCCTCCCATTCTGTAGGTTTTTTCTTTACTCTGTTTTGTTTTCTGGAGAGAAGTTTTTTTAGTTTGATATAATTCCATATGTTTATTTTTGGCTTTTGTGGCCTGTATTTTTGAAGTTTTATTGTTTTAAAATATCTTAACTGAGGTCATGGTTCTAAAAGGTTATTTTAAACTGATATTAACAAACTTTGATTATAAAACAAAGAAGAAAAAAGCACTCTACATTTTTATTCATTTATCCTGATGTTTTGAATTTTTTATATCATTATTTGCTTTTTATACTGCTCATTCCTTAACAAATTATTATTTGTTTTTTATTATTTTTAATATTTTGTCTTTTAGTCTTCCTACTAGATATAACAGTGTTTTATACATAAAATTACAGTAATAGAAAAGTCCGAATTTGTTTGGATAATTATTTTCATCAGGGAGATTTATATCTTTAGTATTTCCATAGTATACATTTCCATCCTTTTCTTTTAGCTTGAAGAGCAACTTTTAGCATTTCTTGTAATTTGGTTCTAATAGTGATAGATTCTCTCAGTTTCTATTTGTCTGGCAGAATCTTTTTCTTTATGTCTGAAAGATAGCTTTATTGGGTACAATATTCTTGTTTGGCATTTTTTAGCATTTTGAATATATCATCCCACTTTCTCCTGTTTTAAGGAGTCTGCTCTCAGGTGTGTTAAAATTTTCTTATATGGTATTTGCTTCTTTTCTCTTACTACTATCAGTGTCCTTTCTTTGTCTTTAACTTCTGAGAGTTTGATTATATGTCTTGGGTTAGTCTTCTTTGGATATCTGATTGGTGATCTTTAACCTTCCTTGGATATGTATAAGTTTCTTCAGGTTTATTTTTGGAACAATATTTTTATCCCTTTTTCATCCTCTATTTTCTCTTTAATTGCAATGACACAGATATTTATTCATTTGAGCCTTTCTTATGTATCTCATAGGATTCTATAGATCCTTTCCTATAGATTTTTATTCCTTTTAAATTCTTTTCTCCTCTGTGTATTTTCAAATAATTTATCTCTAAGCTCACTAATTCTTTCTTCTACTTAGTCAGTTCTGCGATTGATGTTCTCTGTCACATTTTTTATTTCAATCACTGTACTTTTAAGCTCCAGAATCTTATTTATTTATTTATTTATTTATTTATTTATTTTAAATTTTTTTAATCAGATGGGATATAATTTCTCATTTTTCTGAGTGTAAAGGTTGCAGAATTACATTGGTCATGTAGTCACGTATTTTATTTATGTCTGTTGATTTATTTTTATGATTTCAGTTTCTCTATTATCTGATAAAAACATGATTTTTTTTCTCTGTTTTCTTAAAGTTCACTGAGATTCCTTAAAACAATTGCTTTGATTTGGTGGTCTGACAAATCACACATCTCTATTTTTAGAGTCAGCCATGGTGCCTTGTTTTATCCATTTTGTGAGATCATATTTCCCTGCTCAGTTTTGAGGCTTACAGATAGAGATTCCTTGACATCAGCTTGTTGAAGAATTGGGTATCTATTTCATTCCTTACTTTCTGCCTTTGTTTGTGTCAGTCTTTCTGCAGAAGATCTGTGTAGAAATCCTATGTAGATTGCCTAATGTGCTCCCTAAACCTATGAGCTCTGTAGGCTTCACAAAACCAGAGAATTCCCTAAGCATAGGTTCTCCATGAGGGATCTGAATTTGATGCAACTTTTGATCCAAATGGGCCTAGAGAAGACCCAAAGAGGGTTCCCAGACAGCATGGGAAAATCAGGTAGAGACTCATGCCTGGATATCCCATGAACTGTGTTTCCTGAAGAATGGCATTACCAAACAGCATCTTTAGTTTGCTGTCTACTCTGGCTGCTATGGAAAACATCTACCAATACTCATGTGCTGACTGCTATTGGCCCCACACTTTCTTCTTGTCTGCAGCTGTCTTCAGGTGTTGTCCTAGGGGATACCTGTGATGATTCCTGTTGGCTAAGAGGGGCAAGGTTTTTTCAAAGGGAATCAGGATGGCAAGGTAACTACTAGTCTGCCCCCAACTTTTTTTTCTCCTGTGACTCCAGGATATTTCTCTGTAGACAATATTTTGAAAGCTTAGGGGAGGGGCAGGATAGTTAAAGAGAACCTTCCCCTTACCATCTTCTTTTGGCTTTTCTCAGCTCTGCAGCTCAACAAATTGTCACAGCCTGAACTTTGAGATTCTGGATGATAATCTTGGACTTCAATAATTGTTAGCTGAGTTTCTCAGGAGAAGAATGATGACATAAAGATTCCATCCTAGTATGTTGCTGTCATTCCTTTTATTCCATTTTTAAAAAATCAAGCATATTGGCAAATCCTTCTTTGTCAACTTGTCATGCTGCATGATTGGTTTTTCTAATTCCTTCATCAATCACTGAGAAGCCATTAAAATAATTCATAGTATCATTCCATAAGTTCTTCTAGCTGGCATTTACACTCCCTGGTTTTAATTTATTCATTGCAGCTTTGATTAATATTATGGCTTCAGCACCATGGAATAATTTCAAATGCTGCATTATGTGCAGGTTAGGGTCTTCACCAATTGTTGGTTAAATGCAATTAAATACCAGGGAAGTGTATGTGACCTTGACAAATTGAATAATGCCTTGGTTAAAGGTATTGAATCAATGAAGTTGTGTTTGGAGGTAAAAATGCAATCCTTATATTTTCATTCCCATAGCAAATAGGTTCAGGATGACTTGGTGCATTGTCTATTATTAATAGGACTTTGAATTCCAACACTTTCTCTTATAAGTATTTTTTTCTCTTTTTCATTTCTGGGGTGAAGGATTGATGGACCCACCCCATAGACAAGATGGTTGTTACCAGTGCTTTCTCATTATGTTCTTAGAAAATTGGTAAATAATTTCTGTTCTTGTTTTTTTGTGTGTGTGTTAAAATGGGTTTTTTAATCTACACACCACACTCTGACTAATCTGCTTTACATAATGTCACATAGTATCAGAGTTAATTTGTCTTTCCATGTTTTATGCCCCAGTGCCTTCTTTGTACTTTTATGCATATAGATTATCAAACATCTTCCTCCAGAAGAGTTCCAATTTATTGCAAATTAAGGCTCTCTATAGATGATATCTTTTCTCCTTAATCACCTTCTCCAACTCTGTCAGAAATGTGGCAGCAGATTTTTCATTTGTAGATAGAGCCTATCCAATAATTTTAATACTTTTAGTTCAAACCTATTCCTGAATATTTATAACTGTTTCTTATTGTAAATGACCTGCTATTATTCGTTTCCAGGGTACTTTCACTGATGTCTTTATATGGGCTCAAAGGTTTCTGGTGCAACATGCTGCTGTTAACCAGAACAATTTTTCTGTTTGTGTCTTTAAACCACAGATTTAATGTATTTCATTCTTAACTTTTACTTTTCATATACTGTGGCCAAAATATTTTGGAGTATGAGATGTGACAAAGTGGTGTAAATATCTTTTTCCTACTTCACAATTTCACAGATAGAAGATTGATTCTTACCATAGATCTTAACAAGTTCAGCAATACAATGTTTTTCTTTCTTTATTAAGTTGAAAACTTTCACTTTTTTACTTAAAAGGAAGCACTTTATAAACTTCTCTTTGGCATCTGAGTTGCCAGCATCACAGCCTTTTCATCTTGCAGCCATTATTAAGCAAAATAAAAGATTAGTTGAAAACAAGCCTGTAAGAGCATGATAGTTGATCTTACAGCAGAGTGACTAATGGAAGAGTAGTTTTTACAGTGTGGATATACTGGACAAAGGGATGATGATATCCTAGGAAGGATGGAGTAGGACAGCATATTTCATCTCATTTTTTGGAACAGTATGCAATTTAAAATATAATTTATTTCTAAAATTTTCCATTTAATGTTTTCAGATTGCAGTTAACTATGGGTAACTGAAGGCACAGAAAGAGAAACTTCAGATAAAGGAGGATTACAATCTATTATCACTCTTATTTAGAATTTCATAAAACAGACCAATTTTTTAAAAGTTTTATTACTGTTTTAGAATTATCTACAGACTATGCACCTCTCTATTGTCAGTGTTCTGGCTGGATTAAATAGGATAAATATCAATTGGTAGAATATTTTCCTTAATTAATAATAACAGCCAAGGGCATAATTTATGTAAATTCAGTTACCTAGAATGGAATTATCAACAGCTTGAGAAAAAGTGTCTTACACAATGTGCTTCTATTTTGAAGGAATTTTGCAGACGGTATGAATTATTCATAGAGTAGTTATGCAGTTTTCTTTGGAGAAACATAGGGGAAAGTAGAGAATATTTTACATAAGACCTTATACAAATTATGTTATTCATTATTCAGAATAATGACTCTTAGAAATATTACTTTTTGATCATCAAAGAACTGGAAGATGGCATTACAGATTCAGTTTCAAAGTTCTTAGACATAAACAATACAAACAGTCTGGGCAATTTAAGCAAAAAATATTTTATTAGCAGATGAATGTCAAATTTTGAGAAGATAATTATAGCAACTAAAATTGGCATAGAATTAATGTCTAGAGGGAACTCATAAATCAACAAAGAAAAGGTAAAAAAAAAAAGAAAGAAAAATGGCCTCAGGAGTGAAACCTAAAAGCCTAAAAAATATAACAAGGGAACAAATTGAACTTGTAGTCATGGAAATTAAATGCACTTGACAAACATCAGTTTATAAAATGTAAGAAGGTAGAATGATACTAAGAATTGGTACTAGTATATGCACACATGGTAGAAGAATAGACTGATGTAGCCATTGTGCATATTTCTGATAATCCATAATCTTCTTTTCAGTGTAAACTCCAGAGACACAAATATGTCCATGAAGGGATCGGGATGAAGATGTTTATTGTAGCATGGTTAGAGGGAGTTAGATGCAACCCTATTATTAGGAGAAGGAACAATAAAATATAATAAAGATTATCATTATTAAGATTATTATTGTGTAGTTGATACAATGAATTACAGGTGCATAAAAACATACAGGTGCATAAAAATATAAAAAACACATATAGATATTATCAGTATGTTTAGTGAAAAGTATAAACCAAATATATATACATATGTGTGTGTGTGTGTGTATATATATATGCCAAATAAATAGCTTATTATGTATATATATATTATATGTATATATACATATATATATATATGTCAAATAAATAGCTTGGCAACATTTATGTAAACTTTAAAAATCCACAGAATACCTGAAAAAACGGCATGATAATATACAGGTAGATAGACAGATTCCCCACATGTACACCAAGAGTATTAAAGTAGTTAGTTATATTGATGGTGGTAGAAAGAAAGAATAAAATAATGAAATAACAAAATAAGACAGGAGAACATTCTATGATTATGGTATAAGAATTTAATTTTGTCAAATTTTGTTTGGATTTGAGATTAAAATTAATAATTTGATATCAGTATATCCATTAATTTCTGAGGATAGAGAATCTTGCTTTACTAGTTTTGTGATCCCTCCAAAAATACCCAGAATCAGGTCAGAGGACTGCTCCAGTGAGGGAGCTACAGCAGCTTCAGCTGCAGTGCCAATCCTGCTGTACTGGATGCTACAGGCTGCCACTTGAACCTCTGCACTATTGGCCAAAGAATTTTATCTTTCTGTTTCAGAGAGAATCCTTTTCAGGCCTGGATTAGCCTTCAGTTCAAAAACGGGATTGATGTCATGTTCCATTAAGTAAATAGGAGATGTCCACCAAGGATTCCCAAACACTAAGGTCCAGAAGCAACCAGTTATTCAGCTATGAACCTGATCCCAACGGGTACAGAACTGGAACAAGGAAAGGAGGTGTTTTTTATTACCCTCTTTGCTGATGGAGTTCATATGAATGATGATGAACAGAACTTCCTCGGGAAGTTGTTTCTTCAATTTTCAGAAATTTACATTGAAGTTTGGAATAAATGTGAGATGAAGAGGTGGACCTGTGTTATTACTAAATTTTGTTAAACACCAAAACCATATGTACAAATGCACATTCAGATGGTATATCCTAAAGTAAGAATATTTAAATTATTTATAAACTGATGTTTCAATGTTGCCATGCCATCTGTTGTGTTCATATATTCTGTCATATAGAGAAATATAAAGAGACAGGGAAAATTTTACTAGGGACATGAACAGGCAGTACGAATGGTGTTGAAAGTCTTTATACAAAGATTTTCATGGAAGAAGGGAATTGAAAGAGAACAGTACTTAGGAATGATAGCTTTTAAGTCTAATTAGAATTATCCAAGAGCATATTGTCTTCAACTATTTTCTACCCTTTTAATATTTTATGGTAATAGTATAATTTTTATTCTGTCTGCCAAAGATTCCTAGAAAAAAGAAAGTGGTAAAGCTCAAAATCATAAAATTTTTATTATAAAAATTTTAATGGAATGTAATTATCATTTAAAATGATTAGCAGGAACTTTCCAGAACGCTCGGTGAGAGGCGGAGGAGCAGCGGCTGCCCGGGCTGCACACAGTTAGGCGCTCCTTCCCACTCCCTCACAACGGCCCCAGCCCGCTCACCGGCTGTAGAAAATGGTGAAAGAAACCACTTACTATGATGTTTTGGGGGTCAAACCCAATGCCACCCAGGAAGAATTAAAAAAGGCCTACAGAAAACTGGCCTTGAAGTACCACCCTGATAAGAATCCAAATGAAGGAGAAAAGTTTAAACAGATTTCTCAAGCTTATGAAGTTCTCTCTGATGCCAAGAAAAGGGAATTATATGACAAAGGAGGAGAACAGGCAATTAAGGAGGGTGGAGCAGGTGGTGGTTTTGGCTCCCCCATGGACATCTTTGATATGTTTTTTGGAGGATGAGGAAGGATGCAGAGAGAAAGGAGAGGTAAAAACGTTGTGTACCAGCTCTCAGTAACATTAGAAGACTTATATAATGGTGCAACAAGAAAACTGGCTCTGCAAAAGAATGTGATTTGTGACAAATGTGAAGGCCGAGGTAGTAAGAAAGGAGCAGTAGAGTGCTGTCCCAACTGCCGAGGTACTGGAATGCAAATAAGAATTCATCAGATAGGACCTGGAATGGTTCAGCAAATTCAGTCTGTGTGCATGGAGTGCCAGGGCCATGGGGAACGGATCAGTCCTAAAGATAGATGTAAAAGCTGCAATGGAAGGAAGATAGTTGGAGAGAAGAAGATTCTGGAAGTTCATATTGACAAAGGCATGAAAGATGGACAAAAGATAACATTCCATGGTGAAGGAGACCAAGAGCCAGGACTGGAACCAGGAGATATTATCATTGTGTTAGATCAGAAGGACCATGCTGTTTTTACTC
>NW_025999960.1:1684468-1686575 GCF_001458135.2 Marmota marmota marmota | reverse complement strand
GATGAACATCATCCCAGAGGTGGTGTTCAGTGTCAAACCTCTTAATGGGGCCAGTGAATAACACTCACTGCAGGCATTTCATATGCAGTAGTGAATGAGTGAAGGACTATAATCATAATATGCTCACTACTTGCTATTGTTTTTGTTTTAATATTCAATTATAGTAGTGTTTTAAAAGTTAAATGAAGAATAAACGCAAATATAAAAGCTCTGACTTTGCCCTGTATGTATGATGACTTCAGTGTGCAAGAAGTTGTTTGATACCTGTAAAAACTACTTTTAAAAAAGTTCCCCTAGCATCTGTTAGGCCATACCTTGTAATTGATTTCAGCTGTGTATGTGGACAAACTTAGACTGAAATACTAGGTATATGTGTTGATTTCAGTGTATGACCCTTCATTGTTAAGCTATAAAATTAAAACTCTGTATTTAACTTGCAATCAGAAAAAGAAAACTTAATTTGTAGAGGAGTGTTGGTCTGTCTAGTTATTTGTATTAAGTGGGACTCTTGTGATGCATCTGCATTCTATTGCCTCAACTTACTTGAAGGTGACATAATGTATAATTTTGCTTCTGGTATCAGTGAAAGAAATGATACCTTTCAAAAGATGGGGTTTATCATTATATGCTGCTACTTAAGGGCTTGCACTTGTAGAATTGCATTTCCTTCTATTGTGCCATCTTTAATATATATATATATATATATATATATATATATATATATATATACACACACACATACATACACATATATACAAAACTGTGTTGACCAGTCCTGGTTACATTTTTCCCTTCTCTTTGGACCATGGTAAGCCCTGGTAGTGAAATCCAGACCTATACATGGAAAAGTAGTTTGCATGTATAATATAGGAAGGTGTTCCTTAGGTATGTTACAGGCTTAAACCACTTGACTTATGCTCCAAAGTAACTGTAATTTGATGTTGGTAGTCTAGCAAATATGATGAATAGCTTTAACTGTATGTTTAAAAGTCATCATATGTTCACATGCTTAAATCTGGATATCAGAATTTAAGCAATTCTTGAAATGTATGAATGTCTCCTTAATATACTGATTACAAAGCAAAAAAAAAAGTAAAATGATTAGCAGCTTTTATTTTTATAAATTGTCCTATTGACTCATTATATGTTTCCTCTTTTGTTCATATGAAATATTTAACTACTACTATTCTTCATAGATGAGTCATCTTCATTGAAATGTGAATGTTCTGTGTCATGGTGTGTGTGCACATGCATGCTCCTCTGTGTGTGCATAATCAGCCCTGTGTGTAGAAGCGCGCATATGTGTGTGTGATGTGTGTGTGTGTGTGAACTTTGTGTTATGTGCACGAGTACTGAGTGAATTCCCACAGGTGACCTAAGCTGTGTATCAAAGAAAGCACAGGATAGGAGGGCTACCCAGAGCGGGAAAGGGCGGCTGGGGGCCCCGGCCGCGGAGGGCGACGGAGCTCCAGGAGCCCGGGACAAGTCCAGGCAGAAGCAGGGGAAGCTGCGCTTTGGGAAAGGGCTCCCAGTGTGCTTGCCACCCGACGCTGCTCAGTGTTTTACTACTGTTAGTGAAAAGAGGTATGCCTGGAATGTGAGAGAAGATGGCCGCTGCGCACGGGGGTTGATGAAGTGCTGAGCGTGGTGCTCAGAGCAGCAGCTTTAAACGAGATTTCGCGCAGCGTGTAAGAACTCCTTTCACTGTTAATCTGTAGCGGACCACTTTGCCAAGCAGCAGGAAGAACAAAGAGATCGAAAAAGAGACGCTTGGCTCCCGGACGCTTTGCCGCCCAGAGCCGCGGGCAGGCGCTTTGCTCCCATCTGCTTCCTCTTTTGCTTCGCTCTGGGCAGAGAAGCTGAATGTGTAATCAGCAGTGGGTTGTAAGTACCCGAAGCAAAGAAAGCTCAGTGCGCCCGGCCTTCCTTTTTTTTTTTTTTTTGAATATTTTTTGTATAGGGAGAGTTTGTGGATTGGGATTGTTGGCTGGGCTGTGGTTTCTGTGCTGAAAATCCACTCCGCGGGAGCTGCCATTTGCTCTCTGATTGCTGTCTTGATGGCTCTGTCTACATTGTCCGGCAGCCGCATCTAGAGGTTGGAGCTGGG
>NW_025999960.1:1672710-1675154 GCF_001458135.2 Marmota marmota marmota | reverse complement strand
TGGAAAGCAGTATGGAGATTCCTGGGAAAGCTGGGAATGGAACCACCATTTGACCCAGCTATCGCCCTTCTCGGACTATTCCCTGAAGACCTTAATAGAGCGTACTACAGGGATACTGCTACATCGATGTTCATAGCAGCACAATTCACAATTGCTAGACTGTGGAACCAACCCAGATGCCCTTCAATAGATGAATGGATTAAAAAAATGTGGCATTTATACACCATGGAGTATTACGCAGCACTAAAAAATGACAAAGTCATGGAATTTGCAGGGAACTGGATGGCACTAGAGCAGATTATGCTTAGTGAAGCTAGCCAATCCCTAAAAAACAAATACCAAATGTTTTCTTTGATATAATGAGAACAACTAAGAACAAAGCAGGGAGGAAGAGCAGGAAGAAAAGATTAACATTAAACAGATACATGAGGTGGGAGGGAAAGGGAGAGAAAAGGGAAATTGCATGGTAATGGAGGGAGACCTGCATGGTTATACAAAATTACATATAAGAGGTTGTGAGGGGAATGGGAAAATAAACAAGGAGAGAAATGAATTACAGTAGATGGGGTAGAGAGATAAGATGGGAGGGGAGGGGAGGGGAGATAGTAGAGGATAGGAAAGGTAGCAGAATACAACAGTTACTAATATGGCATTATGTAAAAATGTGGATGTGTAACCGATGTGATGCTGCAATCTGTATTTGGGGTAAAATTGGGAGTTCATAACCAACTTGAATCTAATGTATGAAATATGATATGTCAAGAGCTTTGTAATGTTTTGAACAACCAATAAAAAAAAACTAATTGTTGTGGTGTAACGTGTGTATGATAATAACAAAAAGAAAAGTGCTACAATAAAGATTGATAAACTTAAAAAAAAAGAAGAAAGCACAGGAGAAGAAGCAAAAGGCATGAGGTGAGGTGCTATCAGTTTGCACTTGCACAAAGCTAGTTCATGAGGTGTGGAAAGAGTTACAGCAGGAGAGGTGGCGTAACAGGTAGAGCTGTGTGGAAAAACAGGTGACATAGGTCTATCTGATATATCGTATAATATTACACAAGTCACCAGGTATGGAAGCAATGAAATAATAACTATCCGTGTTGGGGTATAATCTGGAAAATTATGAAAGAGGTGGTTAATCTGAATATAATTTTGAAATATAATTATCAAGTTTGGGGGCATGTTAGGAGAGTTATTATTTTTTTCCTCTGCAATGCTGGAGATTGAAACCAGGAATTCATGCATTTAGACAAGTGCTCTTATCACAGAGATATACCTCCAACCTTTGAGGGGGGAGCCTTTTAGAGGGACCAGCATATACAAGGCCCATGTAGTATGTGAGAATTTAAATTGAAGTGTTCATTTTCTCAATATCCCAGATCTTATCTATTCATTTAGTGATCTTCCTGCTGTATTTTTAAATATTTTAAAAAAATAAGAATATCTTTAGACTATGTGACTTTGGACAAGCCTCTAAATATATTTTAGCTTCTGTCTGTCATCTATATAGAAAGCATATTGGATCAAGTAACCTCTAATCTCTTTTCTGACTCTGGAGTCTATGCTCTGCACATCATTTTGGATATATTGACAGCATCATACACAGGGAGGTAAATGGTAGGTTCTGCTCATCAGTTCATGAACATGTATAAAGTCTTTCTACAAAATGAGAGCTACATATAGCATTGTCTAGAGATGGATCCTGGAGGAATGAATGTGCAAAACATGGATGCTACATTATTCCTTTTGCTTGCTCTCTCTCATTATAATAAATTATTAAAGATTTCTCCCTTATAATGTATAAACATTCCTGATTGCTCACACAGCATCACAAACACTAGCTGTATTAAAGTATTTTGTTTTAAAATCTATCCTTCTTAAAATATAGTTTTCTTAGTCAGAAAACTATATTATCTATAACTATATTATCCATATATCTATAACTACATTATATTATAAAACTAATTATCTATAACTATATTATCCATCTGATAATAATAATATGAACTGAGTATACTTTATAGTTATTTTCTTTTTTTTTATTGTTGGTTGTTCAAAACATTACATAGTTCTTGATATATCATCTTACACACTTTGCTTCAAGTGGGTTATGAACTCCCATTTTTAGCCCATATACAGATTGCAGAATCACATCAATTACACATCCATTGATTTACATATTGCCATACTAGTGACTGTCATGTTCTGCTACATTTCCTATCCTCTACTATCCCCCCTCCCCTCCCCTTCCCACCCCTCTTCTCTCTCTACCCACTCTACTGACCTTCATTTCTCCCCCTTGTATTATTTTTCCCTTTCCCCTCATTTCCTCTTGTATGTTCTTTTGTATAACCCTGAGGGTCTCCTTCCATGTCCATGCAATTTCCCTTTTCTCTCCCTTTCCCTCCCACCTCTCATCTCTGTTTAATGTTAATCTTCTTCTC
>NW_025999960.1:1640286-1667666 GCF_001458135.2 Marmota marmota marmota | reverse complement strand
CTCTGCTATGGCGGGCCCCAGGCTCCTTGCCGGAGTGTCCGAAGGGAGGGGTGGGACTGGTCTGTTTCTGGTTGGTTTCAGCTCCCGGTTTGCTATTTCATGAAGGCTTGGCGAGAGACCTCTTCCTAGAGTCCCTGCACCGCTCCTGCTGCTCTGCGCCTCGGAGGCTATCCGCCCTGACGCGGGGGCCGCGTGCAGGCAGCGGACAGTCGCTGAGTCGCGTGGGCAGTGGCTGGCGGGTCTGGACCTCTGCGCTGCGTGGCAGAGATTCACTCGTCTAGCGCAGACTGTCACCTCCAAAAATCCTACCAATTCCCGGCTGATCTCTCTTTAGTGGAATTTTGCTAGGAGTTTCTCAGCAGGTCGAATCTAAGCGTATCCATGCGTCTCTCTGACCCCGTAGTTGAGGAGGTACTAAAAGCGCTGCCTCCCCTCTCGCCGCCATGTTGGATCCCCCTATAGTTATTTTCAATATTGTATTATTCTTTGTTAATAATTCTTTTCTCATAGAGCAAAGATTGAGGAGATATAAGCTATCTTACCTATAGAAACCGAATCTTCTACATATTGAGTGATAAAATTTTTATATTTGTAAAGTTTTTAGGCTTAATAATTAACAGAAGTTGTTTTAGATAGGGTGAGGAGTGTAAACATAGGCATATACATACATAAACTAACATTTAACAATAGATTTGATATAGTAGGTGAAAGATACCATTTTCCCTGAATTTTATAATACTTTGTAATCCACTTTGGTCTTTCTCACATTCATTATATTTATAGCATAAAACAATTTCATTGTAATTGGAAACACTTCTGAATCATTTCCAAATTTGTCAGCTTTTTTGTTCATGGTGATCTGAACATTGACAGACTATTATAATTCATGTCAAAATATCTCATAAATTCATCACTAGAATTTTGTAAGCTCACAGTCTTTGGAAAGAAATATATAAAACCAGACTGTACTTATTAGACACACATAAAGCAAAGTCTGTTTATTGTGTTTTTCTGGGTGCTACAGGGCAAATATCAGTGGTTATGCTAAGCAACATTAACAAAATATTTCAAAATATTATTGTAGCAGCAAGTGAAATTCAAAATTAGAAATATCATCATTTGCGTCATCTCCACCCATATGTTGTTTGGTATAGAACTAACAAGATATGTATAAGACCAATTTTAGGAAAACTATGAAACTTATGAAAGATGCCAAAAAAGACCTAAATAAGTGGAGAGATATTCCATGGTCATGGATGGGGAGATTCACCACAAATTTAGTGAGAAAGTAAGTTATTTATTTTCATGAATAAGACGTTAAGTTGATGAATAAGTGTTTCTCTTACTATAGCCCTAAATTAGCTTCAAGCAAGAGAGTAGGAGTTCAGTCTTTTAACAGGAAAGTGTATGGTACATACCAGGAGAAAAAAAATGTGTTTAACTGGTATATATTTAGCTAAAAGCATCTCAACTTTATGTCTTCACTTCGTTTGTAAACTTCTTAAGAGGAAAGCCCATGTGTAACCTCTCCTTTACTTCTTTCAGATGCTGCTTTTGTAGTGTGGTTATCTGATGATATCCTAAACCATTTAGAAGGAATATTGACTAGAACATAAACAGTACTTGAGACAACAAAGCATTGTTAGTTCCCAACAAATCAACATTAGATAGTCCAACCAGATGCCTTTTAGGTTAAGAAAATGAATATTAGAGATTTAAAGTAAGAGACTCATTGTCTCAAAATGATTTAAAATCAAAGCCAAGATCCAAGCTACCCTGCCAACTGTAACCAGGATGTACAGTCACCTAAGACAAAGGAATCTTGCACAGCTACTGATTATGGTGGCAGAAGGGAGACCAATACCCACAGTGAGAAGAAGAGGTACTTCTGAAGCCAGGGAATTTCTTACTCATGAAAAATCACTAAACACAATCAACTCTAAAGCATTCATTGTTAATTGTTAGTTTTTATTTAAATCATCTTCAAACTTAAGATTTCATTATTTGGGTTCCCTGCTAAAAGAATCCAACAAATAATTTGTCTTCATACAAAATTCATGAAAGAATACTGAAGTATTCTAGCATTAGAAAATATTTCAAAATTAGACATATGAGAGTTGTAACGGGTTACTTGATAAAGTAGGTGAAATTGGGAAAAATCACAACCAATTTATACATTTTATGTCAACTTAAGACATAAATGGTTCCTCATACACAAGTTTTTTTCTTTTATAGAGTAAATATGGTCCACTTTTGAGAGTTCAGTGTTGTTTTTCTTCCATTAATCAAAGATATATAACTTTTGATCTCTAGGTTCTGTTCCTTTACCACAAAACAAGAGCTTTAAAAGGATAAATAGTTTGAATGCAGAATCCCAGATTCCTATTGACATTTCTCCTTTATGTACATTGGTCCGCCTCCACTTAATCAACTGGGTTTTTTGTTGTCATTTAAACTTATTGAACTGGTAACTTTGAATACTCATGGTTCATATACAGCGGGAGAGTACAGGACTGGAGGACAGGCCTAAGCATAAGTACCTGGTGAGAGGATTATCAGTCAATACAAAGAATGGTGGGAAAGGAGAATTCAGATCCATCTGGAAAACTGGTTAAGGGCAAGTCTGAGGGTGTTTCTCCCTTATAATGTTAGAAAAAATATTTTATGTGAAGAAGATGGAAGCCTTTGGAAACTTATAATTTAAAGTTTTAAAAAGATCAACAAGAATAAGGAAGAAATGAAGCAATGTTTGATGGGGCCCCATGTATCATTATATAGAGCAAATAACATGATGTCATTCTTGAATCTTCTGCAGATAGCTTCAAAATAAGTTATGGAGAAGCTCCCTTTCACCAGCCCCATTTCAGTATTTTTTTTCCTTCCAGAAAGTGAATAATGTCTCTACATTTGTATCTAAGGCATTGGTATCAGTCATTAGTCAAGTAATTGTGACTCATAGTCCAGTGACTCTATTTTACATTTAAAGAAGTTGAGGTTCAGAAAAATTAGGTCAATTTCCAAAAGTCAAACAGCTGGTAACTGTCTGGTGCCAAGGCCAAGCATGTTCCTTTCTATGCAGCTTGCTCTCTTCCTAGCATACAGTGTCCATATGTGCAGGCCAGGAAGATAGAAATATGTTGAAACTGATTGGGCAACACCTTTGAATTCTGAGTTAACCCTCCTTTTATAGAGTCCCAACATGCTATGATTTGTGTAAGTTTTCAGAGCTATTAATAACACCAACAATGATAATCATCTTCTCCAAAGTGATTTCTAAATTCATGCATTGGTTTGGGGAACAAACCTTCTGAATCCTTGTTGTGCAAATAGGAAATCCCTATGTAAATAAATACAAGTTAATGAGCTCAGTTAATTCCCAAGTTATGCCATGACCAGGTTATTTATTTATAAGGCTATTAATTATCTAGTTGATTTACCTCTTTCCCCTCACACACACACCTGTGGTTTCATTTTGAACAATTTCAGTCAACCACTTTCACCTATGATCTGAAATATTAAATGGAAAATTCTAGAAATAATTCTTAAGTTTTAAATTACACACCATTTTTGAAGAAATTTTACATTATCCCACACTGTCCTGCCTAGTGTGTGAATTATCTCTTTGTCCAGCATATCCATGCTAAGTATACTACCTTCCCATTAGTCACGAAGCAGCTGTTACAGTTATTGGATTGATCATCATGATGTCATAGTGCTGTGTTCAAGTGACCTTCATTTTCCTTAAGTGCAAGAGTAGTGATGCTGGGAAAATGGATATGCCAGAGAGAATCTGTATAGTGCTTCCTTTAGTACAACAGGGAAAGTTCTTGACTTAATAAGGAAAGAAAAACTTTCAAGCTAAAGTTGCTAAAATCTGTGGAAAGTTATTCTTGTCATTCTTTTATCGTGCCTAATTCATAAATTAAACCTTACCATAGGTATGCATATATATTAAAATAAATTATATATAAAGAGTTCAGTACCATCTACAATTCAGGTATCTGTGGGGGCCTTGGAATGCACCCCCACAGATAAGGTGGGGAGCTCTTTTCTTACTTATGTTTTTTATAAAGTGAAACAAGTGTGCTAATGCCTGGAAACAGAAGTTGCTTGGAAAATCTCTGGAGATTATTTTGAAAATGCAGTTGTGGATAATGTTTTCCTCTTTATTAAAGAAATAAAACAAAGCATCTGGTAACTTCAGAGGGAATGTATGGAATTTAATTTGATTTCAGCAAGGAATAGGAAAACAAAACAAAGCTAGAGCTTCAGAGGACCGGCTTGCCTTGCATATTTGCTACTTCTAAAATATCACTGAAACTTAGCAAATATATATTAGTAAACCATGGCTCCTGAGAGATTTGGAGGCTAATATTACAAGTAGAAGAAAGAAGAACAATATAGGGACTTTCAGCTTGTGCCAAAGTTGCCATTTCAAAAAAATAATAATAAAGGCAGATTTTTAAAAACTGTTCTGTAGAAGCCCAAGGTAAGCTGACATGCTCTTTGATAATCTCCAATGTAAGAATTACTGATGCCCATTCTTCAAACTTCCTGTGTACCTTTGCCCATGCCATTTTTTCCACCCAGACTGACTCCCTTAACCCACCATCCTTCATGGTCAAATCCTTATCAATCTCCTCCCTGAAGTCTTCCACAAGTGTCTTATTTAGAAATTCTCTCTCCATTCTCTAAACAAGGGAATACATAATCTTTTAAAATTACAGATCTATATCAGGCATTGAATATATGTGTGAGTATATACATATATATATATATTCCCCTATTTGTAAACACTTGGAGGGAAAGACATTTGACTTATTTCATTATGTTCCTCATAGTAACTTACAAAAGGAAGATGTTTAAAGAGAGAATATCAATAGTTACCATATGAATACTCTTTTGCCTCCAATGTCTTTCCAATTTGTCTCTGATGCCTGAAATTCAACCATAAGTGATGCATGCCACTGACTTAAGCCCTGTAGATATTTCCATAAGGGCAAACCACTTAATTTCAACTCTTGCTAATTACTTAGTGTGAATTAATTTATATATACATATATAAACTCTGTCTGGGACTTTATGAGAAGATGAGGCTTTGGGTAGATGGGTTATTAAAAGAAAGGAAAAATACAGAGAGAGGGAGGCAGAAGTCTTCTATAGCCAGAGATAGACCTTGTCTATGCATTCTTTAAGCTTGGCTAGGAATTAGAATATTCTCAAGAAAGAGCTCTTCTAAGAAAACATTTTTAAATAGTTTTTTTTTTTTCTCAAACCTAATTTTAACATGGAATAGCTCAAATTTAAGGCCTTCCTGGAGCGTGGTAAGTACTGGCAAGTTTGATTTCTTCAAACCTTTTCAAACTGGCCAGATCATTTGTTCAGAAGCAGCTAGATTTGTCTTCACCACATTAAAACATTTGTCATTTTTCCGTCAATCTGCGGCAGGACGCAGTTGTTATGGCTACCTTGACAATTAAGCCCACTTGGGGCTAATTGAAGCTTCAAATAGTGGCATCTGTTCTTCATCATCTAAAACCGTGGTCATTTTCCTGAAAGGCCAAAGATGGCCAATTTATCCCAGCACTGAAAATCAATATGCCTCTAACCTCATGTGGCCCAGATTTTAGGAATAACATCCATGGTTTCATTCAGAAATGTTCCACCTTGCTTTAATTTTTGGAAAAATAGAGATCACTCAATATTCTGCTTTCCAGATGGTTCTGTCTTTAGCCAGCATTCAACAAGGAGCCAGAAGCCTGTTTATTATAATAGTCCTGGGGAGATGCTCTCACTGACAGTGCGCTGTCAGGGATCCTAATTTCCCATCAGATGCCACTGCAAATGGCCCTGTGCTCAAAGAAAGATTCTGACAGATTGAGCAATGACAGACATTTCCTGGGTTGCACAGCCTAGAATGATTTTTCACCAAAAGGTTTTGGAGACGAGTTAATTGCTGCTTTTTGATGCTCATTTATCTTCAGGTTAGACACATAAGATGCTTTCAGCAAGTATGTTAACTCAAGGAAGGGAAATCATGAAACACTCTTCCCTTTGTGCTATTTGAATTGTGTAATGTGTATGACTCTTTCAGGTAGAAGGAGTATGTTATATTGACAAATGACGATCATCAGGCACCTTAAGTTTACATGAATGTCTTTTTCCCCACATCAAGCCTTTCCTATTGATAATCTCATTTAATCTCCTCAACAAACACATGAATTGCTGTTGTAAGTCCTAAAAACAACTGAAATTATCAAACAAGAAATGCAATTTCCTCTCTCAGATTAAACAAATTTTATGTTGGATAACCAGTGGCTCAACCATATCAGGTTATAGTTTTTCTTTCTTTCCCCTTCAGCCCTTTGGCTTTGGACTCAAGGTTCCATGATAGTGGTAGCAGTTCCAAGCAATACAAATGTTCATCCTACAAATATTTGTTGAAAATCTAAAATTTTTCCTGGACCTGTTCTGGGTACTAGGAATATGACAGTAGATATTTCTTTCTTTGCCTAATTTCTATTTTAGTGGAAGAAATTCACCCATGCCTAATTGAAGAACAGAAAAATCTACTCTGTAACTTTTGAAGAAACAAAATTAAAGAAAATTAAAGTTTAATTTAAAGGCAATGAAATGCAAAGATTATAAGGTTTGAGCAGAACCAATAAATGTATACACATATAACACACACTGCTATCAAGATATAGGCTGTTTCCATCATCCCAGAATTCCCTTGTACCCTATTGCTTGTCTATTTTTCACCCTCTCTATTAAATAATCACTGTTCTGATTTTTATCAACATAGAATAAGTTTTCCTCTTCTGAAATTTACATAAATGAAATATCTGGGGCATTTATTCATGTTGTTGCATGTACCAGTATATTTTTTCGTTGTGGAATAGCATTTACATTGTTATTCATGAATATGCCAGTTTATAATTTTGCTGATCCTGGACACTGGGACTTCCAGTTTGGGGCTACAATGATTAAAGCTGCTGTCAACACTCTTACACAAGTCTTTGGATCTTAGCTATTAGCTATTTTGAAATCATTTTTCTAGTGACTGATGATGTAGAAGACTTGCCATGCATTTATTGACCATGTTTATATCTCTGTAGAGTGCTTATTCAAAACATTTGGTCATTTAAAAAAATTGAATTCTCTTTCTTGTTGTGTTATAGAAATTCTTTACATTTTAATTATAACTCCTTTATTAGGCAAATGTGCTTTTGGTTTGCCTAATTGTCTTAATAAAGTCATTTTTCTGACTTCATAAATTATTTTATTTTTATTGGTGCATTGTATTATACATAATAGTGGGATTCATTGCTAATGTTTATGCATGCACATAATATAGCAACATAATTTAGTCAATTTCATTCCCCAGTTAATAATATCTTTTGATGAGAAGTTTGAATTTTGATGAAGTCTAACACATTGCATTTTAAAGATTATTGTTAGATAGGCCTAAGAAGTCTTTACCTACCTCAGAAGTTTCAAAGATATTCTCTTATAATCCTTCTAGGAACTTTATAGTTTTAACTTATTACTTTAGAGTTAGAGAGTATAATTTGTACACAGTAAAATTCACCATCTTTAGTCCACATCTCTTGTCAGTTCTCATAAATTCATACAATTGTGTAAAGACAACCAAAATCACAATAAAAAACCATTCATTATAAAAAAAATTTCCCCACTATCCTATTGAGGTCTACTCTTCCTCCACTCCAAGTCACTGGATAGCTACTCTTTTGTTTTCTGATCCTAAATTTTTGCCTTTTCTAGAGGTTCATATAAATTGAGTCACACTATATCTATATGCAACCTTTTGATTCTGGCTTATTTCAAAAAGTATAATGCATGTGGGCTTCTCCCATCTTGTATGTGAATCAATACTCTGTTCTCTTTTATCCCCAAGGAATATTTTATTGTTTGAATGAAGAGTTTTTTGATCCATTCACTACATGAAGGGCATTTGGATTGTTGCTAGCTTTTAGGGGTTGTGAATAGAATTTTTATAAACACATGAGTGCAGGTTTGTGTGAACATAAGTTTTGTTTTATTTAAGAATCTGGGTTTCATATAATAAATGTAATTTTACTTTTAAAAGAAACTGAGGACTGGAGGATGTCAGCAATATGGCAGAACAGAGGCCTCCTGACTGCCTCCAACCACAGACACACTGAATAAACATCTACACACGAATCAATTCCCTCTGAAAGTCAGAAACAAATTGAGAGACTCCAACACACTGGGCAACTGAGAAAATACCACATTGAATAGGTAGAAAAAGCTAAGGCACAAATTCCATCCTGGGTACTACACCATACAATGGGAAGGAATCCCTAACACCCAGCTTCTCTCTGCTGTGAGAAGCATGTGAACCACACACGAACACCCTAACTCTAAGGTTCTGCATGCTTTAGTTTTAGTTTACCTAGCTCTAGGAGCAGAGTGGAATAGGCACAAATGAGTATCTCTAGATCACAGTACAGTTTTATGCAGTTGTGCAATATCTTCCAGGGGCTTAATCTCCTGAGATCAGGGCACAAAGGAGAAAATATTCAAATCTTCCAGTTTCTGTATGAGAAGAATTCACCATATACTCTGTCAATTGCTGCTACTGACTGCTGAGTTTAAACTTGCCTGCATCAGGGAGTTAACTAGGCCAACAGACTATAGGCTTCTTGAGGCAGAGTTGAAGCTATGCCCTTCCTGGACCTTCTCCCTGGTTCACTCCAGTAATATAAATCTAGGTATATCAATTCTTTTTGGAAGAGGTTTGGCTCACATCAAGAGCCTCCACTTTTATAGCTCTCAGCTTTGGGAACAGAAAGGACTGTTATGGTGGTTTCCCTAGATTACAGAACAAAAAGGGGTAAAAGCACTTCCTGGGACTACAATCCTGGAATGCAGGGAAGGAGCTAAAATGCACAGCTTCCAATTTCTCCCAACAAGAGTTTTCTTGCATGTTTTTTCCAGCAGGCCTATCAATGGTCTGGCTTCTAAACAACCTATATTGGGAACTTAATGGGGGCAGACAAATAATAGACCTCTGGGAATCTAAACAGGAATTCAGTGCTTCCTGAACCTTCTCCCCTAGCTCACTCCAGTGATATATATATATATATATATATATATATATATATATATATATATATATATATNTTTTAGAAAGAATCTGTCCATTTTTCAAACACCCCAACTTTTATAGCTCCCACCTAAGGTGATGTATCTGTAACTTCTTTACTAGACAGAACTAGGCATACCTGAGTCTCCCTAGGCCTCAGTACAAAGAGTTGGTTTTGAAAGGTTAAAAAAAAAAAAAAAAGCTTTTCCAGGATCTATACATCCTGGGAACAGTACATATAAGGGGCTAAAGAGCATAGTTCCTGGATTCTCACTGGGAAGGGTTTGTCCGTATACTCTGCCCACTGTTGCTGCTGACAAATGAGCTTCTAACCATTTACATCAGGGAGTTAATGGAGCCAACAACTCCAGAGCTCTTGAGGCCTGAATGGGAGCTCAGCACTTCCTGAGCTTTCCACTCTAACTCACCCGAATGATATATATAGACATACAGATTATTCCTGGAAGGAGTTGTCCATGCATGGATCACCCCAACTTTTATAGCTCCCATTAGTGGCACTGCATTTAACTCTGGGGGCAGAAGATACCAGATATAAGTGAGTCTCCCTGGAGTGTAGTATTCAGAAGTGATTTTAAAGGAATTCACAAGAACTTCCTGGGACTATACCCCAGGGAGCAGTGCAGAAAGGTGGCTGAAATGCACAGCTCCCAGTGTCTTCTGAGTGGGGTTTCTCTGCATACTCTCATGGTGGCTGCTTGATGATGATGGTCCTGCTTTTAACTAACCAGCACTGGGAATCAATGGGGCAGATCCCATGGTAGACCTCTGGGATCCTGAGCAGGAGCTCTGCACTTCCCAAGCCTTCAACATTCACTTACCTTAGCAATAAATCTAGGCCTAGTAGATTTCTGGAAGGAGTTTGTCAAGCACTGCAACAAGGGATTGCCTCCTTAACCACCTAGCTCAGGGAGTTGAGGGGATCTGCATTCCAGAGTCACCCTCAACCACTGAAAACAAAGAGGTAGAAATTTAGTGGGCCCATTTACAGCTACACAGCATCAGAGTGTCCAGTCTGAATGAGAGTGCAGATATTTGCTACATATCTTTTCCCCAGATTAATGCATCAAGAAATGGGGATAAGCACCTGCTCTTAGCTTTTCCTTAAGGATAGAAGGCAATGAAATGCACATCTAACACTTCAACCTTTCTAGTTACATCTAGAAGATCTGGCTTCTACCATACCTCTCTTGGCATACTAATAGAACCTAATACATCCTAATTTATTGGGGACCACTAAAAACAGATATAGTAGTATGGAAAAACACAAAGATTTGAGAAGCACCTTAGAATTTCTTGGAGTTATTAGTGAGGTCCTTCTCCTATATGGAAACAGTCTGATAGGATCAAAGAGAATGTTTCCTTATCTAATGCACAGAAACCAATATACAGAGTCAAGGAAAATGAAGAAACAGGAACATATATTACAAATAAAAATATCCCCAAATTAACCCTAGTGAAATGGAGATGTTTTATTTGCCCAACATGGAATTCAAATCATGGTCACCAAGATACTCCCCAAGGTCAAGAGAGCAATGCAAGAATACACTGAGAATTTCAACAAAGAGAAAGCATAAACAAGTATTTAAAAAGAAATCATAGCACTGAGGAATACTATAACTGAAGAGAAAAATTCAACAGAGGGATTCAACAGCAGTCTAGGTCAACTAGAAGGAAAAAAAATCAGTGAACTAGAAGACAGATCAATTTACTATAAATGTGTGGGTTTGCTTTTGGGCTATCTGTTCTAGTTCATCAGTTGGTATGTCTTTTTTTAGGCTAGTACCTTGCTGGTTTGATTATTATAGCCTCAGATTAATCCAGAGAAAAGAATTGGAGTGCACTATCATCATAGTTTTGTATAAGTACCTCCTTTCCATTCCTTCCTGATCTCAACCTTGAGACAAACATATATAAAGAAAGGTTTTCAATTAATTCTGATATCTGCTTTTTATTCTTAGGACTTTCCACTGCAAGTAACAGAAAAATTTAATTACCTAAAGAGGTAGCTTAGATAAAAAGGTTTCTTCTCTCTTAAAACAGGAAGTGAGTGGCAGTTGGTGTTGGTTCAGCAGTGTGCAGATAGTACATCTCGGGTCTGCAATTCTCTTTCTTTTGCCCTGATCTTTATTTTCATGCTACTGCTGCCAGTGTTCCAGGTATCAGGTGTACGTTCAAGTCATGAAGTAGCAATACCAACTATGTGTCCCTTTTATTAGTGAAGCAAATATTTCTCAGAAGTTCTCTAGCTGAATCTGCTTCAATTACTTTGACCAAAAGGATGAGACATAGTCATCAGCAACTGCAAGGGAGGCTAGATGAAACAGGGTAGTAACACCAACTTCTGTGAAAGAGAAGGAGAGGGTTAATTCATGATGGATGTGGCCTAACCAACCAGTAGGGAACACTCTAGTCCCAGTTGGAAGGTGTTCAGAACTGCTTTAATGGGATTTTTCATCTTTTGCACAGTTAGAAATTTTACCTTAGGATTTACATTGCAGTGGAAGAAAAATAAACTCTACCTGAAAGTTTAAGATTTAAGGTAATAGTTACATTTAACTCTATATGCAATAGCTGACATTCAGGCCTGAGAAGCCTAATAACTTCTTCAATTCTTCTTCAACTACTGATTTATGTTTGAACTTATGATTCACTCTTTTTAAGCTTGCATTTCTAATTACTATTATTTCTAATTAAAACATATAGAATATCTCTAAGATGAGAATTTTTCTCTGAATTTTTCGTATGAAGTAGATGTTGCAAGTATATTTTTTAAAGATTAAGGAATGCATTAGGGCACTGAAGGTATTTTTTTGGAATGTGAGAAGCAAAGACAATTTTCATCCTTTTCACAACTAATTCTTACACAAAATAAATCACAATGGTTTATACATTATCTATTCCTGTGATAGTAGTAGTTGAATTGGAGTCTTTACTTCAGTTATGAGATATGTCCCCAACCTTCTGTTAACACAAGAATATTCAGGGGTGAAATGATTGAATTATGAGAACTAGAACCTAATCAGCCCATCCTAGTTTGAATGAATTGACTGCATGGTAACTGGAGGCAGGTGGATGTAGCTGGAGGAGGTAGATCACTGGGGGGTGTGTCCTGGAAGGGTTGTTCTTCCTCCTACCTCTCTGTTCTCTGATCTTACCAGTAGTTGAGTAGCTTTTCTGTGCTGGGCCCTTCCCCCATGAAGTGTCACCTGACCTAGGCCCAGAACAATGGAGTCTGCTGTCTAAGGACTGAGACCTCTGAAACTGTGAGCCCCAAATAAACTTTTCCTCCTCTAAGTTGCTCTTGTCAGGTATTTTGGTCACAGTGACAAAAAGCAGACTAAAACAGCCTCCATTTTCAAGAAAGTGGATACCAACCAATCTATGTCCCTCATTTATCTCCTGTTACTTTCCTGAACAAAGCAAGTGGCCTTCCTTGCTGGTCTCACTATAGGCTGTACACTGTCCTAGTTCTATATCATTGCTCAGTGTGCAACCTACCCCAACACCCAGATCCTCTGAAATCATGCTCATTTTCCAGTGCCATTTTCAGATACTCCCTCCTCTGTTCATTCCTCTCAGAGCATGTTACTAGAGTTTCTCCTTGTGATACTAATCATATGCTACCTGGTGTGGCACATATTGTGTCGCATCCCAATTCATCCATAATGTCCCTTATCTTAGAGAATGAGAGTCTCTGTAGTGGCTAACATGTCAACTTTTATACTATAGGCATTTAATTTTCATTATATTCGTTGAATATTTATTCTATTTATAGAATAAATACAAGACTACTTAATAGACTAAATTAATAAATGGAGTCATATAGTGGCTTGAAAAATCATTGACCTGAACGAACTTTTAAAATCTTCTAAATCGCATCCAACATCAGCACCAAATGGTATATTTTTAAATGAAGAGCTCACTTTTGCCATTTTGTGTTCGAGTTTTTTGCTGGTGTTATATTTTAGAGATATCATTGAAAAGAATAAAGGAAGAAGCACAGTATTCCCTGAAATAGATAGAAAACAAGAATTCTGAACTTTTCACACAAAAGTGTATGATGCCCAGTAATTTATTTAGATGACTTTTCAGAGAGCTCAGAGGCTCATCTTGTACTTGCAGTGACTGGTGTTTGTTCCTTTTGTTGTAGCAACCACTCCATCTGGTGATAGCCAGCACTAGGTTCTTCTTTCTTTGCCAAGAGAGTAGATGACTTAATAAAATGCGGTGTTTTTACATAATATTAATAATATGCCATTTTTTTCTGGTAAGTCATTTGCTCCAGGCAAGAAGATTCCTAGTTAAAGTTGCCTACCCATCACTGAAAATTAACTCAAAACAGATCCACAGTAAATAGAAGAGCCATTTTGTTGAAAGATGAGCAGTGACCATTGGCCAGAGAAAAAGGTTGTTCAAAGGTTTGTGGCTAGCACAAGGACTTAATACTCCTGGACCTTGCTGATGACCTCAAGAAGTTTCTGGTATGTTAAATAGACTGCTCTGATCAAATAATTATGAACAAAATGTCACTGGGAGAATATAGGTTTTTAAAAACTTAATATAAATAAATGGAAATTTCCACTCTTCTTTCCTTTCAGAATATGTCTATCCTGGACACTTGGGAAGTTTCAAGCGACCTAGGCTTTGCTTGTAAGATAATTGATAAACATTCTATCAAACTCCAAAATTGATTTTTAATTAAAGGGATGCTAGGCATTGCTAAAGTCAAAGGTAATGTCCTTTCTATAATTTCAGAGGTGTGGGCTGCTAATTTACTTTTTTGGTTACAGAAGAGGCTCCTGAAATTGTGTGGTAGCTCTCAAGCAGAAACTTGGCCAAAGAAAAATTCAGGGGGAGACACTTTAGATTTCTACAGGAATTAAAAATGACATTGGATATTGCTTGCCCAAATCCCACTCTAGCAATGAGGATATTCCAATTACAAAACTTCTATGTAATCTCTTTTCAAAATTCTATCCTACTAATGGTAAGTTGTCCCATTATTCCTCTTGTTCTAGCTTGGGTCCCCTCAGATCTGTGATGCTATCCTTATTTCATGAACTCAGGATTCCTTACCTTTTGGAAATTGACTTACTGATTTGGGAAACGATCATTCTTTTGTTAGGGACAATTAACACATTGTCCAAGATCATGTTCCTAAATTAGCCTGAAATCATTTTAAAGCCAAACACCATAGACATTATATTTTATTATCCTACAAAGAACCACAGACATTAGTCACTGCTAGTTGCATTCCTATGTTATGAAAGACTTTTATTACCTCTGTTTCTATATTTAGAAGAGTTCTTCAGTTTTCCCATCATAATTTAGAACAAAAAGCCGCCATACTCCTATATCCTCATCCACTATACACCATGAAGACTCTGCTAAACTCAGTGGGCACTTCAGAAATGCCTGTGTTGGAGTCATCTGAGGCTTTGTGCATCCTTTACCTCTATTTGAGGTCATGGCCAGGACTGAATGTTTAAGTTTTCCAAAGTTGGAAACATATGAGTCTGGGAATCCCCTGGTGAAGAGCCCTGTGCTCAGCTTTCTGTAAGTGATCATTCCTGTGAACAATCTCCTTACACTTCATTATGGTGTTCTTGGATGTCCTTCAACAAGAAGGTCCAGCCTGTAGTGAAAGTAGATCTATATCCTTACTCATCTAAAATGGGGGCTCAGTAATAGTAGTATAAACAATTTTATATCCTACTTTTTTTTTTACATTTGACTTTATCATGTGATAATTTTAATACCCTAAAATAATTTTAAACCATAAGGTGATTAGCACATAATATTTTAAAATATGGATGTATATGAATTTACGTGATGATTAACTTGATTTTTGGTATTTCAGGGGTTTTTGTTTGTTTTTGTTTTGGTACTGGGGATTTAACCTAGGAGGGCTCTGTCAATGAGCTACATCCCCAGGCCTTTTTATTTTTTATTTTGAGACAGAGTCTTGTTAAGTTGCTTAAGGCCTCACTAAGTGAACTCAAAGTTGCTAGGATTATAGGCTTTAACCACCACCCAGCCTCAGTTTTGTGGGGTTTTTGTTTTTGTTTTAATTTTTGTAGTTGTAGAGGGACAACATGCCTTTATTTTATTTTCATGTGGTGCTGAGGAATGAAACAGTGCCTCACACATGTGAGGCAAGCACTCAGCCCCCAGTCTCAGTTTTAAATATATGTATTTCATTTTTAAACTAGAATTGCTCTAAACACCTTATTTGTGTCTGTGTGTGTGTGTGTGTGTGTGTGTGTGTTGGGATTGAACCTAGGATGCTTTACCACTGGGCTATATCCCAGTCCTTTTTATTTTTTGTTTCAAGACAGTGTCTCACTAAGTCACAGAGGATGGCCTCAAACTTGCAATTCTCCTGCCTCAACCTCTTTGGTCTCCCAGTGTGTACCACCATGCCCAATTAAACAACTTTTCCTTTTTTTTTAAGGTTTATTCTTTTATTTGTTTTTACATCCTGACTATTCAAAGCATTGGATTTAATTTTTGTAAATTTAGCATTCTCAATCTTTATTAAAAATAAATTTTATCATATTTGTTGGTGTTTACAACATGATGTTATAGGATACATCATCAGATAGTAAAATAATTATCTTGGTGAAACTGACATCATCTCACAGTTATTAATTTTTTTTGATGAAATGATCATGTCTTGTATTGATGGATATATTTAATTTTGTTTGTCCATTCAGTAATTTAAAGATATAAAGTTGTTTCTACTTTTTGATCAATAATGCTATTATAAACTTTCATGTTCACATTTTTGTTCTAATGCTTATTTTCAGTGGGGCTAGGTCTATCCCTGAGAGTTCAATGCTGGGTCTTATGCTCATTGTGTAAACACCTTATTCTTAATGATATTTTTGGCCTTAACTTAGATTTGAATGTCAAAGTGCTAACAGAATTGTCTTAACATTCCTTTTATCTCATTCCATATTTGTTCTATAAGTATAATTCTACTCTTTAAGAGCTTCTGGATTTAAAGTGTAGTATCCAGAGCTTCTGGATTTTTAAGTAGCAGCTTATTGGTTCCAGGGAATTAAACAGGGGAAAGGCTTTTTGGTACTAACTCAGAGCTGGCTCACAGGGTGCTGCTGTAGGTGACAAGTCCCTGTGGGTTGTAGTCAGGCCTGATGGAATAGCAGGGAGGATTAGCTTTGTGTTAAAGTGGCCTCTGACTTACATGATTGGATATAATGACACAGAGGTGAAAGCCAGGAGCTTGGATGGTTGGTCTTAGTATTGACCCCTGTCCAGTGTGCAATGTCTTTTCATTCTTCTTGTTTTTGAGGCCATCCTGCTCCTCTCCTTAGTACTCTAAAGCTTCTGTTTATTTAGATGTTTCTTTCTTACACTCAAAATGCATTTCCCCTGTATTCTATCTCTTCCTTGAGCCACACAACCTCCCCTGGCCCATTTCTGGTTTTAGCCATAGCTGTGATGATAGTTTAACACAACCTTAGAGTCACCTTGTCCTGACAATATCCCACTTTTAAAAGTGCATCATGTGTCTTTCTCACTTTCTGTTCCAGGGCTTTTTCGCATTCTGCAGAAGCCTTCAAGATTCTCTTGCTCCCCTGCAAACTCATTCTGGAAATTCAGGGTATTTCATTTCTGTCTATAAATGGGGCAAGAGGAAGCATGGAATGTGACTTTATGTTTTCTTCTCCTACTTCCTTGTCATCGCTCTTCATTGTTTCACTCTTTTGTCCTGGGATCATACCCTAAATAAACATATCCCTACCCATGTTCTTGTCAGCTTCTGCTTTCAGAGAACCCAAACTAAGTTGGTGTAGAAGTGGTTGGTAGAGATCAATTCTCAGAACTGGATTTTAGAACTGGTTTATTCACCCATGAGGAGCAGAAAGGATGACATTGCTGGCGGTGTGAAGAAAGATGTAAAACTCACTGTAGGCACACTATAGCATGACAATTCCTAAGATGCTTTCCAGTGTTGGATTCAGAGGAGGTACAGATACAAGGAGAATCAATGAAGTGTAACAGAAATTAGCTTGCTATAAACTATTTATCAAATATGTTCCACTGCTCAATTTTGTACATAAAGTTTTATTGAAACACAGTCATTCTCATTCATTTATGCATTGTGTGTAGATACTTTCATGCTGTGAAATCAGAAGTTAGTATTTGTAACAGAGACCAGATGACCCCAAAAGTAAAATATTTACTCTCTGCTCCCTTACAGACAAACTTACCAATGCCTGATATAGCCTAGGTTAAACTCAGCCAGAGTGGAATTTATTGATCACATGTTAATCTAATGAGCTTTCAGTAGCACAGTAATGACCCTTGACTAAAACAACAAAAAGTAGTAACTGAGATAAATGATGTTTTGCAATTTATGGTCTGTAAGTTGTTTGGGGAAAGAAGGTAATTAGCAGTTAGCATTGCTGAAGAATGTAACATGTGTTTATGCTTTCTGTTGATGTCTTGGAGCTGGTTTCAACATAACCTGTGAATTTAATGCTTGAGGCTGGTCACATGGCTGGAATGTGCTTACAAAAACAATTCACTATTTAAAAAAATACCAGTCATGAGGTTAAATCAGCGCTGCTGCTGTCAGTAGTAGAATTGCTAAAACAAAACAAAACAAAAAAAACCCTCCTGACCCCCTACTGAGAAATGGCTATGACCTCTTTTGGGGTGGAGAGGAAGAGGAAAGACAGTAAAGAAATTGAAATTAATTTTTTCACATCTGAAATGATTACCAAGTCATCTTTGGTTTCAAGTGGCAAAAAATTTATGTTCTGCAGTGAGGAAAACTTATTAATGTTGTTTAGAAATGATAGGTGCAGAACTCATAGAAATAGAAAAGGGATTGAGGAATATGTAAGTTAGTAGCAAAATGGAAAGAATTTTGTTGTTAACTTAGTTGCTGTTGAATATTTTAGCAAAATAAAATTAAAGAAAAAACAAATCAGTGGGCAACTACAATTAATTTTGTGTTGTTTGTTTGTTTTGCACTTCAGCCAGCAAGTTCCAAACAAAGGAATTTGAACGAATATAGTATTTGAGGGAAAAAAGAGTTCTGTTTGATCTTTAATTGTAAAAAGCATTATTAAATGAAAAATGCTGCAGAACAAGAGAACATGGAACTAATATTCATCTAAAAAGTTGAGCTACTTCATTGATGGGTAGAAGAAGTGCCTTTGAGAGCAATTATTAACATTGTTACTTAGAATTATCTGTTCCTGAGTCTTTTACATGGCTCTGGATATGGCCAAATGGACTGAGAAAAAGAATGTATTTGGATTAATCCAGGAGCTACAATATGCCACCATTTTTGCATAGGTGAAATCCTTTCACAGGAGGGACAAACATTCAACCTGCTGGACTTAAAGAAGGAGCACATCATCAAGAGGGATGCTTATAAGACCATTACTTCCAGCAATATCAGTCAGCTAATGTATTTACTTGGAGGTGGAAATGTTTGATAGAAAATAAATTATAGCTAGAACGAAGGTAAAATACTTGCAGTCAGTAAGTTTTCAGGTATTTTGTTATGCAGCAGTATTCAGCAATTAAATAAAATACTCCATGGTGTATAAAATTGTAGGGTCTTTGCCAAGCCCCCATAAGAGACTTACTTATACCTTTAAAGGAATAGAGGAAAAGCATGCTTTCTGTGGCACAGAAGGCTCCATTATTTGAGAAGCAACTTCTCAAGTCTTACAGGGATCTAGAGAAGACCAAGTGTCATGTCATGGGGCACCAAGTATGTTACTCAAAATCTGAGTTGCTCATTACCAGATGGATAGTATGAGACCCACAAAGTCACACAATTTGCCTAGGCAAAACAGCAATGCCTTTTACACATCTGAAGGTGGATCTGAGCAGGTCCAAAGGCATAAGAAATGTCTTTGAATTGGTATTCCAGATTTCCACATCTCTGCTGTTATTGCATCAATACTTCTTCAGTTCACTCAATAGTGTACTTCATCAGGTGGTTCCTAAGGTCAATTTATGGAAGAGAGATAAACTTGGAACTGGTTCACAGATGGATTTGTAAAAATCCATCTGGGATATCTGGGACAGTGGCATGAAGGTGGAATTTTGTAAATAGCATGCTGCTGCAGAACTATATTCCTACTCGTAAATGTCTGAAAGATGGTGGGGAGGGACAGCCACCAAATGGAAAACATTTAGGGTGGTACACCTGGCATCTCTTTTATGTGAGAATAAAATTAGTTCATGGTAAATGTGTTCATATCTTTCAACTTCAAATATTTTTTATTATGTTTAGTTATTTCATGGTCAAGGTGTACCTGTCCTTCAATTTTAAATTTTTGTTATGTTTAGTTATTTTCTGAGTGAGAACACATTATGGCAGATAGTCCTCAGATATCCTATCTTCTCTTGGCTTGCCTATCTATCAGTCCAGTAAGGAGGCAGGTTTGTGTTAAGTGGCTTAGAAGGAGCAAGATAGAGGGCAAGGATATCTGGGAAGGTGGCATGAAGGTGGAATTTTGGGGAGTAGGCACAAAGTGTGAGGATTTTGTATTAACATTAATCCCTATAGAGAGTATACACTGCAAAGAAGGTAACCAACAATCAGGCAGACTAATTCAGCAGATGTCTGCCAGCCTCTAGCCTCAGTTCTTCCAACGTTTGCTCAGAGGGTCCATGAATGTAGATATGGTGGCAGTAATGGGGAATACACGTAGGTTTAAAATATAGACTCTTCTAAATAAACTTTACTTAGTTATTGCTGCTGCTCAATGTCCGGTCTTCCAGCAAAGAGTCCAACACTGGATACTTAATATGGTACAGTTGACCTTCCAATCTACTTACAGATTGAAAGTAGATTAATTATATCAGCACCCCCCCCCCAAACACACCCTCTGAAAATGCCAGTGATTTATCCTTAACAGAATTCTTATTTGTTAGTCTGGATTTGGGCTTGCCTTCCTGTCTATAGTGCCTTGGGCAAGAATACTATCTGAGAGCTTATAGAATAACTCATCGATTAGCAAGATTGGTTTCAGACCAAGTGATCTGCTTTAAGGTAAGATAAATACAATACTGGTACATGGCAAGAAACTCTATTTGTCTTAGCACATACATCATCATCTTGAATTAAATGGCATGCAAGAATGGTAAAATGACCAGATAAAAGCTCCACCAAGATGCTAGCTTCAGATCACCTCAATGATATTTAGTTGGAGTGGTCTCCTTCAGAATACAGTGTACATGCTGAACCCGCAGCAAATATATGATGTTATATTCCTAAAAGGGAGACAAGATGGGTCACCCAAACAAAGAATGGGAGTAGATCAGCCCTTCTCATCCATTACTCTCAGATACCCACTTGTGGAATTTGTGCTATCTTGACAACCATAACCTCTGTTGGATCAGAGGCCCTAGTTCCCCAGAAGAATGGCTTTTCCTGAGGACAAAATAAGAATATAATTGCTTCTATATGCTATCAGGCCAGCATGCAAATAATGAATCGACTAGAAAATGGGAATGAGTAATTCAGTTTCTACAAAAATCTAGTATTGCTACTACACAGTGCATGTAGGCAAAGATATGTCTGGAAGACAGGGATTCTCTAGATTTATCTCATGCTGTTTCCAGGGTTAGTAATGAATAGGCAATTATGGCAACCATTTCCTGAAAAGAGAGAGACAAATAAAGTCTTAGATAGTTAAGGGATGAAGGTCTACATCAACTTTTCAGTATATATAGATAAGCTGAGAACAAATATAAAATTAATAGTGAGGGAGGGAGATAATGAATATCAATTATTGCCTTGGGACCAGTTATAACCACAAGGAGTTGAGTTTATTTACCTGATCTCCTTGTATTATATCTTTTAAGATATTATGGATGACCACCACCTTGAAGGAGAAACTATGGCAGGCTGGATTTAATAAGAACTTGAGCAGCAGATCAGAAGAATGCAAAAAGTGGGTGGTATTAGATAATCTTGTGCAGTTTCATATATTCTAAGCCCAGTGTCTTAAACAAACCATTGTAGTTTCATCCAGGTCTACTTGGATTTAGACAAGCTTCAATGAATTATAACTTGACAGTGTCTCATCCTGGGCTTGATGACTTATATCTTTTCTTTTATGCTTCATGGATTTTATGATGCCCAATTGTGAAATATGTATGGATATTAGTTAAACACCCATAGAATGCCATTAGTAAGTATAGAAGAATGACAATTGGTAGGACCACACTTGAACCTTTAGAAGATAAGAGCTAAAGCACAAATTCATCCTTCTTTGTCTATGGAGCAAATAGCTCTGATATATATTTTGTTATCTTCTTTGGGAAGTCCCATAAAATCAAGCTTCAGTTGCTTGAAGCAGTGGCCAAGACATCCTTCAGATGTTTTTCTCTTTTACCCTATTCTCTTTTACCCTATTCAGTTTTCAGTTTCCCTTTCCTTCATACCTGCTTTCTTGTTCACTTCTCAAAAAAAAAAAAAAAACAAAAAAAAAAAAACCACCACCTGCAAGGGTTATCTCAAACTCAGCTTAAGAGGAAAACACTGTTTTGGAATTATTTGTCAATATGCCTTTCTCTATATTGAACTGTAAATTCCTTGAAGGCAAGTACCTACTGGTATCCAGTGGATATTTACTAGATAAATTTAATCAACAGACATTTGACATGCATATGCATTTTCCAAGTGTGACCTTGTTGTGATATATTCCCATGACACAGGAAAACACAATTTTTTAGGAAATTGAATTTATTTTAGAAATGAAGTTAGCTGTTTTCACTATTGTGAGCTGTTGTAAAGTAAGGGACAATTAGATCAATAGAAATACTATCTGAGAACCAGCTACCATGACGGGGCCTCACTCAGGAAATATAATTAAATACAATAAAAATGAAAGGGAAGCTGCCCAGTGCTACAGTAAGGTGAGTTTGTCACACATGAGGGAAAGAGCTACTCTAATATAACTGTGACAATTATAATAATAGCTGCCATTTTTTGAAAACCAAATATGTGAATGTTTTCTGTGCATTCTTTCAGTTAATCCTGACAATCTGTACACAGTAATTTTTATGATTTTTTATACATTGGAAACTGAGATATAATGATATTAAGTAACTTGCCTAAGTTTACATACACACATACATAAATGTGTCAGGATGTGACCTCAGAATCTATTACACATGTTTTCTGTCACTATTGTAAACCTTAAAAGGTACCGATGAGTGTTCTATTCATTCTGCACATGATCTAAAAACCTGAATTAAAAACTATCACTTTTAAATTTCTGACTCTGTATTCCAGAAGAAGAAAAATGAAGATTTCATACAAATTAAAAGGTGACAGGCATGAACCCAGACATAGGGCATGGATAAAGCCCAGAGCATGCTGTATTTAGTATTTAGTAGGACATCCAACACTAAAAGTGCAAATGAATAGTCATCAGAAAAGTTTTGTACCTCCACCTATCTGATTTCTAAACCTGTGCTTTTGTTGATTCTACCATGTGAATACAATTTAATGGGAAGGACAGAGCCTGGAGCTTAGAGACCTGGATTCTAATTCCAGTACAGACATCAATAATTTTTTAAAAAAATTATTTAGCTTCTGTGCTTTAGTTTTCTTCATTTGTCACATGGATACCTAATCTCCATTTAACCACAGAATTCTCGCAAGGTTAAAATGAATGTGGTTTGAGAAATATAAGTCTTATTTAAGTGTTTAGCACTATTAATCATTATTTTCCATCATTGAATTTATTATTCATCTGCTATAAGACTCATCTCTATTCACAGTATAAGATCATTTTTCCTTTATTCAAAATAATCCTTAAATCAAAAATGTTATTATTACCCTTGGGGTTAATGCAATATTTTTAAAGATGACACAGTAAATGAATGCTTAAACCTCTGAGAATGTATAAATGTTTTCTTTTCCTCTCTTTTAATATTAAAGAAGCCTTATTAAGTGTTCTGGACAAATGCTCCTTTGGGGTGAGGTTCATAGCTTCATTGGTTCAATTTCTCTTCTCTTGGAAACTTTGTGATGGTGTGTGTAACCAGAATCCTTCGAACACTTGTTCATGATGTAGGAGCAACGTCAAGTACAGCTGCTGGTCAAATTCCTACTTGTCTTCCAACTCAATTTAGCTGCCACAAGAATGATCAGGCTTCACTGAAATTGAAATATGGGCAATTTCCATGCAAATGGCAAAGAAGGATTCCGTGCCTCTCTGTGTTCTTCACACAAGGGAAGAACGGGGAAAGGAAGAAAGCACCTCAGTGATAGAGAAGTGGTTGCTTAGGGAAATCAGATCAAGCTAACTCAAGACTGATTCTACATCACGTACAATCAAAAGAATGACAAGTTAGATTCCATTTATGTATGATGTGTCAAAAGTGCATTCTACTGTCATGTCTAACCAATTAGAACAAATTTTTAAAAAGACTGTAATCTCTTAAGAAGACAGGCAGATCTTCTTTATTTCTTTATTCTCACGACCAAACAAAGCATACTGTAAGCATTTTAGTGACCAATTTTAACGAAATAATAAACAGATACTTAGCCTAAGAAAATTTATTCGTTTCACTGAGTAAGGAGAATTATTATGAAGTGTAAGTTAGGAAATCAGGATTCTGGCTTCTTCCTCTTATAAACTGTGTATTTATTGAATTTCCTAAGCCTAAAATTTCACATCTATTAAATGGGGATTAAACTATGTTGTATATGACTGACAGATCTATCTTTAATGCAAATTCAACCAAGATACTCTTGCTTAAAACCAGGATAAAGTACATGTTCCTAGTGAACACACACATACACACACACACACACACAACTTTCCCATTATCTGTCTTCTGATTTTCTCTTCAGAAGAGTTTACTGGGTAGATAAACTCCTAAGCAGCAAAGCAGAGACTGGAGTATTTACAAACCATAAGAGTTGGCTGAGAGAAAAGTCATATCAAGTCGGCAATGGAGTTCTAGAAGTTAGGAATGCCTCTACCGTAAATTGTAGCCAATTGATTAAAATAGATAAGAGGGAATATCAAATACCAAATTCCTGAAGAGGGAAATCGGTTGGAATGTCCAAGAAAGAAAGTGACAACTGAGGCATAGGATTCAAGGATGGAGAAGAAGGCAAAGGTCAGATCAAATCACAGGAAGTATTGCATGCCCATATTAAGCAGTTTTAATTTTTTTCTTTTTTAAAATTTGTTTTAATTAGTTACACATGACAGTACAATGATCTTGACATATCATACATTTGAATCAGATGGGATATAATTTCTCATTTTTCTGAGTGTACAGGTTGCAGAATTACATTGGTTATGCAATCTAGTATATACCCACAGCAATAATAATATCTATTTTATTCTGCTGTTTTAATTTTATGTTGGATAAAATGGAAGGGATTTTAAGCAGGCCAGAATAAATATGAGGTGAGAGACAAGAAGGAGTCAAGGGTTTGGCCTCATAAACAAAGTGAAAATAGGGAATATTTATACCCATCAGAGAGAACTGGATTTGTAGGTTATAGGATCAGAGGGGAAGAAATCAAGAGTTTTTTTTTTAAAGTAGATATGTCAGTTGATGGATGTCTATTGGACACGCATTGCTATAAACAGGTTAAGAAATTACTAAATATTGGAATCTGGATCTCAGAAGAAAGACCTAGGCTGGAGAAAGTCCTTCTTTAACTAAAGGAAAGAAGGTAGAGGTAGAGGCTTCCTTCCAGTGTGCACCAAAGAGGATTACAAACTCCCCTCCTAGAGTCCCTGGAAATACACAGGGCAACTCAACAAGTGGGAGGAACAATCAAAGCATGGTACCTCTTTAACAAAGCAGCTCTCATTTACTTGTTTGCTTTTTCAATTGATTTCTTGCATGTGGAGTTCCCATAAGGTATAATTTTTTAAAAAGTTTCTTCTCGTCAAAGGAAATAATCAATAGTGTGAAGAGACAGCCTACACAAGGTGAGAAACTCTTTACTGCACCTCAGATAGAGCCCTAATCTCCAGGATATATAAAGAACTCAAAAAACTTAACACCAGAAAAACAAACAACCCAGTCAATAAATGGGCTAAGGTCTGAACAGACACTTCACAAATGAAGAAATATCATTGATCACAAACATATGAAAAAATGTTCAACATGTCTAGCAAGTCAAAACTCTCTAAGACTTCATCTCACTCTAGTCAGAATGGCAATTTTCAAGAACAAAAGCAACTATAAGTGTTGGCAAGGATGTGGGGGGAAAAGGTACACTCAATCATTGCTTGTGAGACTGCAAATTGGTACAAAATGGAATTATCCATTTTTATGTTCTGTCAGTACTCAAAAACTTGGGGATTTTGGAGCATTTGGATTTTTTATTTTCAGATTACCAATGTTCAACTTGTAGAAACTAATTTAAACATCATGACAACCTTGAATAGTAGATACCATGATTAGCCATATTTTATGATGGGAAACTGAAGCAGAGAGGCTAACCTAAAGTTGCAAAGCCAAAAAAAAGTAGAGTTAGATTGTCACTCCTAACTACTACCACAGAATAACACTGAAAATTCCTAACAGGTTACATAAGACTTCAATCTACTACTTTGCTGCCCAAGCAGTCTATGCTCCAACTTGCCTGGATTGTAGACTATTCCCCTAAGTCATTCATACTCATGCCTCTATGTCTTTGTTCATTTTATCCTTCCAAATCCAGACAAACATAAACAATCTCATGAAGACTTGCTTGACTACTCATGTTCTGAAAGCAAAATATATCATGAGCTCCTCTGGACTTGCAGAATGCTCTGTTAACAGTTCATTTATACTAATTATGTTATTTTTGTGTGTATGTCTAAATGAGTCTATCCTCTCCCTCTCCCACATCCATATAGATGTGAAAGCCTTATGGGCAACAGCATTCCCCCCTCATTTAATTAAGTCCCAACTTTTCAGTTCTTCAAAAATGTCAATGAAATTGACACAGATACATTAAAATAGGTTGGAAATCATAATCTAGATCTTATATATTATTGTAGTGATTAATATTACAATTGTTATTTTATAATGTTTGTTTTCTTATATATAATCATGTGTATATATACACGATTATATATAATATGTATATGATATATAAATATATGATATATATAAATATATATTTATATGCATATATTTATATATGCAATATATAAATAACATGTAATATATGATATACATACATCATGTATATATATTTATATAATGTATAATATAACATATATTATATATAATATATAATAAACATATATATATATATATAACAAATATATATTTTGGTAGTAGAGATTGAAACTATGGGTGCTCAGCTACTGAACCACATCCCCACATTCCCAGCTCTTTTTGTTTTTTTGGTACCAGAGTTGAACTCAAGGGCACTCAACCACTAAGCCATATCTCTAGCCCTATTTTGTATTTTATTTAGAGACAGGGTCTCACTGAGTTGCTTAGTGCCTTGCTGTTGCTGTGGCTGGCTTTGAACTTGTAATCTCCTGTCTCAGCCTCCTGAGTTGCTGGGATTACAGCATGTGCCACTGTGCCCACTTATATATATTTAAGCTTTTATAGGTGTTCCACATCTGGAATGATGGTACAAAATGGTTTAACTGAGCTCCATGAGTTATCTACACTTCTGAAACTGGAAGTCTTAAGATAAACACATTAGAGATATTGGTCTGTAGTTTTCTTTCTTTGAGGTGTCTTTATCTGGTTTTGGAATCAGGGTGATGTTGGCCTCATAGAATGAATTTGGAAGAGCTCCATCTTTTTCTATTTCCTGAAATAACTTGAAAAGTATTGGTATTAATTCTTCTTTAAAGGTTTTGTAAAACTCTGCTGTATACCCATCCGGCCCTGGGCTTTTCTTGGTTGGTAGTCTTTTGATTGCTTCTTCTATTTCATTCATTGATATTGGTCTGTTCAAATTGTGTGTATCCTCCTGACTCAGTCTGGGCAAATCATATGACTTAAGAAATTTATCGATGTCTTCACTATCTTCTATTTTATTAGAATATAGGTTTTCAAAATAATTCCTAATTATCTTCTGTAGTTCTGTAGTATCTGTTGTGATGTTGCCTTTTTCATCCCGTATGTTAGTAATTTGAATTCTCTCTCTTCTTCTCTTCGTTAGCATGGCTAAGGGTCTGTTGATCTTATTTATTTTTTCAAAGAACCAACTTTTAGTTTTGTTAATTTTTTCAAT
>NW_025999960.1:1566040-1639593 GCF_001458135.2 Marmota marmota marmota | reverse complement strand
CTAGCCAATCCCTAAAAAACAAATGCCAAATGTCTTCTTTGATATAATGAGAGCAACTAAGATCAGAGCAGGGAGGAAGAGCAGGAGGAAAAGATTAACATTAAACAGAGACATGAGGTGGGAGGGAAAGGTAGAGAAAAGGGAAATTGCATGGAAATGGAAGGAGACCCTCATTGTTATACAAAATTACATATAAGAGGTTGTGAGGGGAATGGGAAAAAAAAACAAGGAGAGAAATGAATTACAGTAGATGGGGTAGAGAGAGAAGATGGGAGGGGGGATAGTAGAGGATAGTAAAGGTAGCAGAATACAACAGTTACTAATATGGAATTATGTAAAAATGTGGATGTGTAACCGATGTGATTCTGCAATCTGTATTTGGGGTAAAAATGGGAGTTCATAACCCACTTGAATCTAATGTATGAAATATGATATGTCAAGAGCTTTTTTGTAATGTTTTGAACAACCAATAAAAAAAAAGATAAACACAGGCTCAGAAGCACCCATAGGATGATAAAACAATTACTATAAATAAGTAGTACTTCACAGATTCTCAAATTTGACTGCTTAGGTTCAAATCATGATCCTTCAACCTACTTCCTAAACCTAGACAAGTTACTAAGTCTCCCTTTGCTTCAGTTTGTGTGTTTGTAATATGAAGATAATAATACCTATTTCATTGTTTTGTTATAAAGGTAAGGATTATGTAACATGCAAAACACTTGTAACACTGATTGGCACATGGTATGTTTTTGATAAAGGTTGTTGTTATTATTTTGTTACCTTTATTATAGAAATATTCAACTGCATCCCAGACAACTAAAATTTATATTACTAACCTTTAAGAATAAATGTCGGTATATTTTATGAAAGAATGATTCAATTATTGGATAGACTATATCCATTGCTTCATTAATAAATACAAATATTTATTGTAAATCTATCATATTCTATTGCTATGCTAATTTATGAGCTTTTATTGGTAAACCACATAGGTATCTGTTATCTCAGTGATTATAATCTCAGAGAGTAAGGTAGGGTGAGCCTGTGCTTGTGGGGCAAATAAATCAACAGGTAAATAAAGATGGTGATAAGACATATGATAAAGAAGCACAAAGTGGATTGTGAACAAAGGAGAGACACTTTCACAGATCTGGGAGGTCAAAATGTCACCTAAATTAAGGCTAGTATATTAATCCAGGGCTTGGCTTGGCTAGCCAGTGTTTGAATAAATATGTGGCACATGGTTTATGCAATCTACTTAGATAGAGAAGGAACAGGAAAGAGAAAGTCTGGATAAACAAGGGGAAAATGGGTAAAAAAACCAAAGAGGTGCCATCAAAGAGCAAGCACAAGGATGATAAGTAGGAAAATGGAAGGAAAGGAGTTATAGTTAAATTATCAGAATTCATGATGACAATGATCACATTATAGTTACAAAAATGGGAAAGAGAAATGGGGTCAAAGCAAAAAAATCAACAGAGACAAAGAAATCAAAACAATGGCGGCTGGGGTGTGGGGTGCTGCACCCATCCTACCGTGTGTTTGACCTCACTCAAGACGGTGGTGGAACTTGGGAAAGAGGAAGACTTCAAAATGCAGAGCAAGCTTGTGGCCAGTGAGGCACTGCACTTGCAATGCTGGTAGATGACACATGGAGGGCATATTGAGAGCAAGAATAACAGGAGGCTGTCTGGGTTCAGACTCAGGGAGTATCTAGGGAAACCTCAATTCACCCTAAATGCACTTTTTGAAAGAACATGGGCATAGAAATAATGAAGCTACACAACAGAACTCACCAGTGGGCAGCATTCCCAAGTACAAAACGAAAGCAGGCTTTGTTATCAGTCTGAGCAGGTTGCATCCACCTGGGAAACTCAGTCACCTTATGCAATAATTTCTCCCTAGCTCTGGAAACATTGGCACAGAAGGTACAGAACAGTGAATGTAATAAACAAGAAAGGAAGGAATAAAGGAAGGAAGGAAGGAAGGGAGGGAGGGAGGGAGGGAGGGAGGGAGGAAGACCCCAAGAAAGAATCTCCTAATAAAAATCTATTCTTTCTGAGAGGCTATTTTTAATACTAAATTTTTTATTTTTTAAGAAAAAAATGGTTCAAAGCATTTCCCCCTCTTTAGAATTTAGGTGGAAGGAAATGCAAAAACAAATCAGTTAAAAGAACTGGAAATTCTCCACTCTCTTGGTGTGTTCCAGTACAAACATCATGGGAGGTGTGGAAAACTCCACAAGACATTTCCTAGGATCACAGGATTTTTGAGTTGGAAGGGACTCTGGATCAAATGGATCAGTGCTTAATTTTAAATGAGGTGCCCTGAAGAGGCCCGCAGAACAGAAGGTAGTCAGGGTAGAACACTGCTGATTGGAAAATCACTGCACATTTCTCAAAAGATAACCTTTTATAATTGTACTAAAAGCAAAAATTCTAATAACTTCCCTAAGAAACTCTTATATAAATTTCATGATGGCAATATAATCAAAATTTTAACAATAATTTCACTGATAATAAGGCCTTCTTTGCTTGGTGGTTCATGTAAATTTCTTATGTAATTTTAACTTTGAAACTTTAAAATAACACCATAAATCTGTGGAATGACAAATATCTTTAAATGTGAACCCATTTCCCTGTTAATGCCACTTGCAAATGAGAAATAATGCTAATTAGTAAGCTCAAAATTATTTTTTCACTAAAACGGTAGGTTACTGTTTTTCTTGTAACTAGATGCTTCATGCATACATGCTTACTGTATATTAATACTATAATTTAGAGAGAAGAAGGGAACACTTCCTGTTACTGGCAGTGCCTACAGAAAGGCAGGCTAAAGCCCAGCTTCACACTCTCATTTCTTCACCGTCTGGTAACAGGGCATGACTTGCTTAATCCTATCTCTAGGCCATTCTTCCTTTGGCTTTCTTCTGGTATCCTAAGACATTTTCAGGGTTTTTACTTATGAGGCAGGAATCTTTATTCAAGTGAAATCTCACCAAGTATGCAAAACAGATTGATCCAAATTTCGAGTTGGTGTATGTAATGATGGCAGTTGGTCCACGGCTCAGCCCACATGCATTTCCACTCCCCAAATCTCCATTCCTCATAGCTTTAAAAGCCTTTGTGGAGCTAAGGTTGAAAACCAGTCCCACAACTGTCCCAGACAAATAAATATTCTTACACTAGTTTATTTATTTATTTGTACACATCTACCCCCCTACACACATGTATAACCACAAGCTGTATATATAAAAACTGTGGATTACAGAGACCTGAATATTTAGCGAAAGTTAGCACTGTAGAAACCAAACAGAAAATATTGTTTCTGATGTATTTGGAAACATTAATGGAGAATGGATTTCAATGGTTTACAAGGGTTTATGGTACATAGCATGGTCTGGTTTATACCAATTGACACTGGCTTCTTTTGACCAAGTACAGGATTTTATTTATATTCTGGTTGGAATTTTTGACTCATATGATCAGACGCCCACACAACCCCTTTAGCTTAAATAAAATCCAAACCACTTGGATATACAAGAGTGAAGAAGGTACATGTTGCAGTCTCCTTTGTGGATTGTGGTTATTGTAACAGGATCATGAACAAAAGGGTCACAAAACCACTCAGTTTGGGCAGGGAACCTTCAAAGGAGCAGCTGCCTTCAAACTGAGAAGGTTTATACAGACAAATTGAGCATATGGTTAGTTAGTGTCCTAAGATGACTTGAGTGAAGCTCAAGGGGAAGGGCAAGGTATTCAAAGGAAGATGGGATCTTTGGTTGAGCACCTACTATGCTCTAGATTCACATACATAGTATCCTTTTATTTATAGTAGAATCCTACTAAGTTTATCTCCTGTTTATAAAAGAGGACACTATAGTTAGGTCATCTGTATAAAATTATACAACTGGAATTTGTTTTATCATATAATTTATTTGTTATATCATATCACTCTCTTCTAGCTCTTCTACAAACTTGCCAAATTTTTTTCTAATTCAAGGCCATCTGCATACAATTCCCTTTCAAACATATATCCTCATATCTTCTCTTATATTTCACAGGACTCTGCTTATCTGCCTTAGGGGAGCCTTCTGGGACCATCTTTCATAATATGTCACTCCTTTATTCTCTGTTTACTCACTTTACCTTACTTTCTTTATAAATTTATTGCTACATGATACTTTATCCCACAAACACTTATTCATTGGTTTATCATTTGTCTTTCACATTAGAATATAAACTTCACTGGGACAGGGACCTTGTTTGTATAGTTTACTGCTTCTTTCTAGGCACAATATGTATCTGGCACTTAAGCTAATAATCAAAAGAATGAATGTGTACTAAGAAATTAAACAATAGACAAAAGCATTGGACATTTTGTTCCAGTTTTAGCCTTTTAGTAACTAACATTTTAGTCCTTTGCTTATGCTTCAACTGCCACGTGCAATTTTTTATCATAAAGATTGGTTGGTGTTACACTGGTTGTGTATTCGTATAAGAACAAAAGTTAGGGCCAATTTACATCATGTACAACCACAAAAATGGGAAGTTATACTCCATGTATGTATGCTATGTCAAAATACATTCTATTGTCATTATAACTAAAAATAACAAATTAAAAACATTTTTAAAAAAGAGTAGGTGGTATCATGGAGAGCTGTTGAGGATACTACATATATGTCTTCTCTTATGCTAATTGCCTCAAAATATTCCTTGGGGAAGATTCGTCTTTCATATTGCATTAGTTTGTCTTCCTTTGCTATAACAAGACCAAGGTGGGAAGATATATATGTATGTATGTATATGTGTGTGTGTGTGTGTCTATGTGTGTGTTTGTGTGTGTGTATAAAACAGATTTATTGAACTTGATGTTCTGGAATTTTGAAGACATGGCATTGCACTGGCTGGACTCTGGTGAGAACCTCATGGAGATGGAGTCATATTGTGGGAGTGTGTGTGAGAGAGATCACACAATGAGATAGGAAGCCAGAGCACAGAGTGGAGCCAGTCTTACTCTTTGATAACCACCCTCTCCTGAGAACTAATCAAGGTCCCAAGAAAAACTACTTGAATCTCTTCCAGCGACAGTGCTCTCAATAACCCAGTGACCTCCAGTAGGCTTCACCTCTTAAAGGTCCAACCACCTTCCTATTTGAATACATGGGGAACCTTTCTGTGAATATGTGAACTCTGTAGAAACACACTTAAACTACGTCCACACCACAGCACACATTCTTAGCAAATGGATTTGAGTGGGTTCCTCTTAGTCCCAGCTCCATGGATGAGTTTGATTGGCTTAAATTAATTAGTGACAGCCATAATATGAGTCAATGTAAGTGGCGCAGAGGTGGTCATATATCTATACACACCAAGGAGATCAAAGAGGCATTTTCTTCATGTTTTCTTGGAAAATAATTTCTGATAAAGTTACTAACAGTGGTAATCTTCTTTTTCTTCTGGAGCAAGAACAGCGATTGGGAAGAGGTAAAGTAGAAAACTCTGAGGGATGACTAGTGTTTCCAAAAGTAATACTGAATCTCTAATGTGTGCTAGAGGTCAGGTACAATTTTAAGAACTGAGAATATAGTCAACAATAGAGATGAGGTATTTGTTCTCACAGAGTGTATTTTATGGGGAAGACATAAAAAAGTAATTAAATACAAAATAAGTAATCAAACGGATGTGATAGCTTTAGTGATACATGGTATAAAAAAATTAAACTGTATTACACAATGGAAAACAAATGAAGGGATTTTATCTTGTGTTAACAGGTAAGGCCTTTCTGGAAATCCAGTTTTTTTTTATATATATATAAAATATATATCCTTATATATATATATATCCTTTTGTCCAAAGAAAATAAATATTATATTTTTGTAATAAATCAGTTATACTAGAAAATAAATATTATATTTTTGTAATAAATCAGTTATACTATTTTGAGTGTTTTTGAAATAAGCCCCCCAAATTAACGTAACATTATTAAAAAGTTGTAATATATATATTGTAGACAATAATATCAACATGCAACTATCCTGTATCTTTTAATTTTTTGTCAAATATATTAGAAAATGCCCTCTCCCACCACATTGACCTCTACATGATCATCTGAAACCATATTGCCCAGGGTTATGGATCTCACTAATTGTTTCAAATCTACCCATGGAGTGAGGGTCAGTCCTACCAAACTGTCAATCCTATTGACTGCAGGGAGGAAGATAAGTGACATTATAGAGGAAGCATCATGAGAACAGCCAGGAAAATGGAGAGGAGGTTAAAATACAATAGACCATGGAATCTATAATCTCTTCTCCCCCTCCATGCTTCACATCTGGATAAGTATAACTAAGAAAAAAAATAACAACATTATATCCAAAGGTGTCAGAATTAAAAGGAAACACAAGGCAAATGAATAATGAGACAGTGATAAAACAGCTGTAAAATGAGTAGAAATCCCAAACACGAGGTATGGGAAAGTAAATTTGTCTTCAATTGATGGAAGAAGGGATGCCAGAACAAAGCTCCTGTGTAGATCTGGAGGCCTTTAGACTCACCTATTTATGGAAAAAGGGTTAGAAAAACACTCCACCTCCAGTCATACAGATAGGAATCAATAACCAAACCCAAATGCATAGCATCCATGTAGAAATAGGCATGGATGAAAAAAATATATACTCTAGTTGTCAATAATTTAGGCTGGTGTATTAACATTACAACAAGTCAGAAGTTGTTAAAATCTTGGAGGTATTTTTTAAGAAGAAAATTCAGAATCATTCTGAAGGAAACACTACTTTTTACAACCCAGAGCATGTAAGATCTTTGCAAGAGAAGGTAAAACAGTGAAGATGAGCAGACAATCCAAATATAACTAATATACAAGAAATAAACCACTTCAGGGAACATCATCAAAGTCAGCAGTCACTTCAGAATGACAGTAACAAAAACAAGTCTGGGTTTTCTAGGGGGCAGGGCCTGGGTTCTTACAGCCAGAAGTTGAGGTGGGAATACTTAGAAGCAGGGCCAGTACGGAATTAAGTCAAATCCCTAGAGGCTTGGAGCAATGGCCGGAGCAGCTAAGAGTGAGGATAACTAAACCAGAGTGACAGGGACTCTGTCTGGGCCAAGATGCAGTGGGAATTTCCCTAAAGCCAGCCAGATTCCTATAACACCAGGGTGTGGGGATATTGATTTTCAAAATAGCAAAGAGAGAGCAAGCAGAGTCTGAGATACTATTCACAGCCAAAATAATTGAAGAGTGTGAGATTCTCCCTGTAGAGGGGAACACATGACTGACAGTAATGTGGAAACTTGTTCAGAATTGGCTCAGAATAGGACTCTCAAAGATTCAAATAAGCACGACTTCAGAAAGAAGACGACTAAAAACAAGAAGTCAAGCAAGCCTAGTGTGTACTTGTTAATTGAAACAAGAGAAAAAATGTTGAAAGAAAACATGACAATATAAGAACTCACAGATCCTCAATGAAGATAAAATAGTGTGAAATTCTTTTTAAAAAATAAAGTATACAATTGCAATGATGCATATAATAAGAATAAACTCACTTTTTTCTTTAATTCTAAAGATTTATTGAGATATAACTAGCAAATTAATATTGAGTACACTTAAGGTGCATGACCTGATGTTTGTTATATGTATTTACTGTGAAATCATCACCACAATCAAGGTAGTCAATATATCCATCATCTCACATAGTTACCATTTTCTTTTCTGTGGTGAGACAATATTTAAAATGTCCCCTTTTAGTAAATTAAAGATACAGTACAATATTGTTAACTGTATACACATTGCTAGACATTTGCTGTCAAGGGCTGAAATAATTTTGCATGGCTTAAACTTTGTACCCTTTGATCAACATCTTACTATATCCTTGTCCCCACCAGCCCCTAGTAATCCCTACTCTACTCTCTTCCTGTATGAGGTCAAGGATTTTAGACACTGCAGAGAGACTTTTCAAATGCAACAGCAATTTTGAAATAAAAAGTATCCTGTGTATGCTTCAATAGAAAAATATAAGCAGTTAGAAAAAAATTAGCAGAATGCAGTTGGGTTAAAGCCAATGAACGGAGAACAGTGGAAGGTCAGGTGGAGATACTAGAGATGGCCAGCCACTTTGTTTCATGTCAATCACTCAGATGGCAGTAGGAATGTACATATCACCTGATTTATGTCTCTAATTCAGCTTTACCAATAAGAAAGCTAATATTTGGATTTCTCATATGACTCTTATACCCAGGGTTTAAGATTTCCATATTTTTGTTATATTTTCAATTTTTTTAAATGTTTGATTTGGAAAGTTTTAACCTATAAAAACTTTCAATGATGAAGAGTGAAGCAGTGAATATCCACATACTCTTCATCTAGATTTCTCAATTATTTTACATATATTTTTGCTGCAGTCCGGCTGCATCAAAATAACCGGGGGGTGACGAGGAACTTGTGTACATTGATACAGCAGGAGTGGAAGCCCTTTATTGTAGGACAGGAGGGGTATATATACATTCCACACAGCTTATCTTAATTAACATAAACTAGATACAGCAGTCAACCAATAAGGAATCTCCATACTTAATGGCTCGCTGGTGTTACTTCACAAACCACTCCCTCTGGCAAAATGCCAGGCACCATCTTGACTTGTTTACAGACCCTAACATATTTTATCTCTTTCCACCAATATCTTCACATTAATATTATTTTTACTTCTCAGAAGCACTTGGGATTAAGTTGAAGATATGATGAATCTTCAACTAAACCTACAACTAAAGTTGTTTTGTGAAATGCTTTGGTATATGTATAAGAACAGAGATGTTCTAACATAATCACAATGCTATTATCAAATTCAAGAAATTTAGCACTGACACAGTACTACTGCCCAATACAGTTCTTATTCAAATTTGTCAATTGCTACAGGAATGTCCTTTATAGCAACTGTTTTTCCTGATCCATGTTGCTATCCAGGATTAAACATTGAGTTTGATGTCATGTTTCTTTAATCTCCTGTAATCTAAACAGTCCCTTTGCCTTTCTTTGACTTTCATGACATCTGGTGGTCTTTTTATGATTAGATTTAGGTTTTGCTTCTTGGTCAAGAACATCACGCAGGTTTGGTTCTTCTTAGTTCATCATATATGGAGGGACGTGATGTCAGTTTATTCCATTAGAAATGATGTTAACTTTCATTATTTGGTCAATGCTATTTCTCCACAGTAAAGGAATCATTTTTCCTCTTGTAATAATTATGAAATCTATATGTAGATTTGTTCTTGTGTTTGTCAGCCTTATGTCACTGTGAAAACAACTTAGAGGAAGAAAGATTTATTTGGTTCACCATTTCAGAGGTTTCAGTCCATGTTTAGCTGACTCCATTGCTCTGAGCTCGAGGTGAGGCAGAGCATCCTGGGGGAAGGGCATTGTGGAGGAGAGTTGCTCAGCTCACTGCAGCAGGGAAGAGAAGAGAGGAGCGGGGAGGGACCAGAGAGAATATAAAGCCTATCATAAGTGACCTGCTTCCTCTGACTAGGTCCCCCTTCCCAGTAACCTATTCAGTCATCAATGGATTAATCCACTCATAAGGTCAGAGTCCTCATGATCCAATCACTCCCCAAAAGCCCCACCTCTGAACACATGAGACTTCTGAAGACATCTCAGATCCAAGCAATTACAGCTCTATTTAAAAACTATGATATCTTAGTTGTAACATTCAATAATGATTCTTAACCAACTCAATTATTTCTATGTTGGTGGCTAAGATTTTGTATCTTTTTATTTTAACTGGACCAGAATCTGAAAGGAAAAGGAATAGAGGAACCCTCACTCTCAAACCCAATGCATGGCATGTGAGCCTGGAAACCTCAAAAAATCAACCTAAAGGTTAGAACGGGGAGAAAAATTGTCCTGGAATGACATGGATGGATGATTTACCCATAGGCCTTGCCAGTCTTTGAATTTAGGAGCTGTAGCAGTTTATTTTGTGACTGGTACCTGCAGTATGTCATTGGTTTTAAAAAGCACTGTCAGATTTTTGGGAGGTTTAATCCATTATTATTATTAGTCTTCAAATGTGGAACCATATCTGGATTTAGTAAATAAAGGTATTCACTTTACAGATTAAGATAATTAGGCCTTCAATTGAATGAGCAGATTCTGGATTCAGAAAAAAAGATGGGCACTTCTTCCCATCAGTTAAGAAAGACTCTTGACTGTGGAAAACAGGGTTATCTCCTGACAATGTGAGGGGTAGAATGGCTCATCTCAACAGAGCAGGGCTTCCTCTGGCATGTTGGCCAGGACTGGGAGGGTGAAGAGCTGATATTTACTGTTTGTAATTTTTTGAGTGCTTTGCACAAGGGCATGAGATTGTAATTGATCTTTCCCTTTATCTTGTTTTGCAACTCATGTTAAAAGACATGTCTTTTTCAGGCCTGGTTGTGGTGCAATGGGAAATAAGTGGTGGAAAGGGAGTTTCAGACTGCTATGAGGAAGTCATGTTTATTTCATAGCCTGGGATCAAAAGGTGAAAAACTAGATTCAGAGGAAATGATATGTCCTAGGCCTCTGCTTCTCATTGGAATTTGAAGGGAAACTCCAGGAACAGCAATGGGGAGAGTAGACATGAGTTCTATAAAACTGGTAGACTGGATAGCAAGGCTGCAAATGGTATGATTTGTCTTTGCTATCATGTTTTCATCTACTTCCCTTTTCCCAGTGGATTATAAAATTATAAATTATTATTATGATCTTTTCCTGTTTCCCTAGAGTTACTGAGGGTGACTATTTACAGTGAAAATAGTGCAAAGAGAGATTCTTGAAGAATCAGCACAGCCAGCCTTGGTCTTAGCTGTGTGTGTGTGTGTGTGTGTGTGTGTATCTGTGTGTGCGTAAGTAAGGTTGGGTCAGTGGAAGCAACATTATCTTCTTAAGGAGCACAGAGTTCTTGAAGTGGTAACTGAGTACAGGAAGCCCCAAGAATTTTGCTTGTGAAGTTTTGGGGTGCCTATGGGCAAGAAAGACTGTCAACATGTTTCCTAGAAAGATGACTGCAGAGAAAAAAGGACATGAAAAACTGTTAAGTGCCACACCAAAGGGGAAGACCTTGTGGAGAGCGAATGGAGTAGCCCTATCATCCAGACCAAGTCTCCCCAGGAAGCTGGTTTCACCCTGTGTCCACAGGTTCCAATTTAAGGGTACAGCTGATAGATGAAAACAGCACCCTGCAGGCCTGCCAGAATTGCTGGAACATGAGAGGAAAAAAACTTGACACACAGGGGGATATGGTCATGATGCTTCCACCCAGTGGCCAGAAAGAGCCTCTAACTAATTCTTTCAAGAGGATCACACATAAGAAGAAATCAGTCAACCAGACACATTATCCACCTGCCTATTACATATTTCACCATATTACACCCACAGACTGAGCTAGATAAGCATCGATTTATTCATTGAACAAATTTAGTTACTGAATACCTATTATTTGTCAAGAACTGTTATCAGTAAAGGGATGGAGTAGTAAATATGATAGACAAATGTCGGCAGAGGCTTTCTGTTCATTGAGAAATACAGATAATAAACAAATGAGTAAATAGATACATCCTGTGAGAGAAATATGTTAAATAGGAAAGCAAACTTACCTTAACTGGGAATTATATAATACAATGGTCATCCCTCAGTGATGCCCTCCCAAGGAAGCACAGAGAATAGGTGGAAGAGACAAAGTTCAGAAGGAAAGCCATCAGCCAAAGCAGTAATTCTGTGCTCAGTGTAGCCTGGGCTAGAGTAGGAGAAAAGGAGCAATAGGGGTGGGATGGTGGAAGAGGATGCGGAACTCAAATGTGAGTGAGATATAAATAACAAGATTATTTAAAAAGTCATTGAAGCAACGTTGGAGAACTTAAGTAGCCTCATTACCTAGCAGAGTAAGAGTTCTACAAATCAAAGATGTTGTAGATTATTGAAGATATACAAAACCATTCTATGTTTGCAGATTGATGAGTTTAAGCTGCTTGATCAAAGCCGAATCCTTAATTCTCTGCTGCAGTGTTTGACTGACATCCTCATGTGGTTAAAGACTTTGCTAGAATAGGCACTTTTTATGCTTTTTAGATTTTCTTGGTATAGGGCTGATGCTTCTAGATTCTTATACAATTTGTTTAATCTTTAAGTTTGAGGGTTTGATTAATATAACTTTATAGAGACTGAAAAAATTTACCAACTTTAGCAAAATACCCTAGGCTGCAGCTATGGAAAGAACTCCAATTCTAAGAGGAGGAATGAGATTTAATATATGGCCTTTTTTTCTTTCAAGAAATTTATTTTTAGTAGGGTGTTCATATTCAAATTTGGTAGCATTTTATTATTGCTGGCACTTTACTATTAGGGGTAATTTATATAATCCTGTGGGCTTATTATATAACTTCTACCGAGCTATAATAATGGAGAATGTGGCTGAATATAATTTGTTATGGGAGAGAGATCAAAGACTTTGGGCCTCTGGTGCTGAGGGCCTTTGTAGGTATATAATATATGCCCAGTTCTGATTCATTTCATAGAAAATTGATATTGCCTACATTGGGCCTCAGTATAGTCAAAGGAACAGTCATTGGAATTGAAACAATGGCCACAGAAAGGAAGGTAGACGATTACTTGATAAACCATGGGGCCTCTCCCCTAGGGGCCGGTCATAGAAGGCAGGCTTGAATGGCCAAGCATATTAAGTTAAAGAGCAAGAATTGCAGGAGGAAAAAGAGAGGCATTCCCATATTCATTCATTCTCTCTCTCTCTCTCTCTCTCTCTCTCTGCCACCTCCCCTTAAAATAGGAATTTCTGCCTTCATGAAAGTATTGGGAGAAGCTTTTGTGTTGTTTTCCATCAATCTCTCCCCACTGAGTCCCCTAAGGCTCACTGCCCAGACATGGCCCATAGCCACCATAGCTGCCTCTGGATCTGTGGGACACAGGAAGCCTGCAATCCCTTTTTTTCCACGTGGAAAGTCATTTGTGGAAGGTCTGATAAGACTATACCTAAGAAAGGATAGGATAGTCCAATTCAAGGCGGAAGACTGTGAAGCCTGTTATTGTTTGGAGATGAAGATTCCCCCCAAAGCTCCTGTGTGTTAATATGGGAATATTCAGAGGTGAAACGAAAGCTGGAACCTAAGCAGTGCATCCTAGTTTGAATGGTCAGTCTGGGTGGTAACTGTAGGCAAATGGGGTGTGGCTGGAGAAGGTAGGTCCCTGGAGCTGTGCTCTGGAAGGGTTCATCTTCTTTGTGATCCTCCTCTTCACTCCCCATTCTGCTTCCTGACCCTGCCATCAGCTGAGCAGCTTTCCTCTACTAGACCCTTTCCTCACCATGAGCTGCCTGACCTTGGGCCCAGGCCAATGAAGCTGGCCATCTATGGATGAAGACCTCTGAAACCCTGAGCTCCAAATTAACTTTGCCTCCTCTAAGTTGTACTTGTTGGGTATTTGGGTTACAGCGATAAAACAAAGCCCAGTCAAATCTTGGTTACATGCATGGATCTCCAATTCAGCTGATAATAGTATTTTGATTTTCTTGTGGCTCTTGTGTCTATTTGATCAATTGCCTCAGAATTCAGAGAGGAGAGGAACTCATCAGCCATTACTAATGGCACTAATGCTGAGAGAGAGCATGTGCTTGCAGGACAGAGACACAGGCTTAGGCTGTGGAATGGGTTGGAGCACTGCTGGCGTGTGGAGGGAAGTGCTGTGCCCAGCTGTGATACCTGACAGCCAGTGGGGCTGGGCTAGGAGTCAGAGGCTCAGGGCTTTACAACAATTGTCCTACCTAACACTCAGAAATCTGGCACAATTGACAGTTTAATTATCTTAAGGAGAGTAGTTGGGCTCTTGCAGAGGTTAAGGAAGAGGTGTGTGGAAGAAAGTCTTTTGAGCAATTGGCATTAAAAGGTTTTTGACCCTTGCTCACAATACAAAATATACTTTTCATTGTGACCTTACATTAATGCTTATGTATTTGAATGAAACAAGTGTTAAAAAAATGGTAACTTAAACTTGTAGTTACCATTATTATTTGCAATACCTGTTATTTTCAAATTTTATTTTAAAACATCTGGTTGAAACTACTGAAGTATTGTCCATATATATATATACAGAGAGAGAGAGAGAGAGAGAGAGAGAGAGAGAGAGAGAAAACGCTAACAACTGTTCTAAGTAATGTCATATCATGTAGATCTAGTTTCAAATACTGCTTTGATCATTTATGAGCTGAATGATCTTGAAAGTCACTTCTTAGGACCCCAGATTCCTCATCTGTAAAATAGGATTAATCCCAATCTCTGAGTTTTCCCAGTAATAAAGAAGTAATGTGTCAGGAGCCCAGCCAAGCCACAGAGACTAAGTCCTCAGGTGTCAGTGACCAATAAAAACAAGAAGCCAGGACGACATGAACAGTCAAGCCTGTGGTTTCGTACTGCAGTGGTAATGTCTCCAACCAAAGAAAGCACCAACTTCCCCAGTGCATTTTCCCTATGGAGTCTTAGTTGAAGACCAGGTATACCAGCACAAATGTAGGGGTTGTCTCACTGCTGAGGGACACCAGACAAGACGCTTCTTCAGTTTTATGGGCCCAGGGGCTGGGGGAGAGTATAGAAGTACTGTGTACTGGTTGAGAATAGAGAAAAATGTGTTTCCTCCCTTCTTCTTCTGATAAGGTGTCAGCAGGGATTGCCCAAAGAAGGCCTAGGCTAAAAGCCCCAAATAAAGCAATGCTATGGTTGGAGTGTGTCCCCAGAAGTTTGTGTGTTGGAAACTTAATTCCCAACATAGTGGCTTTTGGAGGTGGGGCCTATGCAAAGTGTTGGGGCATGAGGGCTCCACCCTCAGGAATGGACTAAGCCTTCTTGGGGGAGTGGGCTAGTTCTCACAGGAGTTGTTCTAAAACAAAAGCACATGCTTTGCATATACTCTCTTGCTGTCTCACCACATGTTGCCCTCCACCATGTAGCATGAAATCCCTCTCCAGACATTGTCACTGTGCCCTTGAACTTCCCAGCCTCCAAAATCTTGAACCAGATAAACTTTTTTTTCTTTATCAATTATCCAATCTGTGATACTCTGTAACAGCAACAAGAAACAGACTAAGAGGTCTCCAAAGGAAGGTACCTAGCTAGAAATGCCAACATGTGTGAGAGGGGCCTGAGTCTTTGCCACTTCATTCAAAGACTGCAATGCACCAGCTATGAACAAGTCTAATGAAGACAGCAGCTTTTCCCATGTCTTCCAGGTGAGACCTTTGTCATTGCTCAAGGTTAGGCTTGAAAAATCATACAGAGGATTTTGATCAAGAGCCAGACTCATAAATACGTAACAAGAAATGAGTTCTGTATTGGCAAAACTACCTCCACTCAGTCACAGTGATATTAAATGAATTAAAATTAACATAGTGCTTCTAATAGTGGCTGGCCCATAGTTAATGCTCTATATGTTTTAATTAAGCAAATAAAAAGTGAAGTGCTCAAATATATTAGCTAGTTCCAATTATCCAGAATCTGACCAAGTCTCTCTACCTCTTCCACTCTGGTTCAAGCCATTCCTAAAAAGAAAGGTGGGAAATATGCATGAATATTCACCAAGAGATTCAAGAATTTAAAAAGAAAAAGGTGATCTTCTTCCTCTTGAAATTCAACAATTTTCTTAATAAAAAAAGAATAATGGAATTAAAATGTTCCCATTTTTCAGCTCCTAGTAATTAATGGAAACTAGTCATTGATCCTTAACATTTGCTAACATCATAAAAAGAAAGGAAAACGAATTATGTAACTCCTGAAGGAAAAATACATCTCCTTTGTTGCCAAAGAAATTGAATCTACCTCTGATCAAGCATCTGGAACTAACAGTCAATTTACATGGAATTTGGAGAAGAGATGAATATATTAATTGACATCTGGATCGAGAAATATATTAATTGACATGCAGATGCAATCAGCAAAATCTAGACTGTGGAAAAAAATCAAAAAGACAGTCTACTTCATTCAACACAAAATTTCAAGGTCAATGATGGAATGGGAATGTACAAATTAAAAGAGGTGTAAGAGACAACTAATTACATTATGTAGTTCATATTTGGATAATTATAAAAGTAAACCACAATTTATGATGTGTACACACACATGCGTGCGCACACATGCACACATACACACACACACACACAAACACACACACACAATATCAGCAACCTAGACAGGGAACATTACCTCATTCAGTCAACAGCCCCCCCAATATAACCACTATGCTATCATCAATCATCATAGGCTAATTTAGCCTCCTGTTGACCTTTTTATAAGTGGAATGATATAATACATGTATGGTTTCTTTTGTTCAACATTATGTCTTGGGGATTCAGCCATATTATTTCTGTTTAGTAGTCATTCAGTTAAGGCAGTACATTTGAAAAGGTGCACAAGTATAATGTGTTGTCTATTTTTTTTTTGGGGGGGTACCAGTGATTGAACTCAAGGGCACTTTACCATTAAGCAGCATCCCAGCTCTTTTATTTATATATATTCAAATATGTACATATAATATTAAATAGTATATACATTATATATTATATACATCTTTGAATATACATATTTATTTATTTAAATATAAATATTTGTATATATATTTATATTTAGAGACAGGGTGCTGTTGAGTTGCTTAGGGCCTTGCTAAATTGCTGAGGCTGGCTTTGAACTCATAATCCTGCTGCCTCAGCATCCTGAGCTGCTGGAAAGTGTTGTCTATTATGGGAATGGTTTATTTGACATTTTAAAAATCACTCAGAACATATACCATAATAACTTACAAGACTTGGTCCTTGCACAAACTGTAAAATGTAATGATATTGAGCTCCTCCTTTATGCAAAGCATTTTGCTAGGTGCTATAATAAATGCAGAGTAAAAAGTTGTAATCCTAAATCCCAAGAGATTTATAATATGACTGGGGAGACAAAGTCTAAGGTGAGAAAAACATAAAAAAAATATTATTATTTATTATTCAAGGCATCTGCAGAAGAGCATTGGGGTAATACGTGATTGTGAGGCACACTCTACATTTCATCCTATCATAGAGTTAATGCAAGGAATCAATCAATGTAGCAGTCCTGGGCAGAGCTTAGGAAAACAAATGAATTTGAGGAGGATTTTGGACAAAGAATAAAAGGAGAGAAGCCTAAAAAAATAGTCCAAATGGGAGAATGTTGAACAAGAACTTTGCGAAATTTTGAAGAAAGCAGTTAAATCAATATGCCTGGGTGGGGGTTGTGAAGTATTTGTTTTTTCCAACTTTGTTGAGGTTTAATTGATATAAACTAAACTGTACGTGTTTTAAATGGTACAATTTAATTTTAAAATAATGCCACAATCAAGATGATGTAAGTATCTAGAATCCTCAAAAGTTTTCTCATACCCTATTACAATCCCTCAATCCTACTCTTTTCCCATATTGCATCTTTGCTAAGAATAATTACTTTAGGTCACATACATGTTACTGCACATAATGATTGTTTAGTTCATTTTTACTGCTAATTACTATTACAATAGTAGTTCATCCATTCACCTGTTGATAAACATTAGGGTTATTTTTAATTTGGGGGATACTACAAATAGAATGATTACAAACATTTATGTGCAAATCTTTGTATGGAAATCTCTCTCAGGTAATTATGGAGTGGAATGGTTGGACCCTATGTACTTACTTATGTATTCATTTTAAGAAGCTGTCAGGTGGGTTTTGGAAGCAGTTGCACTGCTTTATTTTGTTTTAATACTCATGCCAGCAGTTCTTTCACATCCTGGCCCACATTTGGTATAGTCAATTTATAATTTAACCTTTTTAGTAGGTGTGTAATAGTATCTCATTATACTTTTAACTTGCTTTTCCATAATGAATAAGGATGTTAAACATCTTCTCATGTACTTACTTGTCATCCATAAGTCTTCTATGGTAAAATATCTGCTCAAATATTTTGCCCACTTAAAAAATTGTGTTGTCTTCTTACTGAGGCTCTAAAATACTGTAGATACAATTTTTTGTGTTTTTTTAATATGTTTTGAGAATAGTTTCTCTCTAGCTCACTGTTTCATTTTCTTTATGGTGTATTTTGAAGAGCAAAATATATGAGCTTGTTGATTCGTTATTTTATAGTCTGTGTTTTCTGACATACTTAGGAAATATATGTTAAACCCTAGGTCATTAAAATTTTCTCCTATGATGACTTCTGTGATTATGGTTTTAGTTCCTACATGTAGGTCTAGGATGGATTTCAAGTTAATTTTTGTATGTTGAGAAGTAAGGGTCAAATTTCTATCTTTTTGCATATGGCTATCTAATGTTCCAGAACAATTTGCTGAGAAGATTGCTTTAGATCCAATGAATTATCTTGTAGTATTTGTCCCAAATCAGTTAACCATATGAGCATCATTCCCTTTTTGAGTTATTTTTGTTTCATTATTTACTTGCCTATTTTTATGACAATACTACATTATCTTGATTTAAATACCTTTGAAATTAAGAAGCATAAATCTTCCCAAATTGTTTTTCTTGTTAAAGTTATTTGGATTATTGTAAGCCTTTTGCATTTTCATATAACTTTAAGAATCAATCTGCAAATTACTATAAAAAAGTTCTGTTTGGATTTTATGAACAGAATATATTTGTCCACTTATTTAGGTCTTTTAAAAATTTGCTCAGAAATATTTTGTGGTTTCCAACTTAGAAGTCTTATACAGATTATGTTAAATCTACCCCATAATATTTCATATTTGTATGACATTTGAAATGTTTTAAAACTTCAGTTTCCAAATGTTTCTTGCAACTATGTAGAAGCACATGTTGTTCTTACATCCTGCAACCTTGAAAAAAATCACTTATTATTTTTAATGCACATTTCTTGATGGTTGAAGATTTTCTACATACATAATCATTTATCTAGTATGGGACTCTAGCTTAGTAGTAGAGTGATAGCCTAGCATGTACATGACCCTGAATTCAGTCTCCTTCACTGTAAATAATAATAATAGTAATAACAATCATAGTACTACTAATAATATCATAATTTATTACAAATGAATTTTCAAGAGTATGGTCCAATTTGTGGACAGATGCACAGATAGTAAAGGTTCTATGATACAGTAATCCCTCTCTCCCCTGCACAAAATAATAATCTTTATTATTAACTTCTTTAGTGTGACACATTTAATACAACTGATGAACCAATACCAGTATATAATTTTTAATTGAAGACCATTTAGTTTATATTAGGGTTTACTCTTAGTATTTTACAATTTGACATGTATCACATCTTCTATCTACCATTATCTTTCATTCAGAGTAATTTTCATTTGGTCTAAAAATGTTCTGTGCTCCAGTTAGTCCTTGCTTCCCCAAACAACCACTGATATGTTTATGGTTTTTAAAGTTTTGACTTTTCCCGGGTATCATTTAGGTGAAATCTTTCAGATTGATTTCTTTCACTTAGAAATATGCATTTAAGATTCCTCTGTGTCTTTTCATTGCAAGATAGCTAATTTCTTTTTGACTCTGAATAATGTATTATCTGTATATACCACAGTTTATTTATCTACTCGCTTATTGAAGGAGATTTTGATTGTGTACAAAGTTTGGCAATTATGAGTGAATCTGTGTAGAGGTTTTTAAGTTAGCTTAAGTTTCCAACTCATTTGGACAAGTACCTAGAAATGCAATTGCTAAACCATATGATAAAAGTATGTTTCATTTTATATGAAACTACTAAAGTGTCCTCCAAAATGGTTATGTCATTTCTCATACTCACCAGCAATAAGTGACAGTTCCTCTCATTCCTCATACTTTGGATATCTGCCATTCTGGTAGGCATGTTGTGTTATGGAGTTGTTTTTGTAAATTTATAATTCTTTCAGAGATAAAGATACTGAACATCTTTACATGTGCTTATTTGCCACTTATATGTCTTGTTTGGAGAGACTTATATTTAAACCATTGTCCACTCTTTTGCAATTGTGCTGTATTTTAATTGTTCTTTTTTGTGGCTGTGACCAATGTGACCAAAAGACCTGACAAGAACAATCAGAGGAGGAAAAATTCATTTTGGAGCTCATCATTTCAGAGGTCTTAGTCCTTAGATGGTCGGTGCCTAAGATGAGGTCCCTTGGTGCCTAAGATGAGGTAGAACATCATGGCAGACATGTATGATGGAGAAAAGCAGCTGGGGACAGCACCAGGAAGGAGAGAGAGAGAGAGAGAGAGAGAGAGAGAGAGAGAGAGNCTGGGGACAGCACCAGGAAGAGGAGAGAGAGAGAGAGAGAGAGAGAGAGAGAGAGAGAGAGAGAGCTGTTTTCACCAGGACTAAATATAAACCTCAGGAGCATGCCTCCAGGGACCCACTTCTTCCAGCCACACCCTACCTGCCTACAGTTACCACCTAGTTAATCCATATCAGGGGATTACAGCATCAGTTACATTAAGGCTCTCATTGCACCTCAAAACTTGCTTGCATTGTCTCATGTATGAGTTTTGGGGGGATATCTCATATCTAAACAATAACAGGCTGTTTGCTTTATTATTGTGTTTTAAGTGTTCTTTGTATGTTTAGGATACCAATTTTTTACAAGACGTGCTTTTTTGCAGGTATTTTCTTCCAGTGTATCTTGTCTTTTTATTCTCTTAATGTTTTCTTGTAAATACTGTTGCACTTTCTTTTTTGCTTGTCTAGTTTTCAATGTCAGATATCATCATTTTACCTGTTTAAATGGTGATTAGTTTATATTCCTATAAATATTCTTGAACTTCATTCTGGCACACAATTAATTTACATGAAAGCAGTTTTACTTTTTAAAGCTTCCATTTAAACTTTGGTTATTATACAGAACCACGCAGTTTTAAATTTAGGTCTATTTTTGCTACAGTAATATCCTTCTGAATACTCTACCTGAGGCCCCTTTAATGGTGAGATGTTTGTTCTCACAGCAGAATCATGTACTCTTCCTGACTGTGTGTGAGACCTGAGGTCAATCCCTCTGTTTACTTCAGGAAGTTGTTTCCCTAGCCTTGGGTACTTTCTTCACATGTGTGTCAAGCCCAGTACTCACCTGAATGAAGCTATTATACGTGTGAAATAAGGAAGAGCCTCTGTTGTCCTTTGGACATTTCTCACTGTACAGCCCTCTTCTTTCTGGCACCTAGCCTGAGAACTCCAGCCCCATGGCTTCCCTAGAAGCCCCACTCTGTCTGTTCTACTCAGGTGATCACTAGGGTCTTCCTGAATTCTCCTTTCCCTGGGAGGGTCCTAGCTGGGGCAGCTCTAAGATCACCAAATTGTCTATCCTCTGTCAAAGATCACTGCACTTATTATGCCCAAGGTCTGAAAAGTATGTGCTATATTTTATTTTTTTTAAAGCATCATGTAAGGTAGGTAGATAAATATGATTCTTGTTTCTACATATTTGCAAAAATGGAAATCCTGTTAATGTTCAATTAAGAAAAGATTCTTCAGCTTTGATAACTTAAGAATTACTTGTGGGGTTTTGAAAATGCTAACTCCTTTTTACCCTATAGAGAGCTACTTAATCGAGCTCTTTGGCAAAATGAGAATAATTGTGTTTTTCATAATTTTCTGAAGATTCTGCTGCAGATTGTCAAAGGATTTAACATTTGAGAAATACCTAAATAAGAAATTTGAAAGAATGTGGGGCTGAAAAGTCAGAACCACTTTGTGGAAGTTTCTATATAAATAATGTGAATGCGTTACAGGTTTTCATGGTACACAAGAGAAGTTTTATAAAGTTACTCTGTCAGCTTTTCAAATTAAGGCAGTATTACCCAAGTGTATACTCTGTAACTATAGATGACAAGAAATTTCTACATAAATAAATGTTCCAATGAAACTGCTCATTTAAATTAAGAACATTATTAATGGCACCTTGAATACAGGAGGTACTTAGTCAAGATGGGGAACCACTTTTGTTGGGCTTCATCTTTTAAAATACCAGGACAAATAGAGGTGGCTTTAATTGCTCTTTTTTTGACAGATTTTTATGTATTTAATTCTAACACCAGTGCTATTCTATTACAAGTGCTTATGAGGAAAAGGGAAAAAATTTAAAATCTTTCTGATGAAAATATCAAAGGTAAAACATTTTAGTATTTTTTAATAGTCGATTATAAAAATTATTATCATGAGCCCAAACAGTTATGAAATAATTAAAATACGCAGATCATGCTTTGCCTTGTGGCTCATGTGAGTGAAGACCATACAGACAAGGATGCTGAGAACTTGAACAGAGGCTCTGTTGGCACTCATTAATCAAATCAGTTTCTCTGCTTCACCTTGGTCATTCAACACTTTCCTCTCGCTGTCAGAGTGCTTCTTTCAAAATAACTCTTACGAGAGTTGAGAGATTCTAAAAAATACTTAGAACACTTCAAGATTTTCCCATAATTAAAAAAAATTCTTAGTTGTCAATGAGCCCTTATTTTATTTATATGCTGTGCTGAGAATCAAACCCAGTGCCTCACACATGCTAGGCAAGCACTCTACCACTGAGCCCCAACCCTAGCCCCTCCTATAATCTTAAATTTGACTTCTAGCTCAGTCTCGAAACAAAAATCGTTTCTGGACTGGGCACAATGGCACACACCTGTAATCCCAGAGACTTGGGACACAGAGGTAGGAGGATCACGAGTTCAAAGCCAGCCTCAGCAAAAGCAGGACGCTAAGCAACTCAGTGAGACCCTTTTTCTAAATAAAAATACAAAATAGGGCTGCAGATGTGGCTCAGTGGTCAAGTGCCCCTGAGTTCAATCCTTGGTACCCCCGAAAATGGTTTTTTATTTATTTGGTTTTTTAAATGAAGATCACCATCACCATTTTATAAGGTACTTCAATGAAGTTTTGTAGTTATATAGAAGACAGAAATAAAGATACTTTGTGACATCAAGCCTATAATTTGTGACACAAGTAATATTCCAAATAACTCTGCAATTTTTCTTCTGCTCAAAGGAAACAGAGTCTCTCATCTTGCTCCTCAAAATGAGTCTACTAATCAGTTTGTCCTTCCCTGACAACTGAAAAGAAATGACCAAGTGGTATAAATTCTCCAGAGGTATCAGATTTTATATGGGCTGAATTTTTGGCACATTTCATCTTCTTGATTTAAAAATTGCAATCAATATAATTTGTCAAATGCTTGTCATTTATGTTTTTGAAGATATTTCATTAAATTTGATATATGAGGGGAGTGACTAACTTATAAAAATGAATATCATCAAGGAAAATATCATCAACTGGCAAATATTAATGATTACATATGCTGGCTCTAGGCAAAATATCATTGCTAATGAACAGCATGAAACAATTTATTATTCCTCAGAAGACTTCTGTGAAGCAGATTAAAGTCTTGGCATCACAGGAATTTCAGACTCAAAAGTACCCCAAAGAGGACTTTGTAAAATCATATATCTGATCTTTGAATTCCATGCACTGCATCTTTGACAAACCCAGCTTGGACTTGGAGATCTTCAATGATTTGGCGCTCACTTCTTTTGAAGCAGTCTATTCTATCTTTAGCTAGCTTTGGACCACATTGATCTCAAATCAATCCCTCTGTAACATTCATACATTGATCCCACTTCTCCATTGGGGTCACAAAGAACTTGTCTAATCCCTGTTCCACATGAAAGTCCTTCTCAAGTTTGTAGAAAGCACTATACCCCCTGTGGATTCTTTTTGCAAGAGAAAATGTTCCCATTTCTTTTAACTGTTTCCACTTATCATACTTTTTCCACTCAACTCATTCCCTTTTAAACTGGCAAAATTTGAAATAAGAAATGTTTACTATGTGTTACAAATAATATTGAATATTTTATTGAATAAGTGAGTGGGTAAATAAAATTTATTTCTGAAGAAAGATGAAATGTAAAATAAAACAAATAACTTGGTTAATACACTGAATATTAATATTAATTTTTAGAAAAAGCAATTATTACCATTTTGCTTGTCTGGGCAGATTTAGGGAAAACCATAGGCAAATATGCATCTTATATAACATGTGATACGAAGTTATGATCTTTAAATCTCCCCAAATTCAAAGCTGTGGTGAGCCGCTTCTGCGGTTTATGCAAATTATGGTCGCCATTACAAGATGGCGCTGGCTCCGCTGTGGTCTGTGACAAACAACTCCTTATTTGGGAGAGTTGGCGCATGACTTTTCATCACCCTATGAGAAAGCTCCACGTGGCTGCTTTGCATTGGGGCTTGAGATGCTTTATTAAGGCTGGGAGGGGCATCCGAGGGAGAGAAGAAGAACTATCAAGGGCCTGAAATAAACTACTGAAAGAAGATTCCTGAGTGTCGCGTCTTCCTTGCGGGCAAGAAGTCGCAACACAAAGCTGTCTTCTTGATTTAACTTTATTTAGATATGAATTCAAAAGCTAAAAATTTATGAAAATTTTCAAATTGAATACAAGTGTATAGTCATATTTCAAACTTATTAACTCTTCTTCCAAAATTAATAAACAAACGAGAACTTTTAATTGTAGCATCAGTGTGTTTTCTAATACATGCATACTGCTTTGAGACCTGGGATTAGAGCCCTTCAATTTCAAGCCATTTCCATACTTTTGTCTGAAGTTTGTCCAAGAGTCATAGCTAAATCCCTACTGTCCTGTAGAACTTTCTGTGATAGTGGAAATGCTTGATACTGCCTTAAATAATATGGTAGCCATGTGTGACTGTGGAGCATTTGAAGTGGACTAGTGGAACTGAAAAACTGGATTTTGAATTTAATTAAATTTAAATTTAAGTAATAACCATATGTGACCAGTGGTTGCCACATTGGACAGAGCAGCTTTCATTGGTAGATCTTCATATTCTTGCCTCTTAGGTGGTGTGTTCCAACACCAATCAGTCATGTTTAGATTTTTTGCTTTTCTGTTAAATGTGTTTTCTTTCAAGATACTGTCAATGTGCCCTAAAACAACTTTAGTTATGGCATAACCACTATAGGCCATAGTACAATTTATAAGTAGTTTTTTAAAATTAATAATCTTTGCTTATTTTTCATGCATTTTACAATTTTGTTTTAAAATATTTCTTTTGAAACTTTAAAAATGTATCCTTGAGTATCTTAGATCATGAATATGGTTATAAATTGGTGAGTAATTAAAGTGGATATTTTCAAGATGGGGAAGAAAAAACAATTTCTTATTTTTGAAAGTTAAAAGTTTGCATCCATAGTACAGATTGCCTTGAAATTTTAAAGCTTTATCTTAAAACGAAAACAAAACAACAGTTGGGATATCTTGGTATCAAGTCCTAAGATAAGAATATTTACCCTTAATTCAAGGTTGATTTATGCTACTTTGTTAATAAACATTTTGCCCATAAAACACTAAACAAAAAAGAGGGACAGGCATTTTTAGCTATTTATTGAGTATTCAAAGAGAATTGCAAAGACTTTTCATAGAGTTCAACCTGTAGATTTTTTAAAAACCCTGGAAATCTCAGCTGTGGGGATGAGATGTTGCAAGAACAGCCATCTTTCAGCATCAAAGGCCATTGCTTTTCCTGGTAGAATTGTTCAGCTGGCTTACTGATGATTAAATTTAGGTGCAGTGGAAAGTCCAGAAGCTAGCCTTCAATTGTTTAAAGACATCACTGTCACAAAAACACCTCTCATTCTCTCCTCTGGTGTTTTGTTTATGGTATTTCTTCTTCAAAATGAAGTCCTTCCTGCCAGGCATGGTGGCGAACCCCTATAATCCCAGTGGCTTGGGAGGCTCAGGCAGGATGATCATGAGTTCAAAGCCAGCCTCAGCAACAGCGAGGTGCTAAGCAACTCAGTGAGACCCTGTCTCTAAATAAAACACAAAAAAGGGCTGGGGATGTGGCTCAGTGGTCCAGTTTCCTTGAGTTCAATCCCTGGTTCCAAAAATAAAATAAAATAAAGTCCTTCCTATTGATCAAAGTGAAGCTTACTGTCCCCACTGCTATGAAGACTTCTCTAGTCTTATAAATTAAGGCCATCTCTTTTTCCTCTTTCCTATAGTACTTTTGAGGTAGGAGAGAAGAAGACATAGGATAGGTAGAAAGGAAACAAATGGGACATAACAAGTGTGGCCATGATTTAAAGTCCTCTTTCATATACTTTGATCAAAAACTGCACTATTAAATCAATTATTAGACCTTACCTTCAGGTCCATAAATAACTTTTTTCCTGACCTGAACATAAAAGGATAATAAGACTGAGAATGACTTTGCTGAATAAGTAGATATTTTTGTGATTTATATTTCAGGATCTGATTCTGTTATCTATACATCATACTCTGGATCCAACCCTCAATGTTACACCAGTGTAGTACTGTTTAAAATCCATAAAGCAGAATGATTTAAAAAAAAACTGGTAGGGAAATTATTATTAAAGAGTTTTTTTTTTAACAAAGAAGGAAAGAATCCTTAGTAGGTAATGATTAATATATCTAGTCTCCTACACAAAGGAGGACTAAAAACACCCTCTTAGACCATGTCCCTATATTATAGCTTTAATATCTAAAAATATGCCTAGCTAAGGTATAGCAGTCTAGTAGGTCCTTAAGGGGCAGGGCTTGCATCTCAAGTATCTCTGTGTCAATCTCTGGTACTTAGCACACTTAATGATCTGAAGTCAATCTCACCTTTAAAGTGGGAATGATAAGCTAGCTCCTTCACATATTATATTCTTATTACTATTGCTGCAGAAAAATTACTCCGAAACTCAGTTATTGACAACAAACATTTTGTTGTGCTCCTGATTAGTGTTTGGGAATCAGGCAGAGTGCATCTGGGTAGTTCTTGCTGAGTGTCACCCATGCAGATGTAGTCAAATGTTGGCTGGGGCTGCCATTGTCTGAAGGCTCAGCTAGGCTTGATATTTAAGCTGACTTAATCGCCTGGCTGACAGTTCACCAGAGCACTGACTTCCAGGTGGCAATGAAAAGGGAAGTAGATTCAGAACCTCAAGCGTAAGGATTCTAGCAAACAAAGTGGACGCTGCATTGCCTTGGACTTGGCCTTGGAAATGCAGAATCACTTTCAAAGCACTTTGTTCCTGGAAGTGGTCATAAGTCCACCCAGATTCAAGGGGAGGGGATATGAGATGGCAAGATCACATTGCAGAAGAGCAAATAAGATGGGAGAGAACTGTTGTGAAATCTTTGGCAAATATAATCCACCACATATAAATTAGGTGGAAACAATTTGGACCCTATAGCATTCTGGTGATGTTTACTAAAATCTTTTCTTCTTTTCCATCAGATAGCCTTTGAGCTTTGACCTATTTAGTTCTATGCTAGGCCTGATACTTACCTAATGAGTTTAACTTAAGATCTGCAACATAAAATGCTCACATGTAAGGACTGAAAAAACATCCTCAGAGCTTTCTTTCTCGCCGTTCAACTCTTCTTTCTTACCTCTTTAAATTTTTTCACTTCTTTTACCTGTTTAGTTGACCTTTTATAAAGATGGTTCTATGGGCTCTATTTTTCCTCATTAGTTTTCTCAAAGAATCCTGATCTTCTCCCCTTATACCACTAGGTTTAAGAAAATCCCAATAGACATTCACAGTATCTAGTGATAAATATGAAGCAAAGAATTTTTCATGAAAAGAAATACTTCACCTTTCATGGCAGAAGTTTACTTTTAACCCTTCTCTATACACCACTTCTCCAGGTGAAATTATTTCATTTAGATTGGTTGGGGGGGGATATGAGAGAGGGACAAAGAAAAGAAGAAAGGAGAGAGAGAGAAAAGCTCATTTTGCTGGGGATGCAGGTGAATACTAATCAAAGTACTTCAGGAAGATACCTGGTACATAGTAGGTCCTACAGAAATATTTTTTATAAAAATAGTTGAATATAATCAACATTTAGCTAGGGCTGACTGTTCACCAAATAGAGATCACTAGTTAATGGGTTCAAAGAAACATAAAGCAGTCATCAAACAAATGGGTAAACAATCACTAAAGTAAATAACCAATAAAATATTTCTGCTCTTTGTAATGTCTAATAGTGGTGATGTTATAGTTAAAGCTTAGTCCCAGGGTTTTATAAACTGACTTCCAGACCACTCACGTATAATCGAATCAAGCCTTTATTGAAGCACATTAGTGGCAACTGACCAGAACATAAAGCTGTTCCCCTGATCAGCCCTGAACAATTGCAAGGGCACTCCTTATAAGCCTGAAAACTGCACAAGGGATGTTTGGGGTCTAGCCAATGCAAGCAAGCCAGGTGACAGAAGCAGGAGAGTGCAGTCAAGTGGCGGGAAGCCTAACCAATCACAGTTAACCCAGTCACCCCAGTTACAGAAACAGAGCCTCCTTACCCTAGTTACAGAAACAATGCCCCATTAGGTAGTTCTGTGTTCTTAAAGGTTTCTATAGTAAAAGGAAAAAGAACATTTTGCCCTGGTCATGACCCTTCTACTTGGCATGGTTGTTTTATAGGATGAAGTCATAAAACAAAATGGAGTCACATTTGCTTCTACTATCACAGTGATACAACTGATGATTATAAGAAAGGTGGACAGGTATCTGAGGATGCCTTCTGTGTGACCTGATCACCTCCCACATCTCACTGAATCCTTATGGCAGTGCTACAGGAGTGCAGCAGAGAAGGGAATGGTAGAGAGGGTTCCAAAGGCCCAAGGGGCGGCATTTTGCAAGAAGCAGAAGCAAAACAAATCCAATGTCCAATGGCAGTGACAGCTTGCTTTCCTCAGCTTGACAAGCATCCTTGGAATAGTAAGACTCCATACCCCTTCTCCTTTTTTGAGATACTTTTGTAGCTTAATCTTAGATGCTATTACATGACTAGGGATAATTAATAGTAATTCTATGATGTCGACTGTGCCTTTTCCAAGAGACTATCTGGTGCCCAAAGTGACCACAGTTCAGTTTTTCCAGCAGCCACAGGAGGGCTCCCAACAGTAAGCTTTACAATCACCAGGTATTACTTCAACAAATTGTTTTTTTGGCTTTCTGTGAAGTTTGATTAATTCCAGGCCTTTGGGGGTTGGTGAGCGACTGTGTCACTCTTTAAAATGAAGGATGAATAACATTTAGCTGGAACAGATTGAGTCGACTGGGCAGAGGTCATGTAAGGATCTTGCCACACAGTTCTTTATGTACCCCTGAGGCCAGGCCGCCCACACTCTGCTTTGTGGGCATGTCCACAGCCCACACACAATTCAGTGGATCCACCTGCACTTCTGACCTACACCACTGCATCTGCCTTGTGCCTCCTTTGCTGAAGACCAGCTTCTCATTGCCCTCGACCTTGGACTCTGCTCCAGGCCTGAGGTCTCAGCCAGAGTGAAACCTAATTTGTTCAATACCCTTCCAAATGGGCCTCTTAGCTCTTTACCTTGTGCTGTGTTAAAGCAGAGCGAGCCCACAAGACAGATGAAGGAGGTTCTGGTCTGACCTTAGCCAAAACAGATTCTCTATATTCTATAATTGTTTCTTGCTGGTTAATATGTTACCCTGCCTGGTAAATTTACAGTATAAAACACAGAAAGAATGCACTGTTGAACATAGCAGAATACATTGTAAAGGGAAGAATTTCGTATCTCACCAAGATGAGATTCTTGGGCAAAGACTCAGAGCCTTCCAAAATGTACCAAAAGAATGACAGAATGTGTTGGGTCAATCATAGCTTCTTCTTCAACAATTTGAATAACAATTTGAATAACAATTTAATTTGAATAACAATTTAATTTGAGTAACAATTTAAGAGGATCTATCTTGCTAGAAAGTTGTTTGGAAATTAAAGTGGGATTTTAAATGTCCTCAATGAAAAATCATGTCAAAGTTTAAATAAGACTCACTTCAAAGAATCGTGCTCCATTTGTATACAATGAATTGAAGAGGACTCTGCTGTCTTGTATAACTGATTAGAACATATTTTAAAAAAAAAGGACTCACTTCATTAAAAAGTAAATCACCCCAATCCCAGAATGATCTTTAATAGGATATTGATTTCCATCTGAAAAATTTCAGGGGCGGGTACCATCTTTTATGAAAAAAATCCATTGGACACAAGAAATAGTTGGCTGCTACTGTGTAAAATCAGCAACAATATATAAAAATTGAGAATGCTTGAATTTATTTTTATTTTTTAATTTGTTTTAATTAGTTATACATGACAGTAGAATGCATTTTGAGACACTGTATACAAATGGAGCACAATTTCTCATTCTTCTGGCTGTACATGGTGCAGAGTCACATCTATAAAGGGAATCATACAACTATATAGGGTAACAATGTCCATCTCATTCCACTGTCTTTCCCTCCTCCACACCTCCTCCTCTCTCCTTCTTCCCCTCTGTCCAATCCTTCTTTCTTCCCTACTCCCCTCTCCATTATGGATCAGCATCGGCTTATCAGAGAAAACATTCAGCCTTTGGTTTTTGTGAGTTTGGCTTATTTTGCTTAACATAAGAATGCTTGAATGTTGAATATCAGACTTAACACTATGTATTCAAGAACAGAGCTTTAGTGCAGATCAAGTTTAACAACCAAATGCAAATAATATATTCACTAGGAGGTTCTTAGTCTATTTAACTGTTTAATATTCCTACAAGTTTAAGTAGTTGTTCTACTACATAGATGAATGGACAGAAGCATAGGGATGCAAAGAATTCACTTAGATTGGCAATTCAGTGGTTGATGGTAATGAAATTCAATCACTTCTTGTTTTTTGCTTATGTATATTTAATGTATACATAGAATTACTGGGTCCCATTGATATTATTTAGTTTTCTTTCAGTATCTATAAGAGATTGCTTCTAGGACTCCTCCAACTTCAGGTATCAAAGTCCCTAAGTGTTCTAGTCCTTAATATTAAATGATGTTCTATTAATATAACCTACATACATCTTATCATATACTCTCATTCATCTCTAGATTATTTATAATACATAATGCAATATAAATGTTATGTAAATAGTTATTATACTGTATAGCTTGTGGAATAATAAAAAATACTTATATTTTATTACAGACAATTTTTTATGAATAATTTGATCTACATTTTTTGAATCCATGGGTTCAGAGCATGTAGATACGGAGGGATGACTGTCATTTTTGTCTTTAATTAGTGCATTACTGGCTTTAGATACTTGGAGCCTTTGAGCAAAAGACTTGCCTGGTAGATAACAAACTTTCCAAAAAATTCTGTTCCCTCACTAGTGGCTTAATATTATGAATCACAGAGTCAGGGATAAAACCCAGGAGCATTCCTACTGGCTCAGGTTTGATCAATCCAGTCAGAATTCAATTGTATACCCACTAACCTATAGGCCTAACAGCAATCTTCCACCATAGTATAGGAGAAGTAAGCAACAGTGTCTATCTATGTGGTTTGGTTCTAATGACATTAAATTGCCAACAACCAATCTCTACAGCTTTTATCTCAGAAAACCCCACCCTTGGAATTCCATGGTTTGAAGTTCCACCCAAGGTCTGGATTCTGAGATTCTGCTTGGGTGGTACGTAGAGTAAGTCCTGCTCTGGCTAGATCCCATCTACTACATGAGCCATCATCATGGCCAAATAACTAGGTGGAAAGGCCTTCAAGAAAGGGCTACTAAGTGCCCAGGCATCCGCCTCTGCACCACTCAGTATTAATTACTTAATTGACTAGCAGAGGAAATAGATACGTAATACCCAGAGAGCTTAGCCTCATCCTAGGTTCAATTTAAGCTAATCATCGGTATTTCTGGAAAATGCCTTATGTGGGTTTTTCCTCAGTAAGTGCAGTCAGCAAGTCTGAACAGAACCCTCCGATGCCGGCTGACACAGCTATGTTTGGACTCCTACTCTGCGACATTGCATCACCAAGAGGGCTTCGGTGGTGCTCTGTGCCAAGTGAAATTGGCTAAATGGCAAACACATGCCTTTAAGAAAGAAAATAGAAACTTCTCAGATGAAAATAAGCCTGAAAGAATTGGCTACTCCATCTTTAAACTTGAAAGAAATTAAGCACAGAAAACTCACACTTCTCAACCATAAGGAAGGGAAACATTTTAAAATAACACTATAAGGGGTGGCAATTAGAGGAATCCTCTCCACCAGAGACTGATACACATTCCGACAAATCAGAGATTTTCTGTTGGTTCATGGCACTGTTTTATCAGCGCTTGTTTGGGGAGTTTATCAGGTACAGAAGCTCATCGAAGACGAGAATAACTGAAGGATCTTGCAGCACAATTGACAAGACCCAGGCATGAGATATAGAGGCAACAATCATGTAAAGTGTTCACCTTTTTCAAATTACATGCAAAATAAATGTGAACTCTGTATCCCAGTTCTAAAATCTGGAGCAGAGTTGTTGCCAATTAGATTAAACTAAGGCACCAGGTAGGATGAGCAAGTATTTGTAAATTGCATGGTGTCCTTTGCATTTCCATTAGAGGGCATTCTTGCTTCACAAATTTCTGGATTTTCTCATCATTAGAGAGCCTTTTCTTCCAAGGCAGGTCTGCATTATAGGTGGTCTAAACTGGCAGACTGTATGCCAAGCAAGGTAAGAGAAGTTGAGAGGAAACAATATGGCATTTCTTTTTTCCTGCTTTCAAATCAGAAGTGCATACCCAAGGTTAACAGAAAGTAGCTTGGGCCAAACGGTGTTCCTGGGAATTTTTTCATTTCACAGACCTTGTACACAGTACTTCCATGGACTGCCAGAGCTTTCCCCAGGGGAGACTGAAAGGGGAGACAGTTGATTTTTCAGAGAGATTGTGCAAATGCAGCCAAGCAAACAGGAAGGTGCCTTGAGTCCTAGACGGGGGCCTTTCCTCTCCATGTGCAGTCACTGGGGCCCTGTATATGGGGAATGAAGCCAAGACAGCAAACCAAGCCCCGTCTTCAGAATTCCTGTTACCAGCACTGCCTCCCAGCCTGCGGCTTTTTCAATCTTAATCTAGTCATAGCTGTCTATATGGTGTGTGTGTAGAGTTATAAACACACACACACACACACACGCACACACACACATCTCTAAATGAGCACTGAGAGCCTTCATGTGGTACTGGCGTTATCTGAATGTGCATAGCCTTGTGATCAAGTTTCAGAGTACGGGACCTGAGGAATAATGTTGAAAAAGAGATTGATACTTCCCCTGGCCCTGAGTGAAGGAGCTCACCACCCATGCTCTGAATGTGGAGATACACATGGAAAGTTACAGGTTCTGGTGGATGGCGAGGTTCCTGAGGGACAATACAAGTTTTGAGTGTACATATGTTAAAGATGAGAAACAGATAAAGGAGTTGCTTTCTGTCATAGCAACTTGCATTTACACTTAACTGTCAAGCAACCAGAGGCAGCTTGAATCCTGAATTCAGAGGCCAGTCTCTTGCTGCCTGGGAATTCTGCCTCTAATGTAATAGGAGAGCCCCATGGGTGATGAGCTCCTAGGAACCTTGACGTTCTCACTACCAGCACTTTGGTGGCTCAATCCAGGACTGTGTAGATCTTCTCTGTTTGCTTCTCAAGGATTCTTTTTTTCAGCTGTATAACATATTCCCAGTTACCTGAGCCCTGGCCACCTTTTTTTTGTGTGAATAGTGAAATTAAAAGACAGAGAATGCATCCAATTTCTATAGTGTGGATTGGTTTAGCTCAACTCTCTTAGTCACGTAAGCCTCCATCATCTCTTTTAAAATACTTCAGGAAATTCCCAGCAGTGGGACTATTTATGGTGGGCAAGCTTAAATAGTAGAAAAATTGGGCCTGGGACAGTGGCGCACGCCTATAATTCCAGCCACTTGGTAAGCTGAGGCAGGAGGATGACAAGTTTGAGGCCAGCCTGGGCAACTTATCTAGACACTGTGTCAAAACAATAATTTATGAAAGGGCTGGATATGTAGTTCAGTGGTTGAGTTCCCCTGTGCACCACTCATGGCTTCCTCATGGACAGGAAGATGAAGTGGATAGTGCTAAGGAGCCCGTATCAAGGTCTTGGTGGAGAAGCCACTCTAGGAGTAGAGGTACAAACATGGCATGGAAGGCTCTTCTTCACTTTGAACCTAAGAGGATAGGAGCTAGGATTTCCCCAGCCTTGGAAAGGAAAACATAGTAGTATTATTCCATTATGAAAAGAATTTAATTTTGAGTGGCTGTAGAAAATCATGTCAAGACAGTAATAGAAAGGTAGCATTTATGAGATTCTTAAAGTACAATGCTGGCAGAGAATTGATGAATGTTAGGAGAAATCAGATGACTTGACTTGTTCCTGATGGGCTTAAGTTAAAGACCCTGGGCAGGAAAACAAATCCTTGGCCAACAGCTCAAGAGGGCAGGGCATGGGAGCAGTACCTTTGGCATGACCCTGATGTAAAGTAACAGTAATTATGGTTCTGGTAGGGAAAAGTCTTGTTCTTCCCTATGCAACTGTAAACAACTGAATCTCCTGGCCCTGATTTTCATTTTGGGCTCTGCAGCACCTTTGGCCCAAACCTCTCACTTTCTATTTTTAAAAAGTAAAGGACTTAGGAGTACCGGGGAGCCTATAATTTACCCAGCACTTGAAACAGACAAATCTACCCCAAGGCATGGATGGAGCTCAGATCCTCCTGTACAGGTTTTGATGGTTCTACCAAAGCACTTAAGGTTTTCTTTTATGTGTGGCATAATCACCATAGTTCTCTTGCTGAGTGCATTTTATATCTCAAATAATGTAGGGTAGAAGTGGGTGTGTTCATGGGTTGAATCTGGAGCCCAATACTTGGTTCTCTTTATAAGACTTCTGCTTGCAAAACATAAGATGGTTCGCCAAGTTTAGAACCCCTTGGAAACCTGTGGATTTGGAACTTGAGATAGAATGCCAACTTTTTTTTTTTTTTTTTGAGGTTCCAGTTCTTTTTAAATTTTGGCACAAATTAGACTTCCTGTTTCTAAGAAAAAAAAAGCTTTAAAAAAGTTCCATTAAAAGAACTCCTAAAGAGCCCTGGACATCCAGTGGTTTTCACAAAACAATATTTTGATGAGTTAAGTGTAAATGTATCAGAAACATATGGATTAAATTTCCCTTGAAACACGCAGGGGTTTGAAAAAGGAGGGGAGAAGGCAGGCCAAACACATTTTAGGGTTTTGCCGAACCCAAAACATTTGAAAAGTACTTTGAGGTGTTTGAGTAAGTCCAAACCTACAGTGCTGGCCCACCCGGAATGGCAAGAATAAGCTCACAGCCAGGCAGACACCCATTTCCCAAACTGCGGTGGTGTTTGCACAGGCAGGGAAACACACAGCTCAAGGCGCAGCATCACAGCCTGGAACCAGAACCCTGCCCAGGGCACATGCCTCACCTCCTTGCTCAAGTATTTCAGCTTTGAGCAGTGCATAAGAAAGCAGTTAGCCAGACATTTATGGGCCTTATTTCAAAGTACAATTCTTTATAGAGAATATTGCAACAAAATGGATTCAAAGTAGACCAGAAACAAGTCTCAGCCCTAAACTCCAATGGGGCCAGTTGCTAGAAATGGGCATGTTCCCTCCATGCTATTCCTCTTCCTTTCTCTCCAGTCCAGCTCCTACTTTTGTCTCATCTGGTCTTGGCTGAGACCAGAAACAAGCAATTTCAGAACAAAACAAAACAAACAAAACAAAACAACCTTTCCAGGAAGCATGTTCTCACAAGATTTCCAGTTCCATTCATTAAGACAGAAGTTTGAACACAGTTCATAGAATCACCACACTTTTGAGGGGCGCAGGGGATCAATATTCTTTCTTGGGAATCACCCACTTGCTGGGGTTGACTTTGGGGCGTGTGGATCATGCTGCAGAAAACAATGACCTTGGAAAGGGAACAAGAAGCCCAAAGCAGCGTGGCAGACTAGGAATTCAGTTTTTCCAGTAAACTAAGACTCTCCAGAGAGATTGAAGATTTTTTTCTCCCTCTTTTTCTACCCTGTTTGCTTTCTTAGAAGATGATGTAGATCTTCTCTGTTTGCTTCTCAAGGATTCTTTTTTTCAGCTGTATAACATATTCCCAGTTACCTGAGCCCTGGCCACCTTTTTTTTGTGTGAATAGTGAAATTAAAAGACAGAGAATGCATCCAATTTCTATAGTGTGGATTGGTTTAGCTCAACTCTCTTAGTCATGTAAGCCTCCATCATCTCTTTTAAAATACTTCAGGAAATTCCCAGCAGTGGGACTATTTATGGTGGGCAAGCTTAAATAGTAGAAAAATTGGGCCTGGGACAGTGGCGCACGCCTATAATTCCAGCCACTTGGTAAGCTGAGGCAGGAGGATGACAAGTTTGAGGCCAGCCTGGGCAACTTATCTAGACACTGTGTCAAAACAATAATTTATGAAAGGGCTGGATATGTAGTTCAGTGGTTGAGTTCCCCTGGGTTCAATCCCCAGTAAATAAGAGGTTCTAAGACCTTCCAAGGTCAATATAACCTTGAACTAGCTTGAAAGAAGTACACTTTAGTTGAAAAGACATCTGGCTGGGCATCAAAAGAGGTGGGTAGAAGACTTGGCTTTTTTCCTCATAATGAAATTAGTTTTGCTATTAGTTCCTCAGTCTCCCCATGTTCCGGAAAGGATACATTTATTTATTACCTGAATAACTCCCAAAAGGATAATGTGAAATGCCTCAAACTCTTTTAGGGCAAAGATGTCAGGTTAAAAATAATAATAATAAACTACATTATAGAATTATGGTGAAGTGGCACTGGGCATGTTGGGGAAATTGCTTCATTCTTCCTTCCTGGTAGCCTACAACTAATAATAGTAATTATTGATGTGGTGCTTGCTATTTGCCAGATATTTCTGGGTGTTTTATGCATATTAACTTATTTAATCCTCACAACATGCCTAATTATTATCCTGATGGGGAAACCAAGGCACAGATAAGTAATTTTCCCAGTTTGCCAACATACTTTTGCAGAGCCAGACTTTGAAGACCCTACAGAGGGTAAGAATTTCTTCCCTTCAGGCTACATGATCCCAATCCTAATTCTGGGTTAGTTCTCTGATCTTGGAAATATCCTCATGAGTTTTTCTTCCTCTCATGTATTTCACAAGCAAATAATTATGTTGAAATAATGTAAAAAGCATACAAAAAACGTTCCCCTGTAATTTGCTATCTCATTGCACACCGCCAACAGAGACGTCTTCAAACAAACACGCCTTGTCTTCATGTGGAAAAACTACCGTGTAGGTTGAAATATAAAAACCAAACTGTTCATAAGGGGGAAAATGGTCTGTCTCCTTTCATTAAAAGCAAATCTCTGAAGTCTCTGGGAAAGCAAGGAAAGTTTACAGATACTTATTGAAGTCAGTATAGAAATCGATTCTGAGAAAAATCTCAATGTCAGTCTTGCAAGAAAGAAAAGGGCCAGAATGTTCGGCTTTATCAGAAGAATCTTGCCTGCTGGATGGGTGAATGTGGAGATGGGGCTTTCTTGTGTGATATGGGCTGTGTCAGAAAGGTGCTTCTCTCAGGTTCAAGGGCCCAGAAGAAGCCAGAGGCAATGCAAGAGTCCCCGGGATGGTTCACACATAGGTGTTGCCTGCAAGTGAAATGGTCTGCCAAACTGAGCTTAAGCTTCAAAGTACTGATGAGGCTGTGTGTCCCTGGAAGGCTATTCTGACTTTAAGGAAAGGCTCGTGGTAAGTTTTGTTTCTATGGAAATAAAGCAATTAGGTTAAACAGCAATTGAAGACTATTTTGTGAAAAAGATACCAAATGGCATTTCTTTTCATTTTATGCTAAATTGTGCGTTATTATTCCAATTAGCAACTAGAGAACAACGTGTATTTATGCTTATGTTTATTTATAATGAAAGTTTATTTTATTTTTGGAAAAGCAGTGTTGATTGGACTGGGTACCAGAATGTGAGACCCAGTTACAGTGCCTGAGGAAAACCTCCCTGGGTGATTTTTGCAGTTGTATAAAAAACATCATGGCTCTGCTAGAGGCAGTTATTTGAAATTCAGATAGCTTTTCTAGGATGGTAAGAACATCTTCAGACTTGCCTTAAGAACAACCAAGTGCAGAGCATGTTGGTTATTGTCCTACTTGAGTTTTGATACTAGCTGAAACTATGGCTAGGAACACACTCTTGTAAGTCCATGGGAGGAGACACCTGATGATGAGGTTTCTGGACATATGGGACAAGAAGGGTTCCTGGGGTTGCTACTACAGGGCCATCCAAGGGACTAGTCAAGGGTCACTTGGGGTCATCTGGAGGTCACAGCAGAGGTGTAGGCCTCTCCTTACAGTTAATCACCTGAGCAAAAATTCAACCTGTGCATATGGTCAGGGCCATTCTCTGGGCCATCCCTGTGAGTCTGCTTGGGCCCTGAGAGCTGACTGAGATCTTTGAGGAAGGAGCACAGCCCCGGACCCCAGGCTCACTCCTGGTCAGTCTCTCCTCTGTTTGTCCACAGAGCCAGTACACAGCCCCGATCCCAGCACCATGACCACAAAACAGAGGGACCTGTGTTCCTGACTTGTCTCACAAATGATAGAAGAACCAGCATCTGGTAGACATTTGATGACCAGAGTCTACAGTTCACCAAACAGATGGAGCTGTCCTAAGATCACAGCACTCTCTTTGGACCCCTCTAGGAGGGGGATGCTGGGAGCATCCATGTGAAGACTCCAACCCACTCAGTTCTAGTCAAAGTGACTACCACCCCCACCTCCAGACTGGCTATGAAACAGGAGTGGTCCTCATCTTCTCCTATGAGTTATTAAACCCTAAATCAAATTTACTTCCTCATTAAAACAGTAGTCATGATTTACTTGTTCTATTGAACTATTACGAATAGTCAATGAAATAGGTGGAAAGTTCTTTTATTAAATTGCACAATATAATGGAACATTATGTTTAATGTACATCTGTAAAACTGATTTTTAAGACTTTTTGCCCCTTATTTTTAATATTTTTAAATATGCAAAATGTAATAAAGTTTCTATTTTATTATTCAATCTAAAAAAAGCTTATATTGAGTCAATAAATGTGAAAAGGATTCAGGATTCACCATTCTTTTTCATTTGCATGTCTCCCTTCTATCCTAATAGAGTGTGCTCCTTCTGCCCCTTTTTAGTATGGCTGCTATAGGTAGTGCTTCTCAAACCATTCACCTGGCTTTCCTCCACAGATGCTGAGCCGTAGGCCTGGGGGTTCAAGAGTCCACATTTCTAATAAGTAGCCAAGGGAGTTCCACATTTCTGGTCATTTTAATGGCAAGCAAAGCATGACTAACTGTGTGTGTGTGTGTGTGTGTGTGAATGATTAGGAATTGTAATACATGTCTGAACTTTCCTCTGCTTTTCAAATACAGTCATGCATCACTTAACAACAGAAATGCATTCTGAGGAATGCATCATTAGATGATCTCATCATTGTGCAAACATCATAGACATGAACTTACACTAAGAAGGCTATGACATCACTAGGTGATATAATCTATAGGACCACCCTTGTATACGCTGTCCACTATTAACAGCAATGTCCTTATGCAGTACATAACTATATTCAATCTAATAGCGGATATTTAACATAAAATAAACACAATACCTACAGCCTAATTTTCAGTCCACTAGATTGAAGCAGTCAACGCATACAGCAAATAAGGAAGAGGATTGTAAGAGAATCAGAGCTACATTTGTATTGCCACTGATGACAGTGTTTACGAATGGTGCTAAGAAGGTAACAAACCTACCAGTTACTGAGGGCATTTGCAACATAAAACCCAAATGCTTTCTTGATGTTTTTTTCTTCCCACACTGTCATTAACTGAGCCGCTCTCACTTCCTCAAATCCTCCCAACACATCTGTCAGTAAATTTGGGGCTTGAGAAAAGTAAGCATCTTTGTTCCCAGAGTTATCATGTCCCAACTATGTCCTCATAGAGGACACTGCTGCCCCAATTCATTCTCACCCAAGTGTGTTGGAGCTTTTTATACCTGAATAAATTCAGGGCTTCAGGTAAAGGCCAAGTTCTTCTTTGATTGTTTGAAGGGCAAGCAAAGCATGACTAACTGTGTGTGTGTGTGTGTGTGTGTGTGGTTGGTTTCTCTTAATTTGCTCTAAAATGAACTGAGAAACATCTACTGATTTTTATATCATCTCCTTCTTTCTCTTATTCTCAGTTCATTGTTCCTCCTTTCCATGAATAAAGCAATCAAGAATATAAAAATAATCTGTATAGAAGGGAGACCATCAGGGTAGATGAAGAAGACCCAGAAAGGGAGAAGGAGATATTGAAGGGTGAAATCAAGCAAATTATGTTATGTGCAAGAATGAATATGCCATATGAAACTTATTCTGTATTATTAATACACACCAGTAAAAAATAATCCAGGCAAGCCAGGTGCAGTGGGTGCATACCTGTAATCCCAGGCACTCAGGAGGCTGAGGCAGGAAGAGGGTTTGATCGCAAGTTCAAACCCAGCTTCAGCAACTTACTGAGGCCTTAAGCAACTCAGGAGACCCTGTCTCTAAATAAAATTTTAAAAAGGGGGCTAGGGATGTGGCTTGGTGGTTAAGTGCCCCTGGGTTCAATCCCCGGTACCAAAAAAAAAAAAAAAAAGAAAGAAAATATTTGTGCAGATGAAGATATTATTTTAAACTGATGAGTGAAGAGAGAAGCAGACCAAATCTATACCTCATGATTCAGGAGTAGAGAATTAGGGCCCTAAGAGTTTGAATCTTTCCTAAAATTCCTAAGCCCTGAGGTATACTGGAAGTTTACTTACGATCTCTCCTTTTGACAAATGGTGACAGAACAGTAGAGCCACAGAAATGGTTTGAGCAGGAGGACACAGAGGGAGATGAGGTGCTGTATCCTGGGAATGGAGTGGAGGCTTGTCCTTGGGGAGTTCTAGAGTAAGGCACAGAGAGGGAAAGATGACCTGGACAGGGGCAAAGGAAGGACAGGAAAGAGGGACAAGCATGAAGAAGGAAGAACTACAACTTGTCCCTCAGGTGAAGTCGAGTTTAAATACATAATTTGGGCCAGAAATCAATTACACAAAGAAATAAGTCTTTATTATCACGGAGGCCACAATTAAAGTCATACATTAAAAAAAAAAAAAAGGAGTATGGACTAAGAGTTCCTTAAGGGGCCCTGGGAGGTAAAGGGGGACAGTTTTCTTCAGAAGGAAATGCAAAACTGACTTGTTGGGGGCCTGGAAAAGAAGGGAGAGAAGCAGAGAGGGAGGGGGGAGGCTGGTTTGGGGAAGCTAGCTTCGACCCAGAGCTTCTGTCAGACTCAGATTTACAAGGGCCACCCTTCTTTTCTCCACATCGTTGGGGTGCTGACTCTCTCCACAAAGGACACCAACATAACTGAGCTTGGAAAGCCAAACATCAAAGGAAAGCCCATTCTCTTCAAAGTCCAAGTTTCTCCTCCTAGGTCAGGCTGAGCACACCTTGGCAGATGAGAAAAAAAAAATCATTTTTCCACAGGCTTTGCTTAAAATAAATAGTTATTTTAAACTCTTTAATAATTTTGAGAACCAAAAGATCTTAGAGGCAATATGGTTTTACGCTCTTATTTTATAGAAGAGAGAGAGACCCTGGTCACATAGCTAGTGAGTGATTTGATTAGAACTTGGTTCTTATTCCCTTTCTAAAACCTCTCATCATAATATTCTTCTCCTTAGGTATTAAAAGCATGTAGCAGCTACTTTCAGTAATATTTTCATTAAGAATAGAATGAGGTCTTCTTTCACATAAGAGCAGAGTTAAAGAATGAAGGTTCACAACAAAGAAAGTTTCAACATGTTAATGTTGCTCTTTAAATAGTGACACTCTTGGGGACACGGAGGAACCTCCAGAACCTTTCAGCACTTCAGCTGGCTGACCATTAGTTCTGCCTCAGGGATTAATTAGGAAATAATAAAGAACCATGGCAGTGGGTTTGGCATGGTTTCTGGTCACTCAAACTCTCTGCATGTATTATGACATTCCCATCGGCCACTTCAGACCTCAGAAAGGGTTTGAGTTTAGGTGCTTATTAGATTGGATTTTCATTCTTAGCCAGTTACCTGTGAAAGTGTCTGTGGGAATTATTCCTGATCAGGACAATATCCATCAGGGGAGAACTGGACAAGTACAGTCACAGGGTCCTCTTCACAGAGTAATGCAGCCCATGGGGTCTCAGTTAAAGTTCTGATTTTGAGATCAATTTGCCATGTGAAAGCAGATCCCAGCAGATACAATCTTTGAAGTCTCAAAAGTCAGGGCTGGAAAATAAATGACAACTTGGCTGTCAGGATTCTGGGCTTGAACCTGCTTTGGCACGGGGGCGGATAAGATGACTTCATAGGTCTTTTCCATCTCCAATTTCTGTGAACCATTGTTCTTGGGAATAGATGATTTAATAGGCTAATACATATTTGTGTTTGCCTACTCTGCTGTTCCTTGTATTTGTTATATTTTACTTGGTTACTCTGGGAAGAACAAATAGATTATGTAAGTCCAAAGACACTCAGAGGTCAAAATCTGCAAAGGACAGAGTTTGAAGGGATGTGGTCAAGAAAGAGAGATGGGGGGGAATAGGAAACCTGAGCTCACAAGGGCTTTCTAGATGTTTCCAGAGCAAAGTTTGAGGAAAAGTACCAGGATGTAATGTTGTTCTGGTACAGTGGAAAAAATGCAGACAAGAGACCTAGCTTGAGCTCTGACTTATTGGCTCCTAACAATCCTAGCTTCCACATAGATAGTGGATTCAACAACAATTATCTTGCTTATTTTAAGAGGTTGGTTTGAGAATCACATGAGGGAATATGCGTTTGTGTATTAGAGTGTAAAGTGATATGTAAATTATGGATAGTATTATTATTTAATGAAGTGATTCTTGTATTTAACTGAATAGAAAGTACTGTGTACAAAGAGCCATGCCAAAACCGACTATGTTTCCTTAAAGTAATTATGGGAGAAAAGACAAGAAACTGACAATAGTATATTCAAGTTAATCAGTACACAGGAAGAACAAGTAGTAAAACCTCAAATGTCCTTGTCTTCTGGTTTGCTCAGCATGGAATCCAAGACACATTTCAAAGTCAGAGAAATATTCAAAATCACCATTGATCTTTTTCTTATTATGGATGAATCCTAGAAGTTGAAAGTAATATTCTAAAAATCTAATATTTGCAAAGCTACTTGAAATAATGTAATTCAATAGAGATTTTTCTGGGCAGCTTCTACATGTAATGTGAAGATTTAGAGAGGAGAAAGCATTAGTAAAGTATGAGTCTTGGCTTTAAGAGTTGCAGTTTAAAGAGGAAAAACAAGTACACAAATACATAAAATGTCTTCCAGGGATTAAAATAGACTCAAAATAATTCTCACAAAAGAGCTTTTCTTTGGCTGTATTTGCTCCCATATTTCTCACTGGTACTCAGGCACTACTAAACTTGCCCAATGATCATTGCATGCCATGTTGCAAACACCTTTTGCCGTTTTCCTTCTATCCTATTTCAGTTAATCGTGTTAATGCCTCATTGTCAAAATCCACCAAAAACTCTGCCATTGCTGGTCCTCAGAGGTACCCTGTCTACTGGCTCCTGCCAGAGGAGCCACTGCCACCAGTAAGTGCCCCTTGTGCATTAAATACATGTCAAGGAGGTATATAAACCAAGCACAAGAGCATTGCCCAAAAGAAATTATCAATTCTGCTCAGCTAGAAAAAAGTGGAGGAATTACAAAATGCTCTTTCTGAAAGAGCATGCTTATTTTTTAGGATGAATAGTATGTCAGTAGATGGAAAGGAAAGAAAGGTATCCCAGGATTATGAACATGTATGGACAAAGGTACAGAGATGTAACAGTTCATAGCATGGCCTAGGAAGAGAAAGTAAAGCCTTCTCTCAAAGATAGTATGATTGAAGGCTAAAAAGAACAAAAGGAAATTAGAACAAGGGTCATTATTGTCTAGGAAAGATGAGGTATACATTTCCACTTTTCCCTTTTTCTATCTATCTTCCTATAGTAGAATGACAGGTAGAGTTGATAGCATTTTTCTTCTTATGAAATCATAAAGCAAAATTTGAATTAAAGTCCCCCTTACCTAAAAAAAAAAACAGAATTTGAATTAAAATCCCTCTGAGTGAAGTCCTGGAGTATAGATGGGTATAGGGCTGAATCTGGACTGTAATGGGGCACACTGTCAAAGTACCTGGACACCTAATGTCTAAGAGCTCAGAAATAGCAACTGTAACCAAGAAATGTCATCTGGGGATAGCAAATATAAACTAAGTTCAGTTGCTGGTGACTTTAGATTGAAGAGCCTCTTTGTAATGACTCAGAAATGTCATTTGGTAATGAATAATTTGTTCAATTGTGTTCCAAATACCACCACCTTTCAGTAGTTTCTATCAGAGAATCTGATTAATCCACAGAAAACACTCAGGTTTCGTTCTAAGGGATAACGATTTTTGTTGACACTCACGATCCTGTACACACAGACAGTCTTTACCCAATGTAAACAATGTGACTTCCTGGCACCAAATGTCACAGTCACACAAAGCAAAGGTGAACATTTAATGATAAGGAGATTGTTGCGGACACAGGAGGATCATAGGTTCAAAGTCAGCCTCAGCAATTTAATGAGACTCTGCTAAATAAATAAATAGGACTGGGGTTGTAGCTCAGCCATAAAGTGTTCCCTCGTTTGATCCCCAACACCAATAAAAGAAGATTATTTCCTAATAATAATAAAAAATTATTATAAATAATAAATAAAAAAATTATTTCCTAATTTGAATCACAAATTTCTATGGATTTCTCGTGTTTATATTCCCTCCCTCACTTCCCCAAAGTACTCAATAGGAGCATGTTTGTTGGTTTATAGTCTCTATCAGCTACTTCAGCAATGCCATCCTGATTTGAGTTTTTTCTCTTACTTTTTAGTATGTGTGATGTCTGTTGTGATTTATATTAAGTTATGAGCTCTTCTAAGGTATTATACAATATGGCACTGTTTGAACATAGACTGTGAATTAGTGCTTTATAATCATAACAAGGCTATTCTATGTTCTACATTATCCACTTTGGTTAGTTGGTGTCTGAAAAAAAAATGCACCTTTTGGAACACTGAAGGATTTGAAAATCTCTCCAAAGTTTCAGAGACAATCAGACTTCTCATTGCCATGTATCTTATTGAATAAAAGTGTTCTCTCTCTCTTTAGAATGAAAATCAATGTGGAGAAAAACCCACTCTGGAGACACACTGGGAATTGCTGGTTTGACCCCAGCAAAAGCCTTATGCCTACTACTTGCTTTTTCTTTCAGTCTTACCAATCTCCATCTCTCTTCTCTGACAGACTTACACATTCTCACAACACAACATTTTACACACAGGCAAAAGGGAAATAATAATAAAAACAGTGTTTGAAGGCACCATGTATTAAGGCATGTACTAAGCAGTTTCCCTGGGGATCGTATTTATTCATTATGGTAACTCACTGATCTCATGTTAAAGATGTAGACACCAAGTTTCAGGATAGGTTAGGTAAATTTCCCCCCATCACAAGGTGAGCCTGTAGCAGGGCTGGGACTCAAATGCAGGTCCTTGGATTCCCAAATCCACACTTCTCAGCACAACACTCTTGGTCTCCTTCAATCAAACAGCTACCAGACTGATCTGTGCTGGGGAGCTTGGGGATAGGGCTTTGTCACTGTGGCTCTGGTGGCAGCTATCACTCCATCTCCCTTCCACTGACACAGATGATGAACATGGAAATTCACTTAAAAGTCATCTGGATAATGTTATGTTAAGACATTCATTATAATATCTTGGAAAAATTATTCTTTTTAAAAAGAGAATTACATGGTTAATATTGGAATGATAGTAGGAAAAATGTAAGGATTTAATTCAAGTAAAAAAATATAAAATGAAGGACTAATTGACACAAACTAATCTGAAGATGATCTGAAAAGCAAAATATATGTTGTATTATCTTTTTTAAAGAGATAGGAAAAGAGAAAGATTGAGACAATCTATGGAACAGGATGGAACAGAAAGAGTTCAGGAAAATGAGCTTTTTACAAACACTCAGAAGTAGTCAAATTCTATGGTGAACACTCTAGAGAAATAAAGACTTTTGTGAAATGAACAATCATCCACTGATGTTTTTGGTTTGAAAGTGTCTGTTTAGGGGCTCTGGTTTGTTTAAACCACTTGACTCTCTACCGTATTTGACTATGGTGATGAGGCAAAGCTAGGTAGAGCTAATAGTTATTTGGTCCTTAGCACCTACTAATGTATTAGGTCCTCAACCTTTTCTAATATATTAGGTGCAAATATGATTTTCACTTAAAGAAAGATAAAGAAGTAAAGAATGATTTGGAGAAAACTGTCAAAAAATAGAAGAAATCAAAGGTAGAAATTGTGGGTAGACATTTCAGGCATTTCCATTTAAAGAGAATCACTTGTCATTATGGAAATTTCATTTTCTTATTGGCTTCTACTCTTTAGAGGGCAGTGAAATCAATTTGCTTTTCTGATTTACCTCAATTTAGGCAAAGATTTTTTTCTATGAAAATTACATTTAAATCAAACATTTTTGCCAGAATCAAATCATGACCTGAAGAACAGGAGGAATTCCATTAACAGACTCAAGCCCAAATGAAATTAAACCCTTGAATTATCCTTTCTTATGACACTGTGAACAAACCACAGGTCTTCCTTAGTCTCTACTTCCCTCCTTCCAAAAAGCCTTTGTGAGTCAGTGTGAGCTACGACTGACATTATAAATTTTGGTAAAGCAATCGAAATGAAGAACATTAAAATACTCTCCAAACCCATCCTGACCCAACCTGATATTTCACTTGGTTTGAATCCCTGGTATAGAAAAAAAATAGGAAATAAAAGAAACAAAAAGAAAAAATATTGAGTCGTACTTTAAATATACCAGAAAACTCTGTTATTTCAAAAAGAAATTCTATAGTGAGCACTCTAGAAAAAATGAAGACTTTTGTGAAATGAACAATCATCCACTAATGCATTTGTTTTGAAAGTGTCTATTTTGGGATTTTGATTTGCTTAAACTACTTGAATCTCTACAGGCTTCGACTATGGTGATGAGGCAAAGCTAGATATAGCTAATTGTTGTTTGGTCCTCAGCACCTACAACTGTACCGACAAGACAACCTTGCTGATTATTTAAAAATTAAAGATTAATTATGAATTTTGGATGATAAATGAAGTGATTTAACTTTTTTTAACAGAATATTCAGGCTGGAGAAATTGCCATCATATGCTTTCCACTCTTAGAAATTTTAAGAACTTTAAGAAACCAAAATTTGCCCATTCATTTTTATAGTTCTGGGTCAGTGTCCATGAGGGTTATGCTTGTGAGATACAAGTGCTTGCTCCTGCTTTCTGTTTTTCCACAAGAAGACTGGAAAGCCTTTCTGGAGGGCAACCTCATCCAGGGTGCAGACACCCTGACTGATTTCCCCTTATACCACCACTGGGAACATTTTGTGAACTTCATAGAAATTTATTCTGAAATCAGCTCTCTGACCCTGGGAAAATTACTTTACTTCTCCCATACTATCACATGTTTCTCTAATGTGATAAATTAGGAATTATCTTTTATTGACAGTATGCAGAAATTGATTGACAGTACCTAAAGCATGACAGGCTCAGACAATATTCATTCTCTTCCTTTCACAAACTTTAAAGTGTATGTGAAAGTTATATTACACTTCTTGAGAGCCTGTTTAAGACAACCTGTGTTTGATAGATTTTGCCTACATTGTATACTTTAATTCACTGCCCAAATTAATTCATCTTTGTCTTATCCTGTCAGGTAAATGTTATCATCCCCTTTTACAGAGGGATTATTTGAGACACAAAAAGACAAGTAACTTACCTAAAATATCACAGCTGGTAAGTAGCAAAATAAAGATTTGAACCCGTGCACTAAACATCAGTCTTTTGTTGCTGTGACCAAAATATCTGACAGTAGCAACATAAATGAGGATTTTGTCACCAGTTAGGGGTTTCAGTTCATGGTCAGCTGGCTCCATTGCTTTGGGCCTGAAGTGAGGCAGAACATCATGGCCGAAGGGGATAGCAGAGGAAAGCTGCTCAGCTCATGACAGCGGGAAGCAGAAAGAGAGAGCAAGGGGCCAGGCATAAGATAGAGTACCCAAGGGCATACCGCCAGTGACCTACTTCCTTCAGCCAAGGTCCCACCTCCTGCATTCCCAATAATGACCTCAATTTATGAATCCATTGATGAAGTCAGAGCCCTCAAGATCCAATCACCTCCCAAAAGCTCACCTCTGAACAGCCCTGTATTGGAGAACAAGCTTCCTACACATGAGTCTTTGGGACACACATCATATCCAAACCATAACACCCTATGACACAAAAATATTATTACACTCTTTTCCTAAGCCTGCCATCCAAGCATGAACAATTCCTTCTAAGGGAAAACTCTATGGGTTCCCTTTAGATTTTATCCAAATGAATGAGTACACATTACCAGTGATTAAGAAGATTGTTTTATTTTCTGAGGCACTTCGAGAAACCTTGAGATATCTGATAATCTAAAAAGTGTATGGTCATTTCCTTTCTAAGTGGCCTGACTGCTAATACTATACCACATATACACACATACACTATGTGACTTAGTATATATTTGTGTGACTTTTCTCTTCAACAACAGATTTGTGGAGTTCACTATATTGTGTGTGTAATTGTAGCTCATTTTTTTTTTCTGTGATAGGCTTGGACATTCAGATAGTTTTCAGTTGGGGGCCATCTTGCATAACGCTGAAGTCAATATCTTTACCTATCTTTTAGTTCACATTTCTATTAGTTGGAATAGAACTGCCAGATTATAAGGTATGCGTATGTTCAACCTTAGTAGGTACAGCCATTTTTCCAAAATTGTTACGTGCCTTATGTTTTATTAGAGTTCTACTTGTTCTACATCCTCATCGGCAATTTTTAATGATCCATCTGACAAGTGTTCTGCTTTCCTATTTCATTGTGATTTCAACTTGTATTTCCTCAATGACAATGAAATTGAGCATGTTTTCATAATGTTGATTAGCTATTTGAATATCTTCTTTTATGAAGCATGATTTTGGTTATTCTTCCATCAAATGGATCATCATTGATTTGTCAGACTTCTATAGTCTGAATATGAGCCCTTTGTCAGTTTTGAGGACAGCAAATATCCCTCCATCTCTGGGGCTTACCTTTCTCATTCTCTGTTTTTACTTTTTTATTAATTTTTTAAATAAATAAATGACAGCAGAATAGTGACATCAATTTATGAAATTGATGAGGTCAGAGCCCTCAAGATCCAATCACATCCCCAAAGCTCACCTCTGAACAGCCCTGCAATTCTTATTACACGTTTACAGCACAATTTTTTATATCTCTGGTTGTATATAAAGTATGTTGGAACCAATTCGTGCCTTCATACTTGTACTTTGGATAATGATGTCTATCACATTCCACCATCCTTGCTAATCCCCTGCCCCCTTCCTTTCCCTCCCACCTCTCTGCCTTATCTAGAATTCATTTATTCCTCCCATGCTCCCCCTCCCTACCCCACTATGAGTCAGCCTCCTTATATCAGAGAAAACATTGGGCATTTGTTTTGGGGGGTTTGGCTAACTTCACTTAGCATTATCTTCTCCAACGCCATTCATTTACCTGCAAATGCCATGATTTTATTCTCTTTTATTGCTGAGTAAAATTCCATTGTGTATATTTGCCACATTTTTTTTTTAACTGTTCATCCACTGAAGGGCATCTAGGTTGGTTCCACAGTTTAGCTATTGTGAATTATGCTGCTGTAAACATTGATGTGGCTGTGTTCCTGTAGTATGCTGTTTTTAAATCCTGTGGGTATAGCTCGAGGAGAGAGATAGCTGGGTCAAATGGTGGTTCCATTCCCAGATTTCCAAGGAATCTCCATATTTGCTTTCCATATTGGCTGCACCAATTTGCAGTCCCATCAGCAATGTATGAGTGTGAATTTTTCCCCACATCCTCGCCTACACTTAATTGTGTTGAATAGTAGAATTTTCTATTTTAATACTGTGTAATATATTAATAATTTCCTTCAAGAATAATGTGTTTAATGTTTTGGTTAAAAAGTCTTTCCCTACCTTAGGTAATGAATACACTCTTCATTATTATGTTTTAGGAAATTTATTATTTTGCCTTTCACAAAGACCTATAATCTACCTGAAATAGATATTTGCATGTAATTTAGGTAGAGGGTATATCATTTATTTCACATGTGTATGAAATTGTCCCAACACAACTTATTGAAAAGATTATCATTTTTTCATGATTGTGGAATGCCCCTTTGTCTGAAATCTGGAGCTCTCATATATAGATTCCTTACTCCCCCCCCCTCATTAGTCTATCTGTCAATTCTTGAGACATCACATGGTCTGAATTACTTTATCATATCTGGATATCTGATAAGTGGGGAAATGTTCTTGTCCAGTTATTCTTCAAGTGGGTCCTAAATAGCTTTCTTAAACTTTTGATAGAAATTTTGAATCATCTTGTTAAGATTCACTAAAATCTCCTTTAGGATTTTTGGGAGAAATTGAACTAATTCAGTAAGATCAATTTGGAGAGAATTGACATATTAGCAATATTCATTCTTTAATTTCCTTCTATTTATTTAGGTTTGTTTCCATTTTTTGTGCTCATTACCTTTATAAAGTCATATGTAGAGGTCTTACAAGGCTTTCTTTAGATTTTTCCCTAGAAACGTGGTATTTGGAAGTGACAAATTGTATTTTTAAAATTTAATCTCCACTTTTGTCTCTTGCAATTGAATGCAATTCAATTGATTTTTTTTTGTTTATTGATCTTTATCCAACAATTTCAATAAAATACTTGTTATTTCGAATTTTGCATGTAATCATATAATTTGTGAATGGTATGAATTTAGTTTCATTTCAACACATTCTCGCCAATTGGACTTTCACTTCTTACTTTTTTTTTTTCTTGCATATATGCAGTGATAGTGGGCCTCTTATTATTCTTCCTGATCTCAAAGAGAATGTGTTCAAAGTTTGTTACCAGTAAGTAAAGTGTTTCCTAAAGGTTTTCTGTAGACACACTTCATCAGATTCAATGTTTCTCTATGTTCCTAGTAACTAGGATTTTTAAAATATCATGAATATAATTGAATTTTTTCAAATATTTTCTACAAATATTTAGGTAAATATTTTCTCCAAAATTGTTTCATGTGATCAAGTTTACTTATTAATTTTCTAATGTTAAACCACTTTATCTTCCTGGTGTAAATACAAATTGGTCTTATTGACCATGGTGTGGCTGGCTAATACGTTGTATAAAGATTTTTACAATCTGTTCATGAGTCAGATTTCCTTGTAATTTTTTTCTTGGAACAACCTTGTCAAGTTTTGTTATCCAGGTTAAACTGGTCTCATAAATTCAAGATGGGAAGTTTTTCAAATTTCCTGTTCTCAGGAAGTGTTTGTATAAAAATGACATTATTTTTTTCCCTGAATGTTTGCTAAAATTCACTGGTAACCTCTCTTGGTCTGGAATCTTCTTTGGATGAAGATGTTTATTTATTTACTTGTTATAATTATTCACATTTCCTATTTCTTATTTCCTCACTGGTAATTTTATATCATTAGTTAATTTTTTTGCTAATTTGTTTATGAAAATTAGAAGTTTGTGTTCTTTAAGTTGTTCCTAATTTTAGTGACCATATAATTTATAATCCCCATGGGACACTTTTGAAAGTGAGAGTAGCATTACAAATAATTGAAATGTGCACTCTTTGACTTATTTATTTATTGACCTAAAATTGAGTTCATTATGTTGTGGTTCTTATAAAATTATTTTATTGAAAGTGTATTTTCCAAAATAGAATCATTTTAAAACTTTATTAAATAGCATACTCATTTTTCATAACACAAAAAGAATTTATTTATGTTGAGTACTTAAGCAAAAAGTAACCTGAAAATTATTCTTAGAAATTATCCATTTAATTAGTTTCTTGGCTGTATTTGTCACCAATGTTACTGTATCATAAATATTTTTCCGGAGAACATTTTTTTCTCAAAATGTCTCATTTTAAATTTTTCATATAATTGCTTGCAGTGTTCTTCAAAATTAAATTTAGTTTTACTAAATTTAAAATGGTTTTCACTTCCAATTTGCTTTTCTCTATAGATTAAAATATTTTTAATTGAAAGCATACTCTTTCTTCAAGTCATTGAGGTACCTAAAGCTCATAGTAAGTTCTTGGAATTGTTTTTATTTTTTTCATAAAAAATATATAAATAATGCAGACTAAACATTTTGAAGGTTTTGTCTTTTTACTTCAATTCAGAGTACATTTGTTTGAAAAATTATTTTTTCAAGGCAAAATTCATGAAACACATTGCTATGATTCTTTTGAACATCCACTAAATTTGTATGCCACAAAATTGTAGTCCTTTTTAATATCATTCCACCCTAGTTCAAAATATAAATTTACCCAATTAAAAATGGGAGCTCCATTAAAAGATTCTTTTGACAAGCTAAAACTATCACAAAGCTCAATTATGATGTTTTTTAAAGCTAAATCTTGAACCCTTTTTGACCTCATAGTTTATTTCCTCTTTGTTTTTAAAGAAATAAATATATATTTGTTTGAAAGATTTGTTGTCTGATTGTAATTAGTAAATCTGAGAGCTAGTTTTATGTTGTTCCTTTTGTTTTTTACTTAACTTTTCTACAAATTTTGAGAAAAACAGTGTTTTAGAGGTTGTTATGGTTTGACTGTGAGGTGTCCCTCAAAAGCTCATGTGTGAGACAATGCATGAAGTTTTACTGGAGAAATTACTGGGTTATAGCCTTAACTTAATCAGTGAATTATTCCCAACAGGAATGTAGTAACTGGAGGCAGGTGGGGTGTGGCTGAAGGAAGTGGTTCATTGGGGGCATGACTATGGGATATATATTTTGTATTTCTCTCTCTCTGCTTCCTGATTACCAAGTAAGCTGCTCCCCTCTGCAACACTCTTCAACCATCATGTTCAGCCTCTCCTTGAGCCCCAAGAAAAGGAGTTGGCCTTCTATGGACTAAAACCTCTGAAACTATGAGCCCTCAAATAGCTTTTCCTCCTCTAAAACTGTTCTGGTCAGATCCTTTAGTCATAGCAGCAAAAAAAAAAAAAAATGACTAAAGCTAAGGTCTTATTCACAAAGACCTTCAAAAGCATTATTGGACACTGAGACAGATTTACGTAGGTGTTCTTCAAAGGCTCAAATGTTTCTGAAATTTGATTGATGGAGAGGTGCAGAGGCAGTATGTGTGCCCTGCCATGCTGAAGTTTGTTTTATTATTCAATATCAGATTTCTTGCCAACTTTTTATAGTTCATTGTCATAATTGACATACATCTATAAATACTGACAACTACTGCTTTTGTTTCAGTTAATAGAATATAGCAACTTCTTTGGATATAATTATGAATTATGTGTCTCAGTTAATGATTAAAATGTATTTTTACTAAGAATATTGCCTTACATTGGTGCCATCTTGCCTTAAAATTGGTATTTTTACCACAGAATTTTTTTTTCTTTAGAGTTGAACTTTTAAACTCAACTTACTGGGGCTGGGGTAGTAGCTCAGTGGTAGAGCGCTTGCCTCGCAAGTATGAGGCCCTGGGTTCATTCTCAGCACCATATAAAAATAAATAAATAAAATTTACAATAATATTAACAAAAAAAATTGACTGTCAACAGGATGAAGTCCCAAATATTTGGCTCTTCCTGAGTGGATTGGATATAAACAACTGAAACATTATTGAATTACTTGATTCTCTATTTGAAGCATCTGCTGATACTAGTATAAAACCATAACCTTATTACGATGATTGTATTGCAGATATGAATCAGAAGCTTCCTGAGAAAGAACTTCAAATGGAAGAGGTCTGATGGGCTGGTGGAACAAGGGAGTTGTGGTGGTGAGGGTGGTAATGGTAGTGGTGGTTTGTTTATGGGCTTAGGCTTGCATTCAGTGCACCGAGACACTAGGTAAATACCTAAGCACCATTTTAATTGAAATAGCTGCATAATATTAAGAGATTACCCAGGATTGTTTTGAAATCCATTTCAGATTTAATCTAAAAAGGAAAAGGAGGTGTTCAGTCTCTTTTGACATGGAAACATGGTACTGCTTTGAAGAAGTTAGTGACTAAAGACAAAAACAAAGCAAAATAAAAAATACTGAGGTCATCACTACATCCAAGATGGGTAGCTGCATTAACTATTTCCATTAAGACACTGGTAACCAGCAAGGGTTAGCTGTACTCAGTACCTGTGATTTTAGGGACTGTGGAGTCTTCAAAAATACAAGCTATGAAGAATCTGAAGTTGACGAGAAAAGTGATGAATGTCCTATTTTAACTTTAACCAGGGTCCTTAAATGCCTCCATGACACTTGGAAAATGAGAGTAAAGCAGATTTTGAAGCTCCACTGATGAGATTCTAGTTTAGAAAACCAGGCTTGTAAGTAAGCTCAAATGTTTTTTCAGAACAGGCTATAAAAATAATGGAATTATTATTTCTCTTGCTTAGTATGTTATGATAACTAGATATGCTTTTCCACCAACCAGGTAGTGTAGGGAGTGGACTTTATTTGGAAAAATAATTTGTATGCACAGAGGAATGGATAAAATAAAAATGTGGTACATATACACAATGGAATATTACTTGACCATAAAGAGAAATGAAATTATGGCATGTGCTGGTAAGTGGATGAAACTGAAGACTATCATGCTAAGTGAAATAAGCCAATCCTCAAAAAACAAAGGATGAATGTTCTTTCTGATATGTAAGTGCTAACTCACAATAAGCGGGTGGGTGAGTAGGGAAGAATAGAAGCACTTTGATTAGACAAAGGGGAATGAAAAAAAGGGAGGGGGAATGGGAATAGGAAAGATAGTAGAATTAATTGGACATTACTTTCCTATGTTCATATATAAATACAAGACCAAGGTAATTCCACATCATGTACAACCACAAGAATGGAAAGTTGTACTCCATTTATATATAATATGTCAAAATACATTATACTGTTATGTATAACCAAAAATAACAAATAAAAAATGTGTACAGAGTAAAGTAGAAAACCTTTAAAAATCAGAATGTATAATAAATTAATTCAGCTATGATTCAAAGATTCAAATCAAGATCCTATGTTCATAAAAAACAATTACCTGTATTGAAGTTATCCTGTAGAAATAATCAACCTTTCTCCTATGCTATTTCAGTTAATGTGATGTGGCTATTTTGATATGGCTCTTTATTATCTATGAAAAATATTTACCCACCCTATTAAAGCTCCATGAGGTAAATACTATGTTTTCAGGCATTGGATTAACACTATGCACATAATTTCTCATTGATTTTCACCATAACATTATGGAGGAGGCATGGTAAGGAAACTGAGGCCACAAAATGTTAGCTCAACTGGGATTACAAATTTGGTAAGTGATAATACAATGTTTGAAGTCAGGTTTGTTTTTTCCAGAAGGGGTTGTTGCTCCAACTCTTAACACTGCCTCCTGGAATGGTAAGACTTTATGAGCATGTTGGAAAGGAAACACTGCAGTATAGAATTTCTTTACAGACTAAACTGGGTATATTCACTTCTATTTTTCCAGGCCCATATGATCATTAAAGGCTTAAATGTGGCTTTTAGGATATTTGGCTTTAGGATGAACAGGATTTCACAGTGAAAGCACTGGAGATATTTTTGAGGAATTCCAAGGTTTTGAATGCTCTGAACATTTCTTTGAAACTATTGGATATATAAATTAAGCAGATTTCTTGCCTATAAAAGTGAATTCATTTTAAGATTACAAAGAGAGCTCTGCATTCATCTCAAGAATATAATGCTACATGGAGACAGGAGAGCATTGTTATTGAGGGAAAACAATAGAAGCAAATGAAATGATGCCCTAGAATCAAAGACGTGAAATTACGGGAGTAGGGGAAAAGAACAAGGAAAGGAGGGAGAAAAATATAGAGAAAAAGAGAAAGCAAGAAGAAAAAATGGAAAGAAGAAAGGACTTTAATCCAGCTTATGTCAATGGAAGAACTTCAGGATTTAAATATTTACTACTCCCTTTGTAGGAAGTTTCTTACATTTAAATATTGAGTTTTCCCATTTACAAGCTGGAGGGGAACTCCTAACTATCCTCCAGTTAATTTCAATGAGTTTTTGTGTTTGTTCTAAAGATATGTCCCTACATAATTACTGCTATATATCAACCTTTACTTTTTGTATTCTTTTGAGCATAGCACTTTCCAATTCTTAGCAGATTTATGAGGTTCAGGGGCATAATTAGAACTCGACTTCACACTGTGCAGAAAACTGGAGTCTTTCTTCCTTACATCAACCAGTTCTTTTAAGAAGGAAAGGAACAACAACAAAAAGATTAAAATTGTAAGTGAAAACAAGAGTCACCAGATAATGAGCTTGATTAAGAAATGAGTAGATACTTTTCTCATTTTTTCCCTAGTCTTATAGCATATGTGTTTGTTGTTTTCCCCCATGCCCTGGTGCTGGGGATTGAGTACAAGTGAGGCAAGCACTCTACCAACTGAGCTATCTCCCCAGCCAATAGTATGTGTTAAAACAACAACTAGAATCTCCATGTTCCACGAATCCTCCTGTTTATGCTGAGTTATGATGTAATAGTGAGACAATAAATCAGGCTGGGAATTTAACTTGGTGTAGCTAAAGTTCACCATGGAGGGTACTTCAGGTGAGGTAGGCGGCCTGTTTCCAGAAGTTATATGATAAAAGGAAAGGGACCAGGTGAAGGACAAGTGGTAGTTCTTGGGCCAACTAGAGGCCACTGGCCTGGTCTACTCTTGTGTTTTTCTCATATTCAAGAAGCACCCATTGTTTATTTCTTCATATGGTCCAAGCTGCTCACCCCACTGAAACTGGATGAAGTTAAAGCTGTCGGGTTTCTCTTGGAGACCTCAGGAAACAGTGCCTCACAGCTTTTCATCAGTGTCTCAGACAGGACTGCCAACGGTGAAGATCTCTCAGGGAGAAACATGTCATCAAAAACTGCTAGTTCTCAGTCACACCTTTTAATGAAAAAAGAAGTTCCTCTCTTTCCACCCTCTGCTCTTACTGGGAACGCTAAACAAAACAAACAAGTTCTAAAACCTCTCCAGGGTCCTTCTTACCCCTGTCAGGACTGTGTTGCCCACTTTTGGCTACGAGACCTGGTTTTCTTCCCAGAAACCTGGTGGTCTTGGCAAAACCTCACGCAGGTTCCCATGCCACACATACAGAGATTGTAGAGTTTGGTGGTTACAGGGAATGAGCCAGAGAATCTTGAGTTTTAGTCTCTGCTGAGCAACTCAACTCTCTGACCTTGTAGATGAGTCATTTGGATGTCATTGACCAAAAGGGAGAATTTGGGGCAAATATAGGAACCTCTGAAATCCAGATGCTGTTTGTGAGCTGTGTTTTCCCAGATCAAATAAACAAGCACAAAAAACAGTCATCCTGGCCCCATAGAAAAATATTATGTGCCCCAGATGCTTTTGTGGCTGGTGGGTAGCTAAATTAGGTTCTTGTTTTGTCTAAAAGCATTTGAGTATGTATAAAAAATTATATAGCAAAAAAATCTGGTGTCCTGAATCTCCAATTATGAAAACTACTAGTCTTATAATATGTCAGCTGCAAAGCATAAACATAAATTAAAAAACAATTTACCAATAAAACTTGTTGCTTATGTATTGCAGAAAAACTTAAAGCATCAAGTCAAAACATTTAGATGTCCTAGACCATTGCTCACAGTTATACTGTTCTGGAGTTATATCACAATCATCATTACCTATTAAAACTAGAAAGAAGACCCTCAGGGGTCTCAAAACAAAACTAACACATGAGGTGAGTTTTCCTTATAATATTTACTGAGGAAAAAAATTTCCCCTAAGTTCCAATTTCTGTCCAGAAGGTACCTAACATTTAAACTCTTTATCTAGGGCTATTTTCTTTAGAACACTTGTAGGGTTTGGGTGTTTACTTCTGTCTGTGAAGTTCTAGAATAGATGGTCTGGAAATCCCCAAAGAAAGCCAGATTCAGCCATTCTAACTTTCCTAATTCCTGTTTCATCCTTTGAATCAAATCCCCAAGGACTACAGTGATGATCTCCATCTGGCACCTCTCACACTTCCACATGTTGAAAACAACCTTTTGAGCTAGGCAAATCCTACCCTCCTTGTCTTCATTGTCATAGATGTTCCTTGGTTGAAAATCTTTTTGCTGCCCCTTAGACACCAGCTAGGGTAGTCCCTAGTTTTCCTCTAGCTGTCTATCATCTTCTTGAAGGCTTTTGAGCACTCATCCAATCAGTGTGCTATGATCTTAGCAGTTGTATTTAAGGAAGACAATTTGATGTAGAGGTGAAACAATTGAAAAGGAGAGGAAATAGAAACACAGAATTATAATCTTGGGTCTACACAAAGGTGTGAGAGGTTACTATCTCTCTCTGGACCCTACTTTCCTTATCGCCAATGCAGCTAGCTAAGATGCTTACAGACTTTTCTGAGAAAACAATTTAATAATTGAATGCTTTTATCCCCTATTCACATAATTTAAGAGAGGCTGTCCTGAAAAACGTCTTTAGAGCACTTCTTTATGGAGAGAATTTCAAGTCAGGTAGGAGCTAAAGCTAAAGCATGGAAGAGATTTATAGTTTGATAAGGCCATTTAAACTTCTATAAACCAAGTAATAAAACAGCAAGTTAGCATTTATTAAGCACTTCATATGTATAAAAGTTATTCTGTGATTATAAAGTGCATTAACTCATTTCATCCTTGTGATAATACTTTGAAATAAATAGAATTATCACTATTTTAAAGATCAGGAGATGAATAACAGTAAGTTAGTCATCTTTCTGCCACTGAGATAAAGTATCTGAGAAAAAAAACAACTTAAGTGAGAAAAGGTTTATTTTGTCTCATGGTTTCAAAGGTTTTAGTTCATTACAGCTGGTTCCATTGTTTTTGGACCCATAATATGGCAGAACAATAGGGCAGGGAACACATAGTGAAGCAAAACTGCTCATATCATGGTGTCCAGGAAATAAAGAAGAGAGGAAGGGGTTAGTGGTCCAATATCACCTAGGGACCTTAATTCCACTGGGTCCCACATCCTAAAGGTTTCGTCTCTTCCCAGTAGTGCCACGGCTGGCAATCGAGTCTTTAACATATGGCATTTGGAGGTCATTTATAACCCAAACAATAATAGAGAGCTTGCATGCATGATCACAGGGTACACAGCTAATAAATGACAGAACAGTCTAAATAAAAAAATCATATCCTTTAAAAATGTTATGCTAAGAGAGTTCTCACAGAGGGCTTCTACTTTTTCCTGGCCTCTTCTACATAATTTAAATTTTTTTGAAATTGGCTTTAGCTTCGTGAATCTTAGCAGCAATGGCTGTCCACATCTTACCATATAATTGACTCACACAAAGCCTGTTTTTCAGATCTTCTAAACATCTCATATCTAAAGGCTATTCCCCTTTAGTGCATCTACCATTCCTTTCTTTTCATTTCCCTATAGCTTAACTCATTCTTCAACTCATTGTTCAAGTAGTGTTGTTTCTGCACATCTGGTCTACCTCTGATTCTTCTCTATAGCACCCTATTCTCTATAGCACTCTGATTACTCATCAGTCTCTCCCAATAGACTATGGGTCCCACCATCTGCCAGTGTCACCAGGGATGAGTATGATTCAATTCCTTGCCACAGTGCTGGCTGAGAGCAAGTGCTTGTATTTAAGTATAAATGAATGAATGTAATACATGTTCCTTTGGGAAAGGAGGAAAGATTCCTAGAAAGAGCCTAAGTGGAAGACGTGTATCCCAGATAGTACTACCTCTTAATGGTAGCCTTTCAAGGAAACTAAACAAACTTTAGCAACTATTGGGAGAAAAGGTAGTATATTTTCCTCTCAAGGGCCATGGCTGACACCCCTATGACAAAAGACAGATTATAAGAGGTAAGCATAATACATTTATTTAACTAAAGTTTTCCTTGACACAGGAGACTTCTGGAATGAAAATCCAAAGACTCAAGAAAAACTGCACTTTTTTACTTAGGTTTGATGAAGAATGGACAGTCATATAGAACAGTGATTAAACAAAAAGAAGCTATGTCTTAATGATAATAAACTGGGGTGGGATGAGGGGAAATTTGGCAAAGTCTATTTGTCCGGATTCCTTTATGTATAATATGCCTTTCCTCTAGGCATAGGGCAGGATACCTGCCACATGAAAGTCTCAAAACAAGGGTGGGAGAAGGTCAGAAAGACATTTATACTTCTGCAGTTTTATCAATTTCCTTAAACTAAAAATTCTCAGTACGCCAAGATTGCATTTCCTGCATCCCATCTCAAATTCCCAGAGGTTTTTTTTTTTGTTTTTTTTTTTAATGAGTAGCACCCATGTCTTTGTGTCTTTATTATCTAGTACAGAATCCTGTCAATAGTAGGTTATTGAGTAACAAGTTTCGAAGGCAGGCTTTTACCATAAAGAGAAGAGGGCTCATCTGGAGAACTGACTGGGAAAAGAGACCCCCAACAAATGTTGGGAAGGGAATTGAGGTATCTGAAGAGGAGCACTGACATGGTGTCATCAAGGGCAGAGCTGAACTATCTTACCTATGGTTGGGAATAATAGTTTGAAAAATATCTTTGAGGTTACCCAAAGTATAACGAAAGTTCCTTGTGCTTTTCCAATACCAAGCATTCAAGTTATTTTTCTCTCTCTCAGATTCAGGCAGTTCTGGGGTCTGGAAGCTGGGTTAGGCATATCTCTTTTGTACACTGTCTCTGTATTTGTCCATGTTTGCTAATCAGCTTCTTCTGAGGGAAAATGAGCTGCCAAGAGCCCAGTGAGTGCCTGGCACATGGAAGGGACAGTGGATAAATCCTTGAACAAATGAATGAAATGAATAAATGGCTGAAGAGTTTTAAGCTGCAGATATGGCATATTTTAAGTCAAGTTGGGTCTCAAAGCTGAGGAAAGATCTAGATAACCTAAGTATCAGCCAGTCCTGTTCCTTATCTTTCATCCTATAAACATGTACTAATTAATCACTCTTCATATAGCACTCAAATAAGACACTGAAAACACACAGATCTGTAAGGAAAAAAAAAACTGCCTATAAGGAGTTTATGATAGAGGTGGGGGTAATTGCCCCAGGAGATCAAATATTGCTTAATATCGGCAAATAGTGATAGATCATCTTACTTTTTTGAATCTCTAAATTCAAGAAAGTGGCTTTGTTTACTGAACAGAGAATGAGCTAAACATGAGAGTTTGAGCACAGGACTTCCTACTGAAGGACTGAAGGAATAGTCTGAATGTGTGCTTGTTTAGCTGCTATGAAATTTAGTATAAAATCAAGTATAGAAGATTTATCTCTATTTATCTCAGCAATTACTTAGCTGCCAGGAAATTTCGCATTTTGGTTGCTTCCCATTTAAAGTTTTAGCTAAGGTATATAATTTCTTATCTTTCTAAATCTATCAAGAAGTGTCTTCTACTCATTTCAAGAAGTGCTTATTATCTATTATGGGACAAGATGGAAAATTCACAAGCAGAGGTGAAAATGTCAGTCATGTCCTAGGACTGAAGATAAGTCAGTGTATCCACCCCAGTAGGCATTTCCTCTATTTCATAGTGAAAGGGAGAACTGCATTGATTCCAGTCCTATTAATTTTGTTTGATGTTAAATGACGGTAGGTACCTCACCAAGTTGTCATAAGAATTAAAAAACAATTGAGCAAATGTCTTAGTTCTCAATGAATGGCTGTGTATCCCTCACCCCTGTGCCACTTGACACACACATAGAGCACACATGCAAACACACCCCTCAGCCAGTGCCTAGCAGTTATGATGGGGTGTGGCAGGGCCAGAGAGATGTTCACAGGAGACTCACAGATCTCATGTCCTGGATTAGCAGAAAGCACCCACATGCAGAAAAATGTATGCCCTTGGACTCTGGCAAATCAAAGGTAGGCTTCCCTGAAGCAGGAGTAGATGAAAAAAAAAAGTCCCAGACAAAAGGACTTTGGTTGGAATACCCATTTCTAGGCATTTGTGATGCCAGTCATAGCTGGCAAGACTCCCTTTTCCAAGAGGGGAACTCCCTCCATGATGGCTTAGGGAAAAAATCCAGACTTCACCCCGTCTCTTTCCAGAAAACAAGAATCTCTCAGTTTGTGTTTACGAGAAGATTCTCAGTTTTGCCCCAGCTGGAGGTGAAAAGAATGTCACCCTCCTCTCAGCCGAGTGGAGCCCACAGAATTTGATGAGGGTGTGGGGTTGTTTCTCTCAGCATGTGTGTGTGTTGGGGGGAGCGAGGCAGGAGACGTATTGGGATAACCGCCTCAGAGCTGGATTCTCCTCACATTTGTACACTGGCTGTGTTGTGCATGAGGGGCTGAAGATGAGCCAGAAATAATTCCCTCTTGAGACAGAGCAGGGCAGTTCCTACTGGCTCCGTCAAGGGAGGCCCCCCCTCATCTCTTCTGGAGGAACTGCTGTTGACAGATTGCTGGTCCTTTCAGTTCAAACCTCCACGTTGAGAATGTGGACGGAACACTGGGGAGGGAGAAGGTTGCTTACATGTGAGGCAATTTGCTGTGGTAGGTGAGACAGGCTTGCTACTGCTTGGGGCCTGACCCCTGCTCAGGACCATGGAGCTGGGGTGATGTTGGTATAATCTCAGGTTCTGAGTTAAGACACAATGGACGACTTCTTGCATGTGCACTGGACTATGGCCCATAGGTGTTATATCTGACCAGTTTCTTGTGTTTTTATCCCAACGGGAATATGGCTGAGTGACCCAGTTGTGGAGGCTGGAAGTGAGACTGTCGGTAGCTTCCATTACTAAGTCTTGGCAAAGTAGATCAAGGAAGTCGCAGAAAAGAGTCAGCCCAAGTGAAAACTTATGCACTCTGGGGGAAAGTATTTTGGTTCTCTGGACGTAACTCTAATGAATGTTCTGGGACAAATAGTGTGGACCTCATGTTCTACATTCAGCTTTGTCTACTGTCTTCCAGCAATTGCAGGGCAGGGGTATTAGCATCTATATTCCCTACTCCTCCATCTCCCAGCCCCATGGATTTCTAGGCAGTCTTGCTGGGCCAATCTGAATCTAAAAAGCAAACAAACCTCTGTTGTCATGTTTAGTCGTCACTTATTTTACTGAACTTGAAAGGAGTAAACATCTCATTTGGGGGAAGAGGCAGTGGAAATGTATTTTAGAAGAAACAGTTTCAATAATGATAATGAGGATACCCCTCAGATGAGTGGGGCCCTTGCTTCTCACTTCTGTGCTCCCGTAGCTCTCATTTGGCTGGCCTCCTTGGCTTGGCATGCTTGACCCACTTCATCTCCTGCTTCTCCTGTTGGCTCAGCTCCCATTCTCCTCTTGGCTCCTGTAGCTCAGTTCCTGGCTGGCTGCACTAATCCCACATAATATTTTACGCAAATTTATATGAACCCTGATACAAAGCTTAGCAAGGAGGCACTGTTTCTTTTCTTTGATAGAATTAATAATTTATAACTTGGCTCTCTAAGAAGTCAGTCCAACTTGTGGGTCCTTAGTTTCAGCTCATAAGAAACATTCTCAGACCAACCCCCAAAGAAAAAGATTTCCTATTCCTCTGCCCCTGTCCTGGCCCCTCAAAGTACCGTCTACTTTGAAAATTCCCACCAGTCTCATTTAGAACCACACTTAAACAAGTTGCCTGGGAATTTCTCCCAGAAAGCTCCCATCTGCCCCACCCCTTGGGGCTTGATTTCCCACAGACCCTTGGGTGGTTTAGATTGTTGTCTACATCAACAACATGATAAACTTATTGTGGCTGCCCAGGCTTCTCCAAAGAGTTGTGGGAATCATTTGTGAATTACTTCTTTGATTTTTCTTAAACAAAATTCGTTTTCCCCTCATGTTAAATAACTGTTCCCAGAGTGGTTTCTTTAGTGGCATTGTAACACTAAAGAAGAAGATGTGACCCCTTGTTCTAAATGAAATCAATGAAGTCACTGACTCTGGATTTTCAATTAGGATAATTCAAGTTCAGCCCAAACAAGCATCTTTATCTGCCCCTGATGCCTCAGGAATAAGAAAGCCTTTTCCCACTGTAAGTTTTCAACACTGTAGAGAACATCTAAGTTATGAGGGTATATATTTCTACACATATATACAGTCTATACACATAGACTGCTCTGGGAAAACAGAATAGAATTTCTCTGCTTCTTATTTTCTTTATGCAAGACTAAGAGTACATTGTAGCATCTAGTGCCTCAAACTTTTCAACAAGTGACAACCTGTGGAAAAAAAGCTTCGTGTCATTTTTCCTCAAGCAGCATGGGTGGTGGTGCTCGTGAAAGTTGGCTTTCTGTGCTTATAGCTCCAGCTCTGAGAATAAAATTTCTGCCTTCTATTTAAATGTCTCATTCCTCATTTTTGTTACAAGGAGTCATGGCAAAATACCCATGCAGGGACGCCTTCTCAAGTGTCAGTAAAGATAATTGAGATGAACAAGAGGAGTATTTCTTCCTAGGTGCATGATCAAAATTCCAAAGTCTCATTTTTAAATAAAGCATCTAAAGCTCAGACATGTGGCCATATTTTTTCAAGTCATACATCAATTGAGTAATAGAGATAGGACTAAAGTGTAATTCTTCATACTCTTCTAGTGTTTCTTTCTCCTTTAAAATTTTATTTATTATCATTCTATGTCCAAAGTGCTTCTAGCAGTGTTCTGGGTACTAGAGCTATTATTAGAATCTTTTCCCAGGAGAACTCCATGTCATATTATTCTCAGTATATTCATAGTCACTAATTAATAATGAGGTAAATATATGCAAATGGGCATCTGCAGAACAGGCTTGTTTTAGTCAATGTATATAAGGCTCAGTAACTACTCTACACATGACCAGTTTAACACACACACACAAACACACACCCTCTCACCTAGTGATCAGAACTTAGGACTCAGTAACCAAAACAAAAAGGCCTATGAGGCCAGGTCCTACAAATATAGAAGGTAAAGCAAAGTGAGAGTAAAATTCTGTAAAATTTACTTGAAAGATCATGCTCTTGCTCCTTTTAAACGAATTCTTAATTTACTAATAGGTTTTGATTTACAAAAGGTTAGCAGCATTCAGTCTGCTCTACTAAGATCTTACACCAGTAGAATGAACTCGTCATGACTAATAAGAGAAAGTGATACAATAGTATTCACTGAAGTCCATACTTTATTCAGATTTAATTCGGTTTTACATATTGTTTCTGTTTTTCTCCCAACTCCCATCCTGGATACCACATTACATTTCCTGGTCATATCTCCTCTGTACTGTGACTGTCCCAGGCTGCCGTTTTCTTGAAGACCTTAACTGTTTACGAGGGAATGGTTAGGTGTTCTGTAGAATACCTTTCAGCCTGGGGTGTCTGATGGTTTTCTGATGAACAGAGTCGGGTTGTGGGTTTTATGGTGAGAGAACTGTCTTGCATGGGATTGAGATTACACACTACTAGCATGTTTGACCACTCTGATGCCAACCTTGATTATCTCGCTGAGGTAGTACTGCCAGATTTCTCCCACTGTAAAATCACTCTTTTGTCGTTTTCCATAAGGAACTCTTTGGAAGAAAGCAACTATTCAGAGACCACACTTGAAATATGCTGTTCATCTCTGAGGGGGCACTTGCTCTAGAAATTATTTAGAATTTGCCTTTGCTTTTAAAATAAGAATGTATATGCTATTAGAGTATAAGTGTAATCACAAAAAAATAGTAATAGCAGTATTAGAACATGAAAAGGATAAAATGCAAAAAGTTCTTATACCTAGCTCTATTTTCCTGATTAGATGAGAACTATGTTTGATAATTTGCACACCCATATGTAATCAGGTGGAATTGTCGACATTATTCACTCAGGAAAATGTTTTGGTATCTATTGTTTATTAAACCCTGTTTTTCATTGTTTGATCTCCAAAACCAAACTGTGAAAGGTACGGAAAGTTCCACCACTCTCACTCAGTTTTCAGATGAGAACACCATGGCAGAAAGTTGATTGAGTTGCAACGAATACCCAGGTTTCTGGAAAACAAGTGTAATGCTTGACTCTATTAAAAAAATGTGGACACTCTGACACCACTATAAAGAAGAACAGAACAGGCTGCTTTTATTAAATATTTCCCAAGCTAATCCTTATTTGCTGAGCCATACCTGCCACTGAGAAGTCAAGGATTCGGTTTGAGGTTTTGTTGGCTCATCTTAAAAGTCCAACTCATCCAAACATAACCCCTTCCCTACCACTGCTCCCCTTCCATTCTGTAAACTAGTATAGTCACTATGTCTGCATTCCTGCTATTGAAAACAAGTAGTATAGGAACTTGTCTCAAGTGTTTGCATTTTAAAGGTATTGCCAATGTGTCCACATGGACTTTTTGCTGTAGAGCTTTGGTGTCTCTTAAGAATTCGATTTATTCTAGCAATTTATAAATCAGCCCAGTACTCTTTTTAAAAATAATGAGTATCTAGTACACAGATAGCATTTTAATTAGATATCATAGCAAATGTCCTCAAAAGGAATAGGGTGCAGCAGGATAATTGGGACTGGAAGGTTTATGATCTAAAATTCATAAAGAAAATGATAGAGTAAGGATTGGGGATGGAGACTGAGATGAACAGGAAATGTTGGACTGACATGAGATGGGAAATGGTTAGAGAGAAGTAGGGGAGAGGAAATGTAGAGAAAGGGCTGTAGAGATTATAATATGCTTCTTCTTGTTTAATCTTTCCTCTGAATTTGGTATTTATCCACCATTTTAAAGACAAAGAGACTGACAGGTTACAAAGCTTGCTCAAGTTTACAAGACATGAAAGTGGCAGAAGAAAAAGTTGAACAATTGTCTTTTGACTCAATGGCAAGGTTCTTCCAATGACATTAATAAACAGCTCTCTTAGCAAAGTGTCATAAAAAGAGACCACTAAATGAATATAAATGAGTCAATTATATCATTTAAAAATAATATAAGTCATAGATAAAATATATGGTGTTTATTTCAATCTATATTATATCTGAGGGGTTTTCAGAGCTTGCAGAGATCAGAGAAAGTTTCATATATGAAAGAGCTTGACCTGGGATTTTTAAAGATTAAGGGAAGAAAGGGGCACAAAAAAGAAGAAAATAGGCAGGGAAAAGGCATTAAGTCTAATTAGAGCAGAAGACATAATTCAAGGTAGAAAATGGAGTTTGAAGTTAGTATATTGGTCAATTTTGTGGCTGTGCTCAAAAAGCTCCAGATTCAAGTAGCCTTGCCAACAGTCATTCATTTCTTGCTCATGAGTGTGCATGTTACTATGCTGCCTCTGTTATATTTGATTAAGTTTCTTGGGTTCAACAGAATTTGACTCTTGAATACAGGTCAGATCACATGTTTTCATCATAGAACCCAAGTTGCAGGATGTATGGTACCAAAAGCATGCTTGCTAAAAGATGTCACACACTCATGAGGGCAGGTGGAATCTTGCCATGGCTTTAAAAGCCTTTGCTCAGAACTAACACTTTGTTACTTCCATTTGCTACATTTGGCAAGAGAAAGTGGCATGTCCAAGCCTGATACCAGTATTCTGCCCAGAGGGAAGTCATGGTGAAGATGGGAATAAATGAAAGAACTGTGAATAAATCAAACTATATGTCAAAGTTTGAATAAACATTGGAAAGAAGTGTAGGCATGTGATAGAAGACCATAAAAATAAGAAAGGGCTTCACATGATTGTAAGAACCCATGCATTTTCTTAAGCTAGAAAATGGCAGAATGATGTTAATGTTTCAAGAAGTTCAAAATTAAAGCAGACTACATAAGGTGGGACAAAGATGGAAAAAATTAATTACCCAAAAGAACAGAGCAGTGCCTACTATGGTAGCAGAGAACTAAGGCTTACCCAATAAGACAAGCAGAATAAAAGGAAATGACAACTTAAGTGTTCACTTAGAAGTCACTAATGACCAAAAACTTTTCAAAAAGTCAACCCAATACTTTAGACTTTTGTCTTGGAAGAACCAGCTTATATCTAAGAGAGGGAAAAAAGGAATAGCATGATGGAGTCCCTTCAGGAAATGCTGATTTGAGGTGATTGAGTTTCTAACTGGATACACATGGAAAGCAGCAATCACATAGAAAAAGAGTCCAGATAAGAAGTCAAAGCTAAAAAAAATAGATCTTGCAATCATCTGCTAGTTGATTTTAGACTCATCTGTATAAAAATAGATTTAGATCATCAATGTGGATTAAATCACTTAAAAAATTAAAAGAGTGAGAGAAGAGTTAATTTATGAAGAAAAGATTTCAAGTCATGGGAATTATATGGATAATATATTTTCCATATTGTTAACCATATTTATGGTTAAAAAATACGGAGATAAGCTAATCCTTCCAAAGCTAGACTGCCATTGCTATTTTGAGTACTCCTAGGTTTATTAAGCAAAATACAATATTTTTCTTTGGCCTTAAAATTATTCTAGTGTGAGTATTCTAGTGCCCTTTCTGGCATCCACTGAAAACATGGTAATTACTAAACCCTCTAGATCAGCTAAGGGAGAAGGAAGACCTTTGAGAAAAGGTTACTAGGACACCAGTCTATGTGTCAAAGTTCTGATGGTCACACCACTGACCAGTATCATGGAATGAAATTCCTTCTAAATTAGGATTCTAGGATTGGAAAGTTCTTCTTGCTTAGCCATGAAAGCTTGAGGAATTGTTCAGGAACTTATTCAAATTAGGAGTCTCTTTAAGTAGTGAAATACAAAGTTTCTATGTACCAAGAAATCAAAGTTTTGTTTTTGAACCTTTATTCTCTATGCAAAATACTGTTAAATCCAGTTTAAATATCATCCATGCAGGTTTTATCTCTCTGCTACTAAGCTTTTCATCTGAAGTCTATGCATTTCTAGAACTTTCACCATTCCTTTTTTTTCCCCTAGTGATGGTGGGTCAAATAGAGACACCTGGATAGCCTCTTCAAAAAGGGAGCAGGCCTTCGAGCATGTTGTGAAGTCTGATTCCTCCCCTTGAAGGCAACGGAGGGCCATGGTAGCATCCACTCATGAGTTTATTCCTTATTTGAGGTTAATTCCATGGGCCAATTATTCTCTTCTAATAGCAGCATTAAAAGCATGTAAGAAGCATTATACTTTAATATGTTACAATAGGCAGAACTTTTCTTTTTGAGAAAACGGCACATAGACACCACTTTACTGTGCTTGCTGGGTGGCACCAAGATGTGTTTCAGACCTAAATAAGATAATTTTTTCAAGAATCTCCTAAAACAGTTTTCATATCAGTAGTTTCAACATGTCCCATAGGCCAGGGCCACCCACTATCAAGTTTTTTTCTGTTACATAATAAAAGGTTAAAGAGTATAATATACCATATATGTAAATGTGTATATAAACATACATGTTTGTATGTATACATATATATTAAGTAAGTAAAATATACAGTTATGCCTTTGTATAACTTCAAGCTGTCTTTCCTTTAGAAGGGCTGTTCTTTATTCTAACACTATAATATTTGATTTCAGGGTAAAAAATGTCCTCTCCCTTTTTAAATCAAATTGAAAGAGGCAAGTGTTGTATGGCCCATAAGTCTGTGGCCTCTAGAGCTACATTTTCTTGGTTAAAGCATCATCTTTCCACCAGTTAGCTATGTGGCTTTGGGCAAGTTGGTTAACCTTGCTACCCAATTCTTGGGGTTGCTATAAGGATTAAACAGGGTTATGTATTTATTTCAAAATGGCTATAGTGCTTATAGTGCTTATTCTGAGTCAGTCATTGCTGCAGGCACTTGACAAATGTTGATTTCCTTAAAGCTCACAGCAAAATTTATGAGATAACACTTGATTACTTTTATTTTATCTTATGAGAGAGGAAACTGATGCACCAAGAACCTAATGGCTTGTCCAGCCACATGCTTGCTAAGGGGAGAATTGATATTCTCACTAAGGAAGTGTGGCTTTAGAGCCTCTGGGAAAGTGCACAGCATAGCTTGTGGTGTTGATCATCGTCATTACTGTTGATAGGAATTTTTTGTTGTTGTTTTTATCCTCATTTGTTAAAACACTAAAATTGGTATTCTAAATGGCTTCTTGGATCTTAACATCCCCCAGAGTCTCATATGCTAAATGTATGGTCACCAACCTATAACATTATTGGGAGGTGTGGAACATTTAGGAGATGGGGTCTAGTGAAAGGAAGTTAGGTCATTGGAGGATTGCATTGAAGGGGATTTGGGAGCCCCCTTTTCTCTTTCTCTGTGCTCCCCACTTGCCATGAAGGGAATAGACCTCCTGAACCACATGCTCCCACCATGATGCACTATCTTCACAGAAACAAAGAACAGGAACAGGTCACCATGGAGTGAAACCTTGGAAATTGTTGACCAAAATAAATCTTTCCCCCTTAAAAGTGGTTAATCTCAGATATTTATCACAGCAAAGGAAAGCTCACTAAAAGTCCCCTTATTTAGTTTTTAAATTTTTCTGTATGAAATTGAAAAATGCAGAAATTTACTCAATTTTACAATGTTTCTAAGTCTCTAAGGTTAAATCATATTTTCTGGCTTCCCCACTGCTCTGAATTTAAGTAAAGATTCAAGGAGATAACGTAAGTGAAAACAATTTTGAAAAATCATGATTCAAGCATGAGTTGTTTTTGTCAACAGTAAGAAATAGTTTTCATTTTTTTTATGATGTTATGATGTAGAGTGACTCTAAATGGCAGTAGGGTGAGGGAGAGGAAGGTTTCTCTGCTTATCCTTGCACACACACACACACACAATGATGAAAACCCCTTCAGTGTGGTGGTTTCATAACAGCTAGTTTCATGCTATTTTTAAAAACAGCATGAGGTTTGAAAACCTTGGGACATCAGAAGGTACATGACTACCACATTTTTAACTGGGTTTTTAAAAATGGGCTGGGGAACCAAGGAATCTCAAGTCACTGTATGCAAGACAGTGAAGCTCTAGTGGGCAAAGCATCCAGGCTGTAGATATTTGCACAATTTTACTAGTACAAACACCCAAGGTACCAAAGCTTTCATGGAAATTCTGGCTGTGAACTGGTGTTAACTTTGGCATAGGCTTGAAGCTATTTTCAGAACCCTTCACAAACTTACAGGAAGTACCTTCCCTTTTTATTTACATTTGGTATTGTTATTTTTAAGTACGCATTACACACATAGAAAGGCTTCTTTCCTTTGCCTCTCTTAATAGTCATGTTTTTAAAATCACACATATATGAACAGCCATGAAAACATAAACACACTCTTTAGGCTGAGCTCATCTCACAAAAAAAAAAAAATAGAAAATAAAATAAAACACCTCAACTCTTGCCTAAGATGCTAGACTTGATGGCTCTTTCTAGCAAAGCTTACGGGCTCACAGACTTGGTTAAGACGACTGAATCTCCCTGGGCTCCAGTGTGAGCTGTGGCAAAATCAATAAACAAATAAATAAAGTAAAGTAAAGACCAGAGGCTCCGTGGAGAGTTGGGGCTCCTTGTCTCTTTCATGAGTAATGAATGTGGCAACCACAGAGACTTGGAAAGGACCAGTATTCTCAAATCTCAAGCTGACTTTCAAGTAGGTCAGTGTACAATTATGGGGACTTTTGTCGGGGGAGGGGGCAAGGAAAAACTAAGAAAGGAGGTTCAGGCATTTTTATTTGTTTATGCAATTGACAATAGGGCTAGGAAAGGAGGGTATGAAAAGAATTGCTGGAAATCATCTCTCCCTTCCTCCTGAAATTTGTGTGTTCAGGTTTGAATGTCCAGCACCAGTTGTGCAATGTGACTAAATTTCCCAGCCAGTCTCTAGAGAAGTAAGACAACTTGTGCCCAAAGAGGCCCACCTGAGGAGGCCATCTGTCTCAAGTCTGTTTCAGTGTCCTGGGTGGTCTCGGGCTCTTGAAAGGGAACATCTTTCTCTTGAGAAATACACATGAAGTAAACAGAACAGAAGCTGGCTCTGACACAATGGCCTCTCCATTCCATCCCAAACCCTCATGTTTTCTCCAATACTGGGGGGAGGGGGTTCATGTTTCAGCTGCTTTTATGCCTGCTTCTAAACACCAGTTAAGAGAAGTAGCAAGAGAGAGGGAAGAGAGTGAGGCACCCAGAGAGTACTTGCAGATCAAGAAGAGGGCTCAACAACTGCGGCCATCTTGGTGATGGTGACTTCTTTCTTCACAACTCAATGGTCTTTTTCAAGGTCATAGAGGGCCAGAAAGATAGAAATGTTGTCCCTTGTTCCATGCAAAATAGCTGCTATACCACAGAACAGATTTGTTCTATTTTTACAAGGAAAATATATTTGGAACATTAATATGGACTTCAATTTGTACAGAAATTGCATTTCACTATCATATGCATAGGAAGCAGGAAAAATAAGGTAATTTAAATTCTTCAACTTTATGAATAGAGATCTCTGCTCACTTCTATGCAGTATGTATGAATGCCTACTTAACATGTTGTTCATAACCTATTTTTCACAAATTTAAAGTGTTTTATGATTCAAAGGTGATGTCAATAATTCTCCAAAGAACAGAGCAATGTGGTTCAGACAGATGGTTCTTTAAGAGAAAGCTAGAAGCCTCAAACTGCATTGAGAACAAACCATGTCTGGAACAACCAAGACTAACCAGGCCTTTGCTGAGAGTCTGGGGAAAGAAGGAATCTGTTTGGCTGCACTAGTCATAAAAATATTTATCACTTACTCATCTAATAAGCAGAGCTCTGGGAGTGAAGAGGAAAAAAAGGAAGATAGAAAAGGAAAGAGACTTTTTAAACTTCACAATTATGAGATTAGAGAGGACAGATGAATATCAAAAACTAAAGACAAAAAAAAATCATGATAGTCTCATTGGCTTTTTAATTTTTTTTTCATTTAAAGCCATTAGGATAAAAATAAATTCCAGGAGAAGATGGCCGCTGCGTACGGGGGTTGCTGAAGTGCTGAGCGTGGTGCTCAAAGCAGCGGCTTTAATAGAGATTTCGCACAGTCTGTTACAGCTCCTTTCACCGTTAATCTGTAGCGGACCACTTTGCCAAGGAGCAGGAAGAACAAAGAAATCGAAAAAGAGACGCTTGGATGCTCAGAGCTGCGGGCGCTTTGCTCCCATCTGCTTCCTCTTTCGCTTCGCTCCGGGCAGAGAAGCTGAATGTGTAATCAGCAGTGGATTGTAAGTACCCGAGGCAAAGAAAGCTCAGTGCGCCCCGCCTTTTTTTTCTTTTTTTTTTTGAATATTTTTTATACAGGGAGAGTTTGTGGATTGGGATTGTTGGCGGGGCTATGGTTTCTGTGCCGAAAATCCACTCCGCAGGAGCCGCCATTTGCTTTCTGCTTGCTGTCTTGATGGCTCTGTATACACTGTC
>NW_025999960.1:1507392-1561926 GCF_001458135.2 Marmota marmota marmota | reverse complement strand
GTAGAGGATAGGAAAGGTAGCAGAATACAACAGTTACTAATAGGGCATTATGTAAAAATGTGGATGTGTAACCGATGTGATTCTGCAATCTGTATTTGGGGTAAAATTGGGAGTTCATAACCAACTTGAATCTAATGTATGAAATATGATATGTCAAGAGCTTTATAATGTTTTGAACAACCAATAAAAAAAAATTAAAAAAAAAAAATTAAAAATAAATTCCAACCTCTGTCCCATCAATGAGTGCCTCTGTTTTGACAATTAGTTTCATTCCTAGAACACTGATATTTTCAATATATAAAAAAGTGAAATCCACTTTTAAAAACAAAGGTATTCCCATGCTATATTCAGGACAGTGTTCCCTTCGTTCTTTGGAGGTGGCTGAGGAGAAAAACAATGCTTTGTTTAAGAAGTAAACTAGGGAGCACATTTCTCATCAAAAGGCCACACAACCTCAGGGCCCACATATAAAAGAATGATCTTCAACAGAGAAAAAGAGTAGGTTTCTGTTATGTTCTGAAGAAGACACTCTTGGAGAAGTCTGAAGTACAGAGTTGGGAAGGACTGTAAGACTTAATTTTATGAAAGATTGATGGTGTCTGTTGTGGCACCAGAGAGTAATAGGGAAGCACAAATGCTCTTTATTTCCTAGCCCTAGACTTAATGATATGGTTTGGAGGCACCTGCAAAAGGTGTAACTCACATAAAAACTTTATGTACTAAAGGGTGACTGGTGGAGAGGAGGTGATGGATACCAGATCCTCTCTTTTTGATTGTAGAGTTTGTGTAGGGGGAGAAAAAAGCAGAGATGTCCAATTATAGTCAAAAAATAAAAAGTAAAATAAAAAGATTAAGAAAGAAAATCCTCTAAAACCCCCACTTCAATTAACCATCATCTTTCAGACTTGAAATGACTCAGAAATCTGCTTCAGTGAATTCAGCAGAGGAAGAAGTTTGTTTCTAACGAAGTGGTTCATACAGAAATCCATCAGAGGTTAGGAAAATTGAGACATTGAATTATGTATTGGTTTGCAAACCCTGCCGTCCACAATGAGAATGGTGGAATTAAAAGGGCATACACCATAATTAGGATACAAATGAGATACAGGAAAATATTCTATTATTAATGAGAGTAAGTATATCACAGCGTTTAAGATTACAGCTTCTGCTTCATTAACATGAAAATATATTTACAAAACCCCTACAGCAAACATCTTACTTGGGTAAATACTGCAAGATTTCTCACAATATTGAAGAGAAGATAATGTACAACTTCTTTACAATATACTACCAGAAGTCTTCACCAGTACAATAAAACAAACAAACAAAAAAGATAACAGAAGATAAGAAAGTTCTCAAGGTTTGGAAAATGAAAAAATATAAATTTATAAATAATCCACTGTTAAAGAACTCACACAGGAAATCAGAATATGTTTTACACTCAATACAAAAAAATAACAAAATACAAATTCAAACTTTTCCCAGTGGTAATTCCAGGCTCACTCAAATGGCTTCATCATTGAATTCTACCAAGTATTTAAGAATGAACTAATATTAATCTTACATAAATTCTTCTGGAGATTTCAAAACATGAGAATACTTTAGATTTCATTTCATGGGATCAACATAAACTTGATTCCAACATGAGACAAAGATGTTATAAGAGAGAAAAACTATAGATCAATCTCTCAAGAACCTAGATGCAATCATTCTAAATAAATTATAAGCAAAGAAACATAAAACAATGATACATTATACCCTGATTGTGCTTAGTCAGAAAATTCAAGTTTATTTAATATTGATAATAAACATAATTTTTAAAGAGAGAGAGAGAGAAGAGAGAGAGAATTTTTTAATATCTATTTTTCAGTTTTTGGTGGACACAACATCTTTATTTTTATTTTATGTGGTGCTGAGGATCGAACCCAGCACCCCGCGCATGCCAGGCGAGTGCGTTACCGCTTGAGCCACATCCCCAGCCCCAATAAACATATTTTATTGCATTAAGAGAACAAAAAAGAAAAATCATTCAATCACCCTTAAAATGCAGAAAGTGCAATTGCTATAATTAAACGACAGTTCAAATTTTGCTCAGGAAAACAAAAATCAATGGGAACTTGTTAATTATGTAAAGGTAAACTATAAAACTTTTATTGCAGATATATTTAACGATGAAAGTTGGACCCTGAGATTAGAAATGCAACATGGATGTGCACTAGCATCATTTCTATTCAGTATTGTATGGAATACAGGCCTCTACAGTTGAGTAAGCTAGAGCAAAATATTAAAACTGTAAGGAAATAAGAAAAAGAATTATTCAAAGATGACAAAATTGTGTGGATAAAAACATCCAAAAGTATCTATAGAAGAGTAAATTTGGCCAAACTTCTAGAAACAAGGTCAACTTTCAAAATCTAACTGGACCTCTCCATATATCAGTAACAAGTAGAAGACAAATGTAGCACTTTTATACTGAAAATCATGAACATTATTGAGAGAAATTAAAGAAGACCCAGACAACTGGAGAGAGATAAAATGTTCATGAATTACAAGAGTCAATGCTCAAGAGATGTGAATATTAGTCTATAACTTTAACAAATTCAGAATCAAAGCAACAGCACATTTTGCTATGAAAACTAATAAGTGGATTTTAAAATTAGTATAGAAATACCAAGAACCAAGATGGACTACAACAAGGCTGAAGAAGGAGAAGAACAGATGTGAAGGAATTTTACTACTAGATGACTATAATAATTAAGACAGTGTGATATTAGCACAAAGATAATATACTGATCAATGGAATAGACTACAGTCCAGGAAAAAATCTGTAACTTACATTAATGGCAGATGTGATAATGCATTGTGATGAGGGAATCACTTTTTCAATATCTATGCAAATATATCTTAACCTTTATCTGTTGACAAAACATGCAACAGTTCCAGAGAGTTTCTGTTCTAAATTAAAAATAAAATGAAGCATAATTGTTTTTAGAGGAAAGTGTATGTAAAACCCTCAAAAGTACTAAACAAAATGAAAAAAGATAAAATATTACTATTTTAATATCTAAAATTTTCATTTACCAAAATATAACATAAAGAATATAAAGGTAATACATAGATTGGGTAAATATATTTTATATATGTAATATATATGTATATATATTATATATATAAAATAGGAGAATTTCATGTACATAAATTTATATGAATATATAATAAATTTAATTATATATATGAACATGTAAAACTCTTACAAATAAATAAAATCATTAACCCAGTAAAAATGGTCTAAAGATATGAACAAGCATTTCACAAAGGAGGATACCCAAATGTCCAAATTTAATAGTCATGATGGAGATCTGAATGAGCACTAGCATGGTTAAACAAAAAATACAGAAAATATCAAGGACTGACAAGGATGTAGATCAGTTAGCTTTTTCATACACTGTAGATCACAATTTAAATTGGCATATCAATTTGGAGAACTTGTTACAATATCTATTAAAGCTGAACATACACATACTACATAACCCAGAAATCTCGTTCTCAGGCATATGCCCAACAGAAATGGAAATACACCAAAACTAGATCTATTAAAATGCTGGTGGCAGCTCTGTCAGTAATAATTCAAAGTTGGAAACTACTCAAACGTCCATCAAAAAAATTATTAAATTATAATATTTTTGCACAATGGATTTGTAGTATATAATTTGCACAAATGTAGTATATTTGCACATTATCTATGTGGTAATGAGAATGAAAAATCTAGAATTTCACAAAATAGGAATTTATCTCAGAAAAATAATGATAACCAAAAGAAGCCAGGCATGAAAGAGTACTCTATTATTCCATTTATATTTATTTTGTTTTTATAAAACTCAAAACAGGCAAAATTGATCAGTGAAGTTCAAGGTCAGGGAAGTGGTTACTTTTGGGGACAGGGCAGATAGTAACAGGGAAGGAGTAGGACAGGGTTTGCCTTTTCAAGTTCTGCTAATGTTTTCTTTCTGCTTTTGGAGAGAGGATATGAGGGTGTGTTCAGTTATGAATATTCACTGAGCTCTGTGCTTATGATTTCTGCACTTTTCTGTATGTGTATTATACATCATTAAATTAGTGAGTGATTTATAGTGCATTCTAAACTCCAACAAGGATTTTTATTTTCATAGAAGTGTTTTTGAATAAGTTAATTAAAAATAAAAGTTGACTGATTTATGTGTTAATTTACAAAACCTTTTTGTTGCACCTTTAACGATGAAACCTATTTCTTCTTTTCTGCCAAAGCAGGATTTTCCATTACCGCCTGCTGCTATTGCATTAGAGAGTTGCCATTTCAAACACCACTGGAAGGTTCCGTTTCTGCTTGGAGTCTATTTAAACTACACATTTAGAACTTTTTAATTACCAAAAAGTCCCCTTGTGCCCTTTAGAGGCATTTGCCAATCCTCACCATCTTTAAATAGAGGTAAAGTTGCATCCTGAAGCTATTTCACTGGTAAGTGCGTTAGAAGCTTTTGCACACAGGCATATGCCTGATACTCCCTAAAAGAAATCGCTCCAAAGAATCACATACTTCTAAGCAAATCAGGAAAGCTGAGAAAAACAGGCTGGGGAAATACAAATCAGTTTTCTGAGCCACCCACTCATGTGTACCCAAAGATTCACAGTGAAAAACTGACACTCTCTAGAAGTCGAATTTTATGAAAGAAATAGTGTTTACAAACACACTGGGAGCATCTTCTGACCTTCCAAAAGAGGCTCCACCCAGTCTGTTCCTGTAGGAGGGCTGTCATCTCAGAGGAAAGAAAGACCTAGTGTGGCTGAAAAACCACCACTTTGATGAAGCACTTCCAGATTTCTCTACTCATAAGTACCTTCTCCTTCACTATATTTGTCTATTTTCATTCTTAACTTTATACTCAACAAAACAATATTCCTCCCCCTGAAGCCAAAATGGTCTCATTTTCCCTTTTCATAAATACTGGGTAGAGTGTTTTAAGGATCACAATAGTATCATCAACTATTGCATTTTGTCTAATGTTATTCAAATCTTCTCTAACCAGCATATTATTTTAATTCCATACTTACAGTGATGATGAAAGAATTTCTTAGGCTAGAACAGATATTGAGCTTTTGGGACAATGGGCAGACTATGCTGAAACAAAGAAATAATAGCGCTAGCATTGTGGCTGGAATCAGAAGATGCCACACAGCTCCAGTTTTTAGGGAACACATATATCTTATGAAATTAAAATGTCTCATGAAGATGCTTCTTAATTTAAAAAAATATCAAATTCAAGTTTAAAGGTAAAAGTAATGCTTTCTACTGATTATTGTGATTTCCAGTTTATGTTTCTGTTAGAAAGCAGGCACCCTCTAACTTTTCCTATCCAATAGCTTACTCCATTCTGAACTGTTTCTTCCTTTTGCTCTCTCCTTTTTATACTCATTAAAACTCACAGAATAAAATCCAGACTCCTTATCATAGAACATAGAGATTTTCCACAGTCTGGCCTCAGATGGTTTTTGGTTTTTGTTCTTGTTTGTTGTGTGATTGGCCTAGCACACTTGCCTTTACACATGACATCTTCAGTTCAGAATGACTCCACCTTTCTCCATGTGACAGATTTCTATTTGTCTTTGAAACTATAACCTTCTCTTTGAAGCTTGCTGTGCTTACTTTCCCTCCCTTGTTCATTTACACATCTACCCCTCTATCGATCCCTGTGATTCAAGGATTTCATGAATGGTTTATGGTAGTCATTGTACGAGAGACATTTTTCTCTATGTGCTTCAGTTTTAAGACTAAATAAAAGACTCTTCAGAGTGTCTCATAATTGTAGCCCAGCACCTGGCCCAGTGCCTTGAGCAGACTCTCAGAACCTTGTTTGGATATATGAATGAATAATAAGCAGAGGAATGAACAAAATTAACACCTAAGCTTTCATTATTATGGATTTCACTGATAAGGTACAGAGACTTGTGTGCTCAGGGACAGGCATGAAGGTAAAGATTATTTCTAACAGAGATGGTTACAGTTTTTATAGTTAACTAGTTGAATTTCAACCTCATTTTTAAAACTTAATATCACCTACTCTGCTTTGTATCCATAGAGCAGGGCTTACTAATGTTACCAACATGAGTTTTGTGGAAATCATTCACATTAGTTAACTACTTTAAAGTTGAAAAGCAATAAATTATTTTCAGTATATAAAATAAAATAATATTCTCTCACATTTTTTATATAATAAAGAATCCCTCTCTACACAGAAAATGTGTGATAGGAAAGTAAATAGAATTGTTTCCATGTACAATGCTTTTAAGTTATAGCCCTGGAGCCATTTGGCCTGGATATAAAGGTGGAAACTTAGTTTTATGCACATGCACGCTCTCACACAGTACGCTCTTATGTAAACCAGGCAGTGACAAGTTACTTGGATGGCTAAATCAAAACTGGTTCACCAAACAAAATTGTGCACTGTGTTAAAGATCATCAGGGCTCCTGGGTTTTAAGGTTTGCCTTGGCTTGAATTCATTGTAACGCCACCCACCTCTCTCCAGTTGCAATATTCTAACCAGGTCACCTAGATGCTGTGAAACAGATGTGCATTGAAGAGAAAAGGAAATAGGTAGTGTCCATTGAAAAGTGATAGCTACGGCAGAGGAGAAAGTATATTTTTTACCTACAACACAAGCTGAATATTATGGAGGATTTTAGGTAGCAAGGGGATGCCTAGCTCTCCAGGAATCTCCAGCGTTTTGTAAGCAATTCAGTATACAGAGAGGCACAGGAGCATAGTGATGAATTGCTCAGGTTCTGGGGTCACATTGTTTAGCTTTGACTTTCAGCTCTACACTTACCAGCCATGTGACCTTGGGCAGATCACAATCTTTCTTTTCAACTTTTTAATCTCTAAAATTGGTACGATAATAATAACTCTGCGTATGATCTATGTGATGACTACAGGAGTTGACACGTGTAAAGTATTTGAAATAGTACACAGCAGTGTTTCCTCTTGTTATGATGATTGACTCTGTTAGTGGGGCACTGATACTCATTTGGTGATGGATTTAACCCAGCATCTAACAAGGAACAGTGATGAAGTCTCCATCAATGGGTTAAAAAACCCAATTAGTCCTCAGCGCTAAGGCTGGCACTTACAAAAGCCAAGAAAGGAGATGGCAAAAGCAACCAACAAAAGAGCCTCAAACCACCTCTGACATCCCTGAAAATGCACTTTACCAAGAGCACCACAGGCAGTGAACTGATGTAAAAGCATAGGTTAGAAGTCCATCACTTGGCTTAGAGCTATTACTCAGCAATGCATGACTTCAACTTTGGGGCTCCAAATTTCTTCCTTGAGTATTTCTCCTCTGCACCTTCATAATCTTTCCAAATATTCACTCAGCACTTATTTGCTAAGGAAATAATTTCTGATAGTGAGGATTTCTTACCTGAGTCAGACTTCTGTTTTGAGATTCAAGGTATATGTACGGTATAAATAGATCTCTGACATCACTTTACAATATAAACTAAACTAAATCAATAATTGGCAGGAGTAGGGATTAGGAACTTGAATCCAGAAGATTCTCTGTTTATGAACTTTTTTAAAATTAATTTTTCACTACTGCAATCAAAGATACATGACAGAGCATGGCTTTTACAAACTGTCTGAACTGATAGCTACATGTCTCCATCATGTTGGTTTATGTTTGTGCATATTCTTACATGTCTTATGCATAATATTTACTCTGCATAACCAACAAAGTACTTATAGGAAAAGGAAGTCAGTTTTCAAATAAAAAGAAGTAATCTCTTCTGCTTCTCGATAGAATAAGTAGTGCCACACTAACTCTCCTGACAACAGCCATAGAATAGACATCTCACCCCTCAGAGCAAGGTTATATTCCAGCCTTGGTCAACAGACAGTGCAAGTTGTAATTTCAAAGGAAAAGAAACGTAGAATATAAAACTTGGAATTGTCTCAATCCTGTGTCAGTATTCAGTTTCCTGCATGCAATATGAGGAGATAAAATCCAAGCAGACACTGTGTACCCTCTGGGCTGATCAGGAACAGATCAGAGCCAGGAGTTGTGGCAGAATCTGAAGGGTAACTCAATCAAAAGGGAAACCCTAGGAGTCATGGATTCTCAGTGGGTCTTTGGCTGCGGAGCGGGGCACTTGACAACCACAGGGCAAGTATCTTGGATATTTTGCATGTCTGCCGGTTCATTGTCTTACTAATTTATTTGAAAACCTAGAAAATGCTTTCTCTGGAATATTCTCTCACTATCCCAGGTAACATTCCTGAAGTATACTCATCTGCTGTTGCTTAATTTTGTTGTGCTGTCATTTTATTGAACGAGTAACTAGGTTGCACATTAAATCATTTATATTCATTGCTTATGTTTTATTGTGTAATATCCTATACAGATCATTATTTGCTCAAGAATAAGGTTGGAAGATAGAGAAAGCGATTCCAGTCAGCATTAGAGTCTAGCATGCTGGAACATTTTCTCAGCACTTTTGCTGTCTTTCTCTGGGAAAAGTCTATGTTCATCTTTCTGAAATTTCTTCCACTTTCTTCTTAAACATACCTCAGTGACAGAACATGCTCAACAGGAAGACAAAATGACTCCCCCTGAAGTTTGGTGCCCGTCCTTCACTTTATGACTTAGCTTTTATTTTCACCATGATAGAAGACACATATACAAGCACTTGGTTATAGCTATCCCCCTCTGATCTACTTAGTTTGGAGCTAGAAATTTAATAAGAAAATAAATAAAAAGACAATGTGACTTCATCATACCCTGTCTAGACTCTTCCTACCTGATGTTCTGTTTTAGAATTCAGTACTCATTAAGGTTATGTCAAATTGTTCCTTCACATCCAAAATCTTAGTTTCTACCAGAAAAAAAAAAATTATTTGTTAAATCCAACAGAAAGTAAGTAACATGTAGGGATGTACATATCTTCTCTTTCAATTCAATCTTGATTTTCATATTTGACGAATTTTTTAATCTGTCGTTTGGTGCCATGGTCATCTTCTACTTGCATTGATGAAACAACTTTTCCATTTGTTTCTTATTCTTAAATGTGAGTCATTATGTAATATTTAAAATTGGGAACCAAAAATTTAAAAAGATAGAAAAAGAAATATGAGTTTTAAGTATATTATTTAAAATTATAGAGGTAAGCAATAACATCTGCTTATTAGGAGAATAAAAAAATACACAAAAACTTGAATATATAAAACTTAGATAAATGATGAAAAGGGGAAAATATAAGATGAAAACTCCAATATATGATTTAATGATATGACGTAAAATTATAAAATATATCTACTTTAATAAACATCAACTGGATAAAATTTAAAAATCAAGATTCTTGTCTCTGGTTCAAAACCAAACCCGAAATATATTGGAAAATACTTAATCAGTTTGGTTTATGACAAATAAATAATGTTACATCTTTACTATGAAATATGCAGATATTGAAAATTCATATATATGCACACATATGCAGATGATTAATTTATGTATGTGAATATAAATATAAAGATATCTAGAGCCTATGAGCAACTTCCAAAACATGATGAAATTATGGCTTCATTCAAGTAAAAAATTCCAAGTATTCTAAATGTTTTTATAGGCAGAGAAAACATCAGAAGAGATATATAACATCTCCTTTGAGGAGTAGAATTTGTGAAATTGTAGAAGGAAGAAGAGATTTTATGATTCTGAACTGTTTGAAATTTTATAATAAACAGGTATTATTTATAAAAATGTTTAAAATTGCTGTCACATACATCATAACCGAAGATAAATTGTCAAATACTTGATATACAAAAATGCTTTGTCTATGCCAAAAATCATTATTTCTTGAATTTTGTTCAGAAGGCATTTTCAAAATTTTCTATAGAGTAAAAGTAATAACCTGCCATGGCTGTGTAAAATAATAAGAAAATAATGAGGTTCTATATCAGAACTTTTATGAGAGAACATAATTGGGAAAATGATGAGAAATGAAGCTGTAGAGGAAAGCAATAGCTAATAGATGATGCATTAGGCATTAGACATCAAAACAGAAAGCAGCTGAAATTCTTTATTCCAGTAGAGAATCACCATCAAAGTTGCACTTCCAACAGATTACTGATCGGAGTTTGGAGAAAGAAGCTGGAGTGGGAGGAGGGAACGACAAATTTTAGATTTAGGTCTGATAATCTTAAATTTTCTGACTTTATTGAGAAAAAAGAAGTCAGACAACTGGAAGATAAAATATTAACTTTTTCCTGATTATATTTAATTAGATACATCACCCTGACTTGTTTTTCTTATTTCTTTTTCCTCCCATTCTAAGCTAAGACCTTGGACTAACCCACCCAAGTGACAGTTTCAGTCTTCATAGCGAGGCATCTGTTCATCATAATTCCTGAGGACTGCAGGGGGAAAGAGGCACAGGCCTTCAGACATTCTTTGGAAGGCAGCATGGATCAAGACCAAATTCTATTTATCTTTCTCTGAGGAGAAGAACAGAACTTGTCTTTTCTTTGGGAAGGCAGATACCTAAGGACAAAAGCCTAGAAAAAATTGAGCCATGAATGCTTACTCCTCTTCTTTGCAGATGAAGTCATAAGTGGGGAACAGAGTTTCTCTTTGAACACTTTCCCCTCCTTTTCCAAAAATGTGATAAGTAGAGAATAACTGTGACCTGGAGTATAGGGTCCAGCCACAGTGAGCTTTGATCACTTTAGAAATTGTAAAGTCCTCAGATTAGGACAGACCTCTCTGGGGTGGAGTGGAGCATCATCAACTAAAGATAGAGGAGCAACAGTTCCTATGGAACAATGAGGAGAAATAGCCTCAGAAAAATGGGAGCATACTGATAAAGCTAAGACCTGATTTTTAAAACGAAATTAAAATCTATTAGCTATTTTACTTTTAGAGGAAGGAGCTAATGACTTAAGAAATGCATTCGCAAGATTTACTGTCTGGGATTGAAAGTTTGCCATTCAGAAGAGGTATTCAAACCATATTCTGGTATTATTTTTTCTTTTTTTCTCTCTAAAGGTATATAGTAATTCTTCATTCTAAGCTTTGAATTAGATACCATATCATGGGTAGGCTCAAAAGAAGAACATATAGAAACTACAGAAAATGCTGTAAAGACCTATTCAAAATTCACTGGATTAGTCAAAGGGGAACCAAGGGAAAAGAGAGGAGTTGGGAATAGGAAAGACAGTAGAATGAATCTGATATCACTTTCCTATGTTCATATATGAATATAAGACCACTGTAACTCCACATCATGTACAATCATAAGAATGGGGGATTATATTCCATGTATGTATAATACATCAAAATACACTCTACTGTCATGTATATCTAAAAATAACAGTTTTTTAAAAAAGATTTTTTAAAAAAGACTTTTACTGTTCAATAACATCAAAGAGAAATTAATGGTATTTTATTAATAAAGGAGATTAATAGTTATCATCTTACACACTATTGTATGTTCTTCTTCCAATTTCTCACAGTCCATCCTCTCCTTCTCCTAGAACTATAAACTATGAAGATGCAACTGAAGAATTTCTGAATCTAACAATATTAAGGATCAGATAACTTGAATACCAACTTACTACAAACACCAAAAACTGCTGGATCAGTTACCAGTCAACCATTTCAGCCCTAACTGATCACTTGGGGCATCATCAATAAAGACCCTAGATAGAGTCACTGTGTTAGTGGGACCAACTCATCCCTACATTAAAGGTTATTTTAGGCCTTCTCTAACAAAATTTATAACAAGTTTCAGAAAGTTAATCTATCTATAAAAACAAAACTCAATGGTCAACAAAAGATAGACTTTCAAACAATGTATAATTCATAATGTCCAGATTCCAATAAAAATATTTAACCTTTGAAGAAGCAGAAAATATGAGGAGAAAAATCAAACAATTAAAAATAGACCAGATAGAACTTACAGAATTTGCAGATAAGAATGTTAAAAATCTATTACAAATACAAAAGAAACACGAAAGTGAGAGAAATGGAGATATAAAAAAGAACTGAATGAAATTACAAGACATTAAAAATATAATCTCTGAAATTAGAAATTAAATGAGTTGGATTAAACAAATTACACCTGAAGAAGAAAACATAACAATAGAAACTAACTCAACTGAAATACAGAGTAAATACTTTAGCACATTGAATCAAGCAGTACATAGAAGCAAAAAGAGGTGATCATTTATTACCTCACAGTGTTATTTTATCAGTATATTTCATTTGAATGTCAATAAATGAATTTCACCACTTTAATAGAAGAATGAATAGAAGTCACAATATCACTTAAATAGATGCAAAAATGTAATTTTAAAAATTCAATACTCTATCATGACTTTAAAACACATTTAGCAAAACAGGAATTGATGACTTTCTCAACCTAATAAAGGGCATATATAAAAATCAAAAGTTAACTTCACAATTAATGATAAAGAACTGAAATCTTTCCTCTTAAGTTCAGAAATAAGGAAAGCATATTAGCTCTCAACACTATTGTTCAATGATGTATTAGCCTAGCCACAGCAATAAGATATGAAAATCAATTAAGACTAGAAATTGGAGGGAAAAAAGATAAACTGATTTCATTTGTAATTAACATACACTTCTATGTAAAAATAATTTTAAAAGTTTCAAAAAAGTTATTAGAAGTAAAAACTACTTTAGTAAGTTTAAAGCAAACAAGGTCAATATAGAATCCAATTGCATTTTATATTAGCAACAAACAATTGGAATTTGAAATTAGAAAATCACTACAATTTACAATATCATTAAAATAGGAAATATGACTCAACAAACAAAAGCAAAAATTAACCAAACATGCAATTCTATGACAAAACCTAGGAAAAAAATCTTTGCAAAATCTGAACTTTATTATAGATAAGGTGTAAAAAGCATAAATCATAAAAGAAAAAAATTATAACATGGGATTCATCAAAATTTCAAATTTTTGTGCCTTGAAAACCACCATTTAAAACTTTAAAAAGAAAGTTGAAGAAGAAAATATTTGCATTCTATTAAAATAAATAAAAAGAAAATTAATATATCTAGAATTTTTATAGATTTTGCACCACATTAATAAAAAGACAAGCAACTCATTTGCAAAACATTTGAAGAATCATATTATAAAATAATATACAAAAGTCCAACAGCAAATGAAAAGATACCAAATATCTATAATAACTAGTGAAATGTAAATTAAGCCAACAATGAAATTCTACTATACATCCAATTAGTAAGTAGTAAAATTAAAGTGACTAACAAGAATGGAGAATATGTGGAGAAAGTGAAATTCTTATAAATTGCTGGTGGGTATATAAAATGGCACCACCATTTTGGAAAACATTTTTACAATGTCTTATAATGTTAAATATATACTTTATATATCACCAAGTAATTCTGATGTATACTCAACCAAAAGAAATGAAAATATCCACAGAAAGGATTTGTTCATGAACGTTCACAATAGCTTTATTTGTAGTGGCCATTAACTGGAACAATATAAATATTCATCAACAGGTGAATGAACAAATTGTGGTATATTCATTCAATGTAGCACTAGTAAGGAACATGAATCAATCTATCTATTAACACATTCAAAAGCAACTAATGAGCCACAAAAAATTAGACTGAGTAAAAGAAGCCTAGAGTATTTTTTGTAGGTTTTTATTTATGTGAAGCTCTCAGAAAGATAAACCTAATACGTATCAATAAAGAGATCTGGATAGATCCTAAAGCCAGAATGTTGTGGCAATTTACTAAAAAGGGTACAAAAGAACCACTTAGAAGCGATAGAAGTATTTCATAAATTGATTTTATTGTTTTTGCAAGGATGCATGATTCTGTCAAACTTTTAAATGGGTACATTCTATTGTTTGTAAATTGTGACTCAATAAAACTTCATTTTTTTAAAGTCTTGATAAAATCAGGGGGGAGGATGTGAATCAATGGGAACTCTCATGCACTATTCTTAGAAGAACATGTATCTCAACTATGCTGGAAAACAATTTGACAATATCTTATACATTGAAAGATGTGCACATCTTATACCCAACAATTCACTCCAGGGAATATACCCTAAAGAAATATTATCCTAACATTCATAAGGAAGAATCAAGAACCAAGAAAAATCAAGGTGATTTTGATGGAGATAATAGGGAAATTTGCCTTATCAAATGTCAAGGCATAGTATAAATGATTACATATAACATATATGTTAAAATATTGTAATATTTATGGAGAGAAGAATACAGAGAGGTTAGCAACAGTTTCCTGTTTATATGGGAAATAAAATATGAACAAGGATAATTCATATTTTGTGGAGAAATTATATGTACATATACACACACACAAAACACATCCATATAATGCATGTGTGTATGTTTGTAATGCACCGACATAGATCCCCTGCTATGTGTCAGGCACAGTTATAAGTACTTTGTTATATTAAGAGGTCCTTATCACTGGCCTGTGAAAAGAGACTACTCAAAAAGTAGCAACTTTGGGAGTCTTTTGAGAAAGTCAAGATAATCGATCAGGTTATTTAAGTAATATGTTGAACATTTGTGGTCATGAAAAAGCTTAGAGTAAAATATTATTTTTAGGATGCCCTCAAAAAAAGGAAAAATAGACTTAAAGACATCTTTGAACCATTATTTCCCCCCATTAAAATGATTGCTTCCTAGAAGAAACACAGTTTAGTAATTAGTAAACTTGTGTTAAGAATTCTAATACAATAGGTGAGGAAATAGGAGAGAAAGGAGGGTATTCTTGCAAGAAGATAAAAATCCCAAGAATATTAAAGTTACTTTCATTTAACATTTCTGTATGCCAAGTATTTCCTATGGGTTATCTCAATGTCTGTTATTAATATGATCTTCAATATATGATACTTGAAATTCACAAATTTGGTGGGTAGGCTCTCTGTCATCAGCAATTCATAATCTGTTAAAAAATAAAATAGCACATATCATGAAAATAAGTTAAATATGTATGTTTTATCCTTAAATGTAAGAGTCAGAGACATGTTTGAATGCCAAGGAAAATATAGTTTGAGTAGTTATAAATCAGTCAAAGAGGATGTCCTGAATGAGATGAACTTTAATTTCTTAAGTGCTGTTAGGAATGATCCATTTGTTTTACACATACATTAATGTTTTAGTGTGGGATTGGACACGGAGAAGTGTCTTCCTTGCTATGTTGGATATGTGAACAAGATTGACTAGAAGGTAACTATAGTTAGATAGTTAATAAGTATAGCATAAAATAATAGGGTTTTTAAAATAAAATAAAATAAAATTTAATGAGCCCAAATTAAAATTTTGGATTTCAGCCAATGGACAAATATGGTGTGCATTCTTAAGAATCAGAAGCGGATTACATAGCTGCAGCCAGGTAGAAGCAGAAGCGAAATCTTGAAATACACATCTCATATACTGTTTAACAGAGAACATCTATTAAACAATTACAATAATGCTTAGCATATAGTATGTACTCCATAAATGTTTGTATTTATCATTATTCCAACAAGTAGTGTTGATGAGAATAAAGATAAAATTCTTTTAAATTGTGATTATAATATAACCAAAATTCTGGTAAAATACCAACTGTAATGTACATACACATGCACACACACATAAATGCAAGCCAACAAGAGGTGACAATTATAATCATGCAGGTGTGAGAACTTAGACAAGATTGATAAAAGAAAAAATTTAAGCACATTTACATTTTAAAAAGTTTATTTGCACATTCAGCAATTCGTGAATCAGAATCACACTACACTGCAAGTAGTTAGCACTCCCCAAGGAGGGAAAGAAGGGAGACTTTTATGAACTGGTTACAGAAGCAAAACAAAGAAAATGATTTTGATTGGTTAGAATGGAAAGTTCCCAGTTAGAGATCAGTTGGAGGTTTCTGATTGGTACAGTTTCTAGTTTCAATTTGCTATTTCTGTCGGGCTTTGTTTTGTTCACACAGGAATTTAAAGAGCCAGAGCTGTCCCAGTCTAATGGCTTCCTAATTAGAAATTTTAAAATAATTTATTGACACATAATAATTATACATATTTAAGGAATACAATGTCATGATTTGATATAAGTACATATTACTTAATGGACAGATCAGATTAATTAGCATATCTGTCATCTTATACATTTATCATTTCTTTGTGGAGAGAATATTCATAATCCTCTTTTCTCACTTATATGAGGAATCCAGAGAAGTTTACTGCATAAAAGTAGAGCACAGTAGTGGTTACTGGAGACTGGGGATGGAAGAATGTAGACAGGTTGGCCTACAGATAAAGTTACAAGTGGACCAGGGGAACAAGAGCTACTGTGTTCTGATTGCACAGTGGTATGATTATAGTCAACAATAATATATACTATCCCCACAAATGAACAAGTTCTTGTCCGTAGAAATAGAGTGGTAAGAACTAGTCAGAGAGGCATTATTAGTCAAGGAAAGAGTTGGGGCTTGCCAATAAATCAGAATTAATTTGAATGATAAGAATTTGGAAGAGAATATTATGAGTATTGTTTAAATGTAAAAATTCCTGAATTACAATCCCAGTGAGTCATACTGCATTTATTGCACTGGGGAGTGTCAGGTGTAACGCCCATTCACATTTTTGCACAGACCAGCCTGTTCGCTCCCAGGGGATCTGGTGTTTATGTACTTAGCCTCCCTCAATCTGTCCTACTTCTTGCAGAGTTACAAACATTACGCAAATGGCCTTTGATTTGCCTCAAACCTTCACGTGGTTTTGAACACTTACTTCATCATAATCTCATATTGAACTTGTAGTCAGTTGAAGACTAACTTTCTCATACAGCCTATGTAGTCACATCTTATTTATCCTCAAATTATGATTTGTAGGCTTTAGCCAAGGACCTGAACAGAAGATGATATACAATCAATCAGCAAATATATGAAAAAATGCTCATCATCTCTAGCAATTGGAGAAATGAAAATCAAAACTACTCTAAGATTTCGTCTCACTCCAGTTAGAATGGCAGCTATTATGATGACAAACAACAATAAGTGTTGGAGAGGATGTGGGGAAAAAGGTACACTCATACACTGCTGGTGGGACTGCAAATTGGTGCAGCCAATATGGAAAGCAGTATGGAGATTCCTTGGAAATCTGGGAATAGAACCACCATTTGACCCAGCTGTCCTTCTCCTCAGACTATACCCAAAAGACTTAAAAACAGCATACTACAGGGACATAGCCACATCAATTATAGCAGCACAATTCACAATAGCTAAATGTGGAGCCAACCTAGATGCCCTTCAGTGGATGAATGAATTAAAAAAATGTGGTATATATACACAATGGAATTTTACTCAGCAATAAAAGAGAATAAAATCATGGCATTTGCAGGTAAATGGAAGGTGTTGGAGAAGATAAAGCTAAGTAAAGTTAGCCAAGCCCCCCAAAACAAATGCAGAATGTTTTCTCTGATATAAGGAGGCTGACTCATAGTGAGGTAGGGATGGGGAGCATGGGAGAAATAGATGAATTCTAGATAGGGCAGAGGGGTGGGAGGAAAAGGGAGGGGGCAGGGGATTAGCAAGGATGGTGGAATGTGATAGACATCATTATCCAAAGTACATGTATGAAGATATGAATTGGCATTAACATACTTTATATACAATCAGAGATATGAAAAGTTATGCTGTATATGTGTAATAAGAATTGTAATGCACTCCACTGCCATGTACTTTTTAAAAAATCAGTAAAAAAAAAAACAATAAAAAACTGAAAAGAATTAAGATAAGAAAAAACTTTAAATTTCCCCTTAGTGTATTTTAGCTTGTTGTATTTAGTCTATCAGTCCTCTCTATCTGTTGAGACCATACTCTGTCATCCAGAAAATTTGTTATTTACCCTGTTTTGGGGCCCTCAGTATGTCTGGTCAGCATGCATTCTATGATTTCATCTAAGCCATGGATAAAACTGTTGAGATAGGTGTGGTGGCAAACACCTATAATCCCAGCAGCTCCAGGATGTGGCTCAGTGGTTAAATTCCCCTACGTTCAATCCCTGCTACCAAAAAAAAAAAAAAAATTATTGTAAAGAATAAGATCAAAGACAGAGCCCTGAAGCAAGTCACTATGAAGATCTTTCCAACTTGGCATTAATTTTACAGTTAGCATGCATCAGGTATATATACTCTAAGCAGATAGTGAACTATATTATTTATCCAAGCCAAACAAGTGTGTAATTGTGCAACCACTTGTAGTCAAGGAGTTCAAGGGAAACTGAAATTTGATGATGTGACTCCAATATTTTAAATTCAGTATAATAGTTCAAATCCATATAATCCAATAACTGTAGGGCTATTCTTCCTCTGAATGATAAACCTGTAATTCAAAAAGAATACATTGGAGCAGCAAGAAATTCTCTCTCTATATATTTCTCCCACCTCTAGTCCTGTGAGATTTTTGGCTAAGACAACAACAGGGTTTCATAGTCAAAGATGGGTGGAAATGCTCTCTACTATAAAAATCTCTCAGTTCTTGAATTACATATTAGATTTACGAAGATTTAGAAAAGCCACTCAGTGAAGAAGGACTCCTTGACTAAGAAGTAATTGTTTGTGAGACACCACTTAACATTTCAGTTGTAATGAAATTGCAGGTGTAAAGCATGGAGAGGAGAGCCTTGAAGTCTTAGATCTAAGATTCAGCATCTAAGATCTAGATCAAGATCTCAGATTCAGGAAAATGGCCCTAGCATAAGGAGATTGGAGAGTCATAATGTACAAGGTCCTAAATCACGTGGGAGAAGAAAGAGAGGTTCAGATTTCTGTGATTGGTCACTCTGTTGATGCTGTTGCACTGAGCTCAGAATCTACCCAGCCCCGCATTCTTCTCCCAGTCCTTTAAGAAGAGTATAGGGACAAGGGATGGTAACCATGATTCTATAAAGACAGCTAAGGACCTGTACTCATTACTGGTCCAAACTGGAATCTTCCTAATTGGAGCTTTCTAATGACAGAGACAGCAATTTGCTGAGAAACACAATGTTTCTGAAGGATACATTCATGTATCATGCTTCTCATTCCTGTGACTGGCTGTGGGTCATTGGGTAAGGTTGTAGCTGAGAAGGCAAGAGTTCATTCCTTGGAATGAAATGGAAGAAATATATCATTCTTAATTTCTTTACTTCCCCCATTCTCTCAATGCCCATTTTCTATTGGAGTGTCAGAGAAAAGGAGAAAGAGAAGAATAGTTCAATTTTAGTTGTTGGCTTTGTGGGTGGAGAGGGATTGGGGGAGAGAGAGCCCGTGTGAACAGAGGACCAAGGTTAGCTCTGCGGTTCATAATCTCAGACTGACAACTGCATCTTCATTCCCTTCTCCCTGTTATGCTGAGGCTGTGGGATCATGAGAATGTCAAGGCATGACTTCAGTTGTCTGATTATCCAGGGGTTATGTCATCCAGCCAAACTACTTGCTTCTGTCCCTGCCTCTCTGCCCGAGAGCTGACCCTATCTAAACAAGACCACCCTCCTTCCAGCATAAACTCAAATGCTCCTATTTGCTCATCCATGACTTCTCCCACACACTAAAGAGGTCAAATATGTTTAATTACCAGAGATTATTTTGTAATTCAATGGGCTACCACCCTACAGAGACTCCCGCTGAGGTCACTGTGTTCATTTCACTGTCCAAAGTCTGTACTGATGTTAATCCACGTTGTCTCAGAAGTGAGGAGTTCAAGATTTTCCCCTTACTCAGATATTAGATCTTGTGCTGCTGACGGGATGCTTTTGGCAATAGCAGGAATCATGTTCCCAGCCTCTCCTAAATAACCACTTTTTTAAAAAGCTCTTTCCATCTCTAAACACCTTTTACCCCTTACCCATTCCACCTTCTTTGCCTTTCTGCTTTTCCCTGTTTTCCTTGGCAAGTTTTGGTGTTGGGTAAACACCCCTTTCATGGAGGTGCTTGTCTGCAAGTAAAGAAAGTGGTGAGTTGGTGAAGTCAGGATTGTGACTCGCAGAAGGTTCCATCCCAGGGGGGTTCATCTGGCAGCAGGGTGGAACAAAACAAGAGGTGACAATGGAGTGAAAACAGAAAATTCCAGAAGCTGAGGTTTAAACAAAATGGAATAAACATCCTGCATGTAAATGTCCCTAACACCAAGAGCAAGAGATGGAAGCAGAGGAAGGAGGGCCAGAGAAGAACAATGACAAAACAGCCAAGGACAACTTTTTAAATATGAGAAAAAAAAAAAAAGCAGCACCAAGAGGTTTTTAGAATGAGATTGGTCCAAAAATGTAAAGAAGTGATTTTAGAACCTTGCATTCCAAGTGTGGATTGATGAAGGCAGCAGTAATGAACTGCCAGGAGTAACTTCCCCATGCTGCCTGAGGGGTCCTGGGCCAGTCCCCCTTGAGTATCTCATTTTTTGGAGCATCATGGCCTCTTTAAAGGGAATGCGGGGTTATTCATTCTATTATTGGATCATTTCAGTAGGTTTGGAGAATTAATATTTTCCAAGCATTTCATGTTTTATTTTATTTTATTTTATTTCAGTACTGAGGACTGAATTCAAGATGGCTTAATAACTTAGTCATATCCCCAGTCCTTCTAACTTTTTATTTTGAGACAAGGTCTGCTAAGTTGCTGAGGCTGGCCTTAACTTTTCAATATCTGCCTCAGTCTCCTGAGTCACCTGGGTTTACAGACACACATAAACATGCCCAGCTCATTTCATGTAGTTTAAAATTAAATGGTGAGCAGTGCCTTTGGGCACAATACCCACTTATTTTTTAAAAATTTTTTACACAAATGAAGCCCAACTTTTCATTTTTCTTGTTGTATATGATGTAGAGTCACACCGTTCATGCAATCATACCCATACAAAGGGATAATAATGTCCATCTCATCCCACCATCTTCCTCCCCACACCCTCCCCTCCCCTCCCTCTCCTCTGCTCAATCCAAAATTCCTCTATTCTTCCCTTACCCACCTCCCCCCATAATGGATCCATTTATCAGAGAAAACATTTGGCCTTTGTTTTTGTTTTTTGGGGGGATTGGCTTACTTTGCTTAGCATGATATTCTCCAACTCTGTCCATTGTCCATAAATGCCATAATTTCATTCTTCTTTAAGGCTGAGTAATATTCCATTGTGTATATATACCACAGTTTCTTATCTAATCATCTGTCAAAGGGCATCTAGGCTGTTTCCACAGTTTAACCATTGTGAAATGAGCTGCGATAAACATTGAGGTGGCTGCATCACTGTAGCATGTTGATCAAATGGTGGTTCCATTCCAACTTTTCTAAGGAGTCTCCATAAAGGGGTTGCACCATTTTGGAATCCCACCAGCATAATCAGTGTACCTTTTCTCCCACATTCTTGCCAGCATTAATACCCACTTATTTAATGAGGAGAAGAAGCAGGGACCTATTTTATGTTTTTATGAAAGCAGGATATATTATGCACAACAGAAAACAACAGCCCTTTGAATAAGAAAATGAAGATTTATTTGAATAAGACACTTTAGATCTTAAACAAAAGATGTGATAACTAAAGAGGGGAGCAAATTCTTAAAGAAAAGCCTATTGATAATGGGATATACATATCAAAGATTTATATAAAATGATAAATATCATCCAGATAGAACAAGCAGAAGGTTCATTTTGAAATTTAAGAAGAGTAAGTCAGTGTTCCATTTAGAAAAAAATCTTCCCTTTGAAAAACAAAAACGTTCTTTCTGAGCATCTGAGCACCTTTATGGGATGACATCTTGGTCTCATAAAACAGAAGAACACTATTTTCAATGTTAACTCTTCAGGCAAACAAATCTGAAAATGCTGTTGGTAGAAATTAGAACCATTTTTTGTTCTGTACTTCTACAAAGTGGTAGAAGCTTTAGTTTGTTTAAGCCATTAGCAAGAGGTCTGTCTTTGCCAAAAGCAAAACAACAGTAGCAAAAGGTACAGATGGACACAGATCCTCAGTGGTCCAATTAACCTCAAGGAGTCCATGCACCCATCACACACCTCCTCATCCCTGACTTCTCAGCTCTCACTGGCACACATTCCTCACCAGATTTAGTTAAGGACAGAGTCACCTTACTCAATAAATACATGCTTAATCAACCAACAATAACAGAATGTAATGCAAATATAAATAAAAGCATTCCCCTTCCTTCAGGACTTTAAGGTAAAGAGACTAAAGGCAAGATGTCCAGAGGAAGAACATTTGGCAATTTAGTTAACAGTTCAGGAAGCATCAGGACATTGTTTTCTGAAATGTTAGAGGAAGTCCTATAGAGAACACAGGAGAAGCCCTAGAAGCCACAAGGGACTGATACTATGAGTCACCAGTCCAGAGGCCAAGACTGCTAAGGCCACAGTAGACAGGGTTCGTGTTGAAGTGCTTCAGGTAAGGATGCCAAAGTCTGAGCATATGCTCCTGCATATAGAGGGTGGGAAAAAACTTCCAGAAGTCTTCTTACAAAGGATACGCAGGGGAGAAACCTGACCCTAAGGACAGAGGGGAACTCTTTGGGAAGCATTATTTCCAAAACAGCAGGTGGAATTAAAAAGAGAATTTTGGGAACAGTAAAATATCCACTACTTTCTTCTTCCAAAGCCTTGGAACTCTAATCCAAGGTCCTGGACCAGTTAGTTACATGGAAGGGCCCTATAACAGGTGGGACTGTATGGATGAAATTTCTTTAAAACATTTAAGCATAAAGTGATGCTCTTTATGTACTATTGTAACAAAGTAAGTGTAAAGGATTTCACTGAAAGAAATTAAATCCTCTAGTAGATTTAATTTAAATTAAATCCTCTAGTAGATTCCCACTGTGTTCCAAATGAAGCTGAAATTTCTTGCCACAATGCACAAGTCCTATGCAATGACCCTTCCCTTCTTTGCCAATTACATCTTCTCCCACTCTCCCTTGTTCTTCTTGCTCAGTCATCCTGATCTTGCTTGCTTCCTACTAGAATGTGATATACCCAAGAATGTTTAAGTGTTTTTCTTTTATATCCTACTTTTTATTTTATTTTTCTGAATATTCAGCCCTCAGAACAATGGCTTACTCAACATAGACTCTCAATAAATATTTGTTGAATGAATGAATCCAAAAATATGACCTATTTAGATAATCTTGAAACTAAGCTCTGAACCCCAGAGCCAATGCCAACAACCAAAAAGAACAGTGACAAAACAAAGTGGGAAAGGAGTAAGGAAAAGGGGTTTCTGCAGTGGGGTGGACTCTGGGCATGCAACCATCCCAGAAGTTGCAAAAGAAGGTCTGATACAGGAAAGGAAATCAAGGTTGTGAGAGTGGAAAGCTATGTGACTCATTTCAAGAGTGGACAAAAGAAGGGCACAATTTGGTGGTCATGAGACCAATATTAGGAGGACAAGCAACTGTTTGGTAAGTTCTGGGGACCATAGGAAGAATTAGAATTGGACTAGGGGTTCCATATTCTGAAGGTGGAGGTTGAATCAGGATTATACTGATTGGTTAACAAAGGTCTCCTTATGTTCTCAGACCAATGTGGCAGGGGAAACATGGTCATCACAGATGGATCTCAGGTTCTGTCTGTGACATTTTTGAATGACAATGCAGCTCAGTCCCATGATTTTTTTAATATCTATTTTTTAGGTTTAGGTGGACACAATATCTTTATTTTATACTTATGTGGTGCTGAGAATTGAACCCAGTGCCTCATGCATGCTAGGCAAGCATTCCACCACTGAGCCACAACCCCAGCCGCGCCCCCCGCCCCCACGCCAAGATTTTTGATTCTATGTCAAGCCTGGTGTGGAAGGTACTGTACTAAAACTTTTACTACCCATAAGCAAAACATTAAAACATGGTAACCAGATCTTTTCTGAAAAATAAGGACTTCTGTCAAGCCATATAAGAATATCTGATAGTCTGCCTAGTTTGTGGAATTACCTTTGCAAATATATTCCAAGATAACAGAGTAAGGATGGGTTTTCTTGATGTTAATTATCTTCATTAACACAGAAGACTGAGATATAGCAAAGATTCCAAAAATAAGTCATCTGACACCCAAAGTTCTAGAAACAAGCAACCATGACTAAATCTCTTTTTTTTTCTATAAAACAGTATAATTATAAAATTAAAAATAATAGGGAACAGAAGCCTAGCACAGTAGCACATGCCCATAATCCCAGCAGTTTATGAGACTAAGGCAGGAAGATCACCAGTTCAAAGCCAGCCTCAGCAAAAGTGAGGCACTAAGCAACTCAGTAAGACCCTGTCTCTAAATAAAATACAAAATAGGGCTGAGGATGTAGCTCAGTGGTTAAACGCCCCTGGGTTCAACCCCTAGTACCAGAAAGAGAGAGAGAAAGAGAGGGAAAACTGAGATTTAATACTCTTAAATTCCATATTTTCAAATACAATGAATGAATATTTGCTGAGAAAAGACTGAATACACATAGACAGCAGCATCTCATTATCAAATTTTAGTCTTAAAACCATGATTTTAACTTTGAAATGTTTATAGACAAGTTTGTTTATCGAAAGTAAATCACACCCCAGTAAATTTCTTAAAGTTACTACAATGCTAACTCATTTAGTACCAGGCATGACTAATGTGTATCAGTTTAATAAGACTTGGCAGTGTGCAAGTAGAAGAGATGGAAAGAGATACTATCACAGTTTATGAACAAAGAGGGGAACGACTAATGTTACATGAATCCATTCACACTTGAGAGTGCCAAGATTTTTTTTAAAGTTACAATACTGATCTCCATGATAATTAAGTAACAGACTCAATTGCCCTGGGTTTCATTCATCAGTACAAATGAGGTGGGTTTTCTGCAAGTGCAGGTGTGCATGGCAGAAATGTACAAACGCCTAAAATGTCAGATTCTCACTGTGCACATGCAGCTGAGGTATATAAGAGGAGAAATACTTTGGATGCTGTCCACAAATTTATAGAAGATAGGCCCAGAGAAAGACCTCCATCACCATAATGCAAACATTCCAGGTAAAGGCCATGAAATGAGATGGACCCCAGAAGTGGATTCAAAGTAAATGTTAGTGGTTCAGCAAGAGTATAATTTTTAATTTAGGAGAAACACAAATGCTTGGGTTTGTGTCAGATTTCTCTCCTGGAGTCTTTAGCTAGGCACTGCTGATTCATTATGCTGTTTTATGTCCTGGAATATTCTTCTTTAAAATATAAATTACTTGGAGGAGAGGCTGATTCTATAATTGGGACAGGGAAAACCCAAAATGAGTCCACAAGAACTCTTATAGCTCAAGAAAGGAAGGAAGTACTCAAAAAACAAAAGGAAGTACTCAAAAAAATATCATTTAAAAAATTCTTATTCTTAGTATCTCAGGTGATGCTAAGATCATCAATTCTGAACCATGTTTTGAAAGCATTGCCTTAGAACCACAACCACAATTTCTCTTTTAGTAAATAGATGCCTAGGAAATGTCATTCTAAGTTAATATCAGATTGTCTGTACTACCAACAGCTTCTGAGGAAAATGTTTCCTTGAATTGAAGAGATTTGCATTATTTTTAGAGCATTTATGCATAAATAATGCTTCTTTTAGTTTATCAGACTACGAAATGTTACTCTAGACAAAGAATGTGCTACCAAGACAACATTGGAGGCCACAGGGCAATGGCTGTGTTCCAGGAACTTTTAAAGGACTTAACCCAATTTGTCCAACATCTGTTACCCTAAAAGCAAAGAGCATAAGGGAGCTTATCCAGCTTTTGCTTTCTTCCCTTATTGAATTTTCCCTTTTACTAGTTTTGGTATTTTCCTTTTTTATGGTTTCTCTCATTTTAGTGTAGCAGGTCCACTAGACGTTTCTTGAGAAAGAATGAATGGGGGCTAAGTAACTCATAAACCTCCACACCTCAGAATGATTTTTTTTCCTCATATCCATATATTGGTTTGATATTTAAAATGTCAAATATTTTAAGCTTAAATTACTTAGTTATAAACTTAAGAACACTACTCACAATTTTTAATGTATTGCCTTACTGAATTCCATCTATCAATTTTGTTAGACAATAAGCCATGCTTATTATTTCTCCTTTCTTCAATAATTTTGATATGATCTTTTAGGATTTTCTTTTCATCACAATAACAACTCATGTTGTTATTGTGCCTCAGTATTAATCATCTTTACTCATTTAGCTGGAATCTTTTGTTCTGAGAAGTTTTCTTCTATTACTTCTTTAATAACTTAATCTCCTTTATTTTCTTTGTTCTTCCAGGATTCCTCTGTTGGCCCTCTTGAGTGGATGATGTCTGGAATTCTCATAGTTAATCCAATGTGACTTATATGGTTCTACGTCTATAAGGAGTTCACATGTTCAGTGTTTCCCATCTCATTACATTTCTAGTGTTTCTTAGAAATTCATGCCCTTAGTAATTGTCTGTTACCCTTAATTAAGCTTTACTCAATGTTCATCTACATTGAACTGTTCATTCTGTTGGCTGGGAAACTGATGTTGGAAAGAAAGAGAGAGAGGCTTTGTATCTTTATGATCTTGGTAGGATCACCTTTATAGCAATTCTATTGTGACAGCTCATCTGGGTGCAGTCTCAGTCTTAAATCAATTTTCAATTTTATAGGTTGGAGATTAATTCAGTGTCAAGACCATGCTCTTAATGATCTTAGTGGTATTATTCAAGTTTTTGTGTCTTTGAGTTGGTGACACTTAGCAGAAGCAATCCTTGGCTTATCAAATGAAGTTTCTTTGGACTAGAACAGTGGTCAGAAATAAGACACAGTGAACTCATCTAGGCAGCAGATTTTAAAGAGTGGCTTCAAAGCAGGTAGCTATACTTGTTCTTTGAATGGTAGATAACTTTGAAGTTAGGGAATTGAAACGTGGAATGTATAATATGTCTAAGTGTTGACTTCCTATCATAATGCAAAACATGGTGTTATGGTGTATTTGTCTTACACAAAAACTCATGTGTGAAACAATGCAAGAAAGTTTAGAGAAGAAATGACTGGGTTATGAGAACCTTAACCTAATCAGTGTATTAATCCACTTGAATGGAAAGTAGGCTAGGTGGTAACTGTAGCCAGGTAGGGTGTGGCCGAAGGAGGCAGGTCTTAGGGGCCTGCCTTTGAGGTTTATATTTTGTCTGTAGTGAGCAGAGTTCTCTCTGTTTTCTGATTGCTGTGTCCTGAGCTGCTTTCCTTCTCCACACCCTCTGCCATGAAGTTCTGCCTCACATCAGGCCCAGAGCAATAGGGTCAACCATCTACGGAAAGAACCTCCGAATCCATGAGTGCTGAATAAACTGTTCTTCCTCTATTTATTCTTGTAAGATCTTTTGATCACAACGATGAAAAATCTGACTAAAACACATGGCTTCATTTCACTTTCTTGATAGGCTGTGGTCCAGTTGAATGCACATTCCTCATAGATTATACTTAGTCTAGATGAGGGTATGCCTTGAAGCACTCACTATTTAAATGTCTTTTTGGTTAATTTCCAGATAGCATCCTACTTTAGAAGGGCTTGACTGTGTTTATGTATCAAAAGGTGCTCTTATCTATTTTTTTAACCTATTATTCTTGATTACCATATCTAAAAACCACTTTCTCGGGATGTCTTGTTTGTTCTTTATTTTCTCCTTTCTTCCTAAATATTGATCATTTTATGACTTCCTGGACATAAGTTACAATAAAACACTCTAGAAGACAGAAACACTCTAGAAGACTGAAAATGCATTCATTATTGCTGCAATGCTAATTAGTAATATCTGTTTTATCATTAACTTTTCATTCCATCTCATTAAGTTTTATTCTTGTACCATATTATTTTATCATCTTGCATTATAGCTTTGTGGAACTGGCATGACTTGAGAGTCAGCTAGACTTGGATTCAATTCATAAATCTACCATTTGTCCTGGCTCTGTGACCTTCATTGAGCTAATTAGCCTCCCCAAGCTTAAATCTAAGCAATGATCAAATGTATTGTTTTCACCTTACTAATATAAAAATTAATATCTGTATGTGTAGTTTTGAATAATATGATTCTATTCATCGGGTTAAATAAATGTTTTTCAGACTCATTGTGCACCAAAATCACCTGGGGTACTTAAAAATAAATACAAGTGCCTGAGCCTCAGAGGTTATGATTCAACCCGCCTCAGGTAGGTCCTGGACAGTGGTATTTTTTAGAGCTTCTCTGGTGATTCTTATGTGCAGCAAGTGATGGAAACTACCAGGTGAGGGCTCAGTGGCTGTTAGCCATCATCACTCTAGGGTGGTAATAAATCACTTCTTTTCAGAAAACATAAAATGGTAACAATACTTCAGTCTCCATGGGAAAGACTAGAATCTATGGGTTAAAAAACAGTTCATTTTCACCTACCCTTGCTTCACAGTGCTGGAGGAAAGGGACCATGCCAAGCAGCTTGTCTTCTTTCCTTCGTCTGGACCTATGAAGGACCTTAAATGTGATTTTATAGGTTCTGTGAAGACAAAAGAAGCCAGAATTTTTAATTCTAGCAAGATTATTTTAAATTTAGGAATTATTACTCAAAGATACTCAAGTTTCACACAAAATTTGATGCAAAAATAAGGGGAAAATCAATTAGTAATCAGGCAAAATAATTACATTTAAATTACAGAATTTATGCAGGATTTTTAAAATTGATATTTATTTCTTTATAATACTTTAAAAGGAAAATAAGAGGGAAGCTTTAATATGTGTACCAAAAAAATTTTAAGCTATTTTTGGAATAAACATGAAAGTCAAAAGTTTTCTAGAATCTTATTTGGAAGAATATGTACTATGATGGTTTTTGCTTTCAATCTACAAAATCTCCCATAAATCTCATAGCAGTTTGTTACTAGTATTGGGGGATCTGTAGTTAAGTTATTCCATACTTAAAAGGTAATTCTAGAAAGTAAGTCAGAACAAACATTTAACATGCTAACAACACCAGAACAGGGGCAAGGCCACCAGGGAAGAATAAAGTTCTGATTTCTTTTGTAGCTCGTCCAGAGGTCTGGATACAAAGAGAATTAATATACAGTAATATGTCGAAAGTAAATACATTATTATTTTTATTATTAACAATAATAACAAATGTATTCACTGCACTGGATAACTGTATAAACAACCAAAAATAGCTACTTAAAAGAACTACTACAACGTTTGGAAATGTAAAGCAGAAAATGTGCAATAGGCTATTTGTTCTAGGACACATGTACAAATTCACATCAAAGCCACATGGTATAAACCTTTATGGGTTTTCCCATAAAAAACAACTAACATGTAGTACTAAACCATTTTATGTTATTATAAAACAACTACCAGTTTCTAGGCACGGTTCTAAATGTATCATGTCATTCAATTCTCACAATAACCTAATCGTTATTATCTCTGCTTCACAGATCGGGGAACTGAGGCTCAGAGAGTTAAGGTCTTGAGAATTTAAGATGTCGTCCAGGAGCAGCAGCAGCAACAACACTAGTCTGTAAGAAAAGTAGAAGTATAGACTTTTCCCCAGAACCATGAAATCAGCATTGGCAGTTTAAGGGGTCTCCAAGTGATTCTTATTTGAAAGTAGGACTGACTTAAGTAAATTACCCAAGGTCATACACACTAGCATAGGCAAAATTTAACTTAGTCACTGTTGCTATAAAGTGGGCTGAAGTGTGTATCTTAGGAAGTAAATGGTAATTATTTCTTGTTACAAATGAAACTAATAGCGGTAAGATTGTGAAAATGGTCATTGTGCGGGGCACATGTAGGTCGTCAGAATGTAGGATAACTAGGACTATGTATCCTACAAGTGTGAGTGTGTACCTTACAGGTGTGAAGCCCTCTGCATCCACATAAATTGTGGCCCTTTGCCCAGAAGAACAATTCCATTGGTTTCATCCTCTGTCCAAACTACCCACTGTTCAAAATGTCTATCACTTCCCCATTCGTAAGAAGGCATTATCTTTGATGGGATCAGAGAAGGAAACGTACCATTTTCCCCTTGCCATGGCTGTCACTGCCATCTCAGATTGTCCTCTGTGCCTGAGGGATAGTTCATGTTCCTATAATGAGTCGCCACCAGTGGGATTTCCTCTAATTCAAGTAGGTGTAGTTCTCCAACCTCTAGAAAAGGCAAAGTCCCCTCATTAGGGTCTGGGAATCCCTGTGTATTCACAGGTTAAGTCCTGTCATCTACAACTTGGTGCCCTCTGTTTTTCTCCCCACTCCTCCAATTTTCTTATTTCTGACCCTTCTGTTTATATCCACAGACTGTGGCTTCTCTCAAAAACCTCTCTGCACCAGGCAGTAGCCAACACAGTCTTTCTGGAAGTGCTTTTGAGCTAAAGTGCTATAACTTGCACTTTAGCTAAAGTGCTATAACTTTCCAGGGAGAAAGGCATTGTCCCTTCAGGGTCCTACGTGTCACACCTCTGGAAACTCATATCAAAGTCCAATTCTTAGGACCAACTCACAGCCTCTTACCCCTCAGCTAAGTCTTTGCTCCTGGGCTCCCTCCTCTGCCTGATTCTCTCTTGCTGTTCTATACAGTTTTTCTGTATCACTGTATATGGGAGCTTTGTACAACACCTGGAACATGAATATTTCAATAATTATTGATTGTTTTGAATGGTTGATTCATTTCTCTCCTTAGTTCTTCATGCAAATTCTGCTAGGCCTGGCCACCAAGCTACCAGACATGGTCAGACATGTCTAGCCACTTTAAGTAGAGATAGCTGAGACTCTTTCCAAAGTTCCCTTTCATTAACAAAGAGAATGGATTCTGAAAAGATGGGTGCATGGGCATGTCAAACCCATGTCAGGAAAATCAGGTCCATGAGCTTATCAACCACGCAGACACTGAATGACACAACCCCTTCCCCTGAAACACATTAAGGGAATGGCACCTAAGACTGTGGTATGGTGGCACTAACTGATCTTTCAACTATCAGACCACCTGTGAATGGGTTAGGAGGTCAACAGGCAATGAATTCCCAACTCTTTTTCCAGAGCTTCAGCTCAGATCAATCTCCCTGGCCCACTTGAAACTGCCTGCCCTGGGGATCCTTGCCTTGAAAAAAGTCTGCAACCTGAACAGCTGGCGCCCTAAACAAGTTCCTCAGCTGATTCCTAATCATATCTGACCACCCGTAGTGATTCTTTTGGGTCTGTATCAGTTTTCTGCCTTTGTTTGGGTTCTGTTTCTTGAAACCCTGTGGCCACCATTAACCCTACCTTACCCATTCTGTAACTCATATACTATTGTGTAAAGTGTGATGTTTGAGTTCAATGTTATAAAGATTAGTAAGGGGAGAGGGGAAGAATAGCAGTTCAGTGGATTAGATAAAAGGGAAGGAAGGGAAGTGAGAGGGAATGTGAATAGGAAAAACAGTGGAATGAATCTAAGATGACTTTCCTATGTACATGTATGGATACACCACAGTGAGCTGTCACATCATGTACATACAGAAGACTGGGAGCCTAATTGGGATAACATATACTTTGTGTTTATATAAATATGTCAAAATATATTTTACTGTAATGTATAATTAGAAAGAATAAAATAAGCATGAAAAAGATTGAGATGGAATAAAAGAACCTGACACTGCCCTGTTCATGGCTTCCAAGACAGCATAAGAATTCTGTGATATATAATGCTGATGAAAATGATATAGTTTGTGAATTTATTATTTATTTTAGTTTTTGTATCACTGTGACAAAAATACTTGACAAGAACCACTTAGAGGACAAAAGGTTTATTTGGGGCTCATGGCTTCATAGGTCTCAGTACATAGATGGCTGACTCATTTGTTCTGAGTCCAAGGTGAGGTAGCACCTCATGAGGGAAAGGCCGAGTGGAGGAGAGATGCCCAGCTCATGGTGGGGTCAAGAAGCAGAAGGAGAGAAGGAAGAAGGGGCCACAGGGCAGATGAACCTTCCAGGGCCTCAGTGATGCTCCTCTAGCCATGCTCCCCCCACTTACAGTTACCATCCTGTCATTCAAGTGAGAATGGACTGATCAGATTATAGCTCTCATAAACTTATCATTTCAGCTCAGAATATTCTTGCATTAAAAGGAGTTTTAGGAGACATCTCACATCAAAACTATAACATTATTCAATAAAGTCTGACATTGTGGAAAGACGTAAATATGTTCCATCTATGCAAATTGCATAGAACACTCACAATACTGGCCCAGAAACAAGATAAGACTTCCCAAGTGATGCTCACGTTGTATCAACTTTGTCCAGAAATTTTCAGTCTCATTGAATATATGAATTTAGATATCAGTGAATTCTTATCTGTTTTGGTTCATTTCTTTCTATTAGGAAAAGGAATATATAACCAGAATCTAAACTGCTGTAAAATTAGTTCTGACATTTAATTTAATTCTTATCATCACTTTATGAAATAAACATTTTTTTAGGTTTGGTAACTAAGGCTGAGTAGGGTTGGTGAATAAGTTAGGTAACTAAGAAGTAACACAACTAATCAATGGTGTATGGTGAATTAAAACTTACATTTACTGCTTCCACATTGAGTCAGGCTTCTGGCAAATGTGAACACTGGCCCAAGGGAGTGATGGGCTCTATCCCCTGATGGAACATCCTTGCAAGTGGATGTACTTCTCCTAAGTCAAGAAAGAATCAGTGGCTCTAAGCCTAAATGGGCCTTAAATGAGGAAAATGCTGTATGTGATGTTATTTATTTTTGTCCTTTGTGGCCACCTATAGAGACTTTTCAACAAGGTCAGTTACAGACTGGCGTGGAATAACCCCTACCAAAATGTCATGGGCAGCAATTCACAGTGACACTTAACTGTCCGTACCAAACTGTCAGCAAAAGTCTGACATAAAAGAGAAAATAGCATGGGCCCTGTGAAGGGTGCTGACAGAAGAACGTTCTGCCACTGCCAAGGGCAAGCTATCCAACAAGAGCCACCATCGTTGGGAGTTGTTGACGAGACATGCCCAGGAATCCATCCCCTACAAGAGCTGCCTCCACTGAGATCCAATTCCACTAGAGGTTGTATGGAGGCTGCCCACTGTCCCCACCCCTGGAGATAGTCCAAGGCCACCATTGGGAGCCCCAGATAACATGTTGCCTGGGGAGACCTGGCTCCCCTCATCATTCCCAGGGTGAGTCATATTTGTGAGGATAGAGTTTGTTGATCTTTCAGGAAACTCCTCATGAGAATGAATAACAAATTCCCAAATGAAAAACTGGCAGGAATCAAAGCACTGAAACTTGAGGTTTGGGAGCCTTCAATGGGGAATTTCAGTTTTGACTGGGTTCCATGGTGGGGGAGAGTCTGGAGAAGGAGGATTGTGTGTTATCATTTGCCATTTGCTTTGGGACATGTGGCCAGCAGCTGTTTAGAGAAAAGAATCTCTTTTAACCTGTGGGGGTCATCATCACCACTGAGCAATGGATTTTTTTCCCCTTGGAGCTGATTTTATCCTTCTGGCACCTCCACCTTTCTGACATCTATTTTTGGGGTATAACCTAATTCCCCCCTGAAATGTCTGGATGTTTCTGAGACTTTTGCCTTGCTCTTTAATACCAAATGCTTTTCTGGGAGTTCTATTTACATGCCTTTGCTTAAGGGTCCCCAGACTCCTCTCAATCAACTGCCTCGGCCTGCCAAGGCGGCCTGTTCTTTCATCATTCCGTGCCTGTTTGGGGCTTGTCTTGCAGTTCCCTCAATGTTCCCTTCATGTCCCCACCACCCAAACACTTCACTCTTCACTCTCACACAAAAACACCCTTAGCAATGTTTACATATAATAAGCTACCTTTTTCCAGTGCTTGAGAAATTCTCTAGGAAAAACTTAGTCATTTGTGGAGGCTTCTTTAAACTCTATCGTTCTGCTGAGTTTCCAGGTAATTACTGCTAACTGCAACGCTTGTGGCCTAAGAGAAGCCTCGGATTACCTTCTCCAAGCAAGCCAAGAACATTCCCATGGCACCAGACAGAGTTTCCGAGGGTGGGAGGTCACTGCAAATCCCTCCCTCACTGAACATGTGCCACAAAGTGCTTCTTGTCCCACAGGCTTGATGTGGAGGCTAAATGACATAATGTATCAGTGTGTGTCAATAAACACAATGTTTCTACTCGTCCCAGCACAATGGCTGGCCTCCCCTCATAGGATTTAGATGTCATTGATGGAAGTCATCACTTGCATTCTCACCTACACTCCCTTGTGAGCAAGAGGGCTTATGGAGATGACCCACATGAAACTTGTGAGTTTGGGCAAGACTTTGCCTTGTATAAAAAAATTTTTCCTAACAAATTGCATTTCTTTGCATTACTAGTAACCAGAGTGCTAAAAATTCTCTGAAGTTTTATTTCCCTCATCTATTTTTCTTCATCTTACATACCAAAAAATTATTGGAAATAATGTAATAAATTCTTATTATAGGGAATAATCCCACATAGTACATTCTCAGATGAAGATGCTGAGAAAATTAATTACTTTATTTTCAGTAAAATAATTTCAATGATTTTTTTCTAACCTTAAAGTCTTTTCTTATTATAGTTGATGAAATTTTGTGAAATATAGTGTAATTTTTGTCTTGTTCAGACTCACCTTTGTGGTGAACAATAAAAAAAAAAAAACTGAACATTAGTGTTTTGCCTCACTTGAATTTTGAAAATGGGAAAATATACTCTGAACTCAATCAGCACTCAGATCTAGGCCACAAAAAAAGGCATGTAAGAACACCAAAAATCCCACAAGATAGAGAACCATTATTTAATTAGCTTAATCATTTAATTATTAAACTATAGCAATACATGTAAAACAATGGTTAATTTAATCAATTAATCATTTAGTAATAGTAAATAGGCATAAAACAATAGATTTACAGATTAATTCATTTCCCTTAAATCAGGCCTATTGATTTGTGTACTAAGAAAGAGGTTTTTATAACTCATTGGATTTTTTTTTAATCATTAAATAACGAAGTACCTGATAGCTCTGGTTGAACAAGAGTGGAAGTAAGGTTAAAAATGAAGGTGCAGAGTTCAAAGCCAGCCTCAGCAACTTAGCGAGGTCCTAAGCAACTCAGCGAGACCCTGTCTCTCATATAATACAAAAAATGGCTGGAGATGTTGCTCAGTGGTTAAGTACCTCTGGGTTCAATCCCTGGCACCAAAAATGAACAAACAAAAAATGAAGGTGCAGTGTGGAGTTTTATTTATTGAACTTTCATAAGGTGGGCAATCTTCTCTAAACGCACACAAAAGGAAAAACTGAAAGAGCAAAACTGGCAAAACAGCCATTTCTTGTTGACTACAGGCAGGCGATAAACTAAGAGGTATTTGTTGAAAAATTCCTAGAGGGCCAGGTAAGAATGTCTGAGTGTGTGGCCTGTTCACTGGGGGTTTCCCACCCTCTGTCCCTACCCCCATCAGCTTAGTAGGTAATAACTGCAACGTTAGTAGTTTGGAACTGTACTTAAAACCTTCAGTTTTGCCACCAGGAGAGGCAGACTTAGTTTTAGGCAGGGAACAAAAACATGAAGCTTTACAACATTACTATGTTTACTGAAATTAAGTCAATAGTAACATGAAGTTAATTATGGTAAAATTGCAATAAAATAAAGATTCATGTAATAATCTACAGAGCAAAGAAACCTCAAAAATGTAGTTAATGAAATAGACAGGAATTAAAATTATACACTAAAACGTATCTGTTAACCAAATGAAGGCAGTAAAGGAAGGGCCCAGGAATGAGAGAGATATGAGGCACATAGAATACAAATGCCAAAATGTAGACAGACTAAACACTCCAGTTAAAAGGCATAGAGTGTCTGTGTTAAAATGATAGATTATATGCTCTCTCCAAAAGATATACTTGAGATCCAAAGACACACATCATCTCAAATTTTAAAAACTGGAAAAACTATACCATGGAAACAATAGTCTGAACAACCAACTTAGGAGGGCTACAGGTGCTAGATTAACATTCTATGCATGTATTTTAATTGCTGTGGGTCAAGAATCCTCATGTCCCCACTGAATTTTCTGCTGAGGACCTCACAAGGGTGCAGTCCTGGTGAAAGAGTTGCAGTTTCAAATAAGCTCACTAACTGCAGGATTTACTCCCTTGCAGGTGTTGCACTAAGAGCTCAGTTTCTTGCAAATCATTGGCCAAAGGCCACCCTCAAGTCCCTCAGTTAGCTCTCTCAAAACCAGCAGAGAAGACAGAACGAGAACTCTGGTATAACTATGGGTCATTATAACTATCTGACAGTATAGAAAACCCCACTCAACAACAGAATCTTTATTCTTTTTCATGAGCACATTGAAAACTCTTCATGTAATAAATGTATATTGCCTTAAGGTGCTAAGGTTTGGGAAATTTGTTATGAAGCAACAGATAACACAGAGGGTAAATTCTTTGACTTGATAACTAGTCGAAGTTATCTGATATTAAATGTTATTAACCTATCAGCTATAAGGTTTTTGTTAATATTATCAGGCAAATATTAAAAACCTTACAGGTGATAGCTTAGTAACATCTCCATCACTGAAGGGGATATCTGAGAAAATTAACTAAAGGAGGCAAGATTTATTTGGAGCTCATTGTTTCAGAGGTTTCAAACCATGGTTGCTTGGCTCTATCAATTCTGGACTTGTGGTGAATGGAACATCATGGCAGGGAGGATGTGGTGGAGCAAATCTGCTCACTTCACAGTGGCCAGGAAGCAGACAAAGACAGGGAGGAGGGAACCTGGAATGAGATATACCCTTCAAAACTATAATAGCTAACATCACATTTAGTGGTCAAAGCTTGAATTTTTTTTCCCTCAAGACTGGGAATAAGGCAAGGATGTCCACTCTCACCACTTGTATTCAACATTGTACTGGGCAGAAAGGCAAGGAAAAGAAATCAGAGAATAGAGATATGATTATCTTTAAACAAAATCCTAAGAATTCTATAAAAATGTTATTTGAATTAATAAGCAATTTCAGTTGGGTTACAGGATAGAGTATCAATTCAACTGCTTTTGCATATTAACGATGAGTAATCCAATAATGAAATTAGGAAAAATATTCCATTTAAAAGAATATAACTGGAATACTTCTGTTAGAGAGAGGTTAATTGTAAGTCAGAATATTTTTCTAGGAACTGAAAGAAGTTGGAGAATGGTTTAAAATAAATTTACAGAGGGCATAGAAAGTGTGGGACATATAAGGGGTAAAAAAGATGTAACATATTTCATCACCCATCATGGGGATCATGACCCACATGCCTATAAGAAAAAAAGAAAGAGAAAAAAAGAAAAGAAAGGGGGAAAGAAAGAAAAAGGTTAACAAGAGGGAAATATAGCAAATACTCTTGCTAATTTAATCACAGTTTTGAATGAAAACCTTCAAAATGAAGACTTAAAGAACCAGGAAAAACTGTCTATTTTCATGTTTGATGAAGAATGGAGAGGATTCTGTAGAAAGGTTATTGGATAAAAGGGTGAAATCAAATGGAATAAAATCAAATGAAACAGACTAGGGAGGCAGTGAGGTCTGTCTGTTCAGATTCTTCTTGGCCACCCTGGGTACTTTACCTTCTCCTATATAGAGAGAGCAGGATCCCTCCCAAAAGAGAGTTTTCAAGGAACAGAATAACCTTTCTATGTTTTAATGGCTTGCTTTGCACAGAAGGGATTCATGTTTATATGACTCATCCTGGAGAAGAATAATTCAGGTTTGTATAAATCACATTGGGGGCCCAGGCAGGAGACAGGACAGCAATCATAGGGTCAGAGAGAGAGACTTTCTGAGGCCCTTCCAATATCCTTTAGCTTAAGTTTTCAGCGTATCAAAGTGCCTTACTTTGGAGTATCATTTTCTGATCCTCAGCAAGATCCTGCAAACCATATTCAGAAATTTGCACTTTACCTTAAAAACTAGTACAAAAAATTAAGGATTTTGTAGTTTTAAAGAAGTTAGGTAGCACAGCATTTCTTTTTTGGAAAGATCATTCTGGCTGCCATGTAGACTGGTGAAGGCAAAAACTGAATATAGGGAGATAGGATGCTATTTTAGTAATCTAGGCAAGGAAAGAGCTGGCAAAACAAAAAAGAAGTAGTCAGATTTGGGGGATATTTTGAAAGTAAGTTATCTGAAATGATTAAGTATATAAAACAAAAGCATGACTCAATAAGCATTCTCAGTGTTGTTGTTGTTGTTTTCATGAATATAGGTTTTTCCAAGAAAGCTGTCTTGAGAGCTGTGAAAACACATTCTAGGCAAAGCCAAACCTGCTCATGGAAATTTCCTCAGTCTACTTTGCCTGGTGGCTTACTAGGAGGTCCTGACCTGGGATAGTCAGATTAAATTAACTACAAGGACTCTTTGGATGCTGAGAACCTTTGGGCAATAAAACTGGACAAAACGCTGAGAATAACTAAAGTCAAGAAAAAGGGAACATCTTAGAAATGGGCAATGCTTGAAGTTCTTCTACCAGAGTGCAAAATACTCTAGATCAAGATAAGTAGTAACTGGGCCATGGCCTATATTTTATTTTTTTAAGAACATTGCTTATTTACTTAATTATTTGTTCAAAAAATATTCATTGCACATTTAATTGCACATTTACTATGAGTCAGGAGTTATTTCAGGCATTTAGGACATGAGAATGATCAGGGCAACAAGATGCATTTACCCCAATGAAACTTACATTCTAGGGGGGAAGACAAGCACAATCAAAAGGTAAAGAAATGAGCAGGATGATTTCTGAGATTCTGAAGTGTTTTGAAAGACACAAGCTTGGAGATGTAGAAGAGAGAGGATATGGTGAGTGGAGCCCGTAAGTAGGGTAACCAAAAAGATTCCTCTGAGAAAATAGAACTTACACTGAGACAAAGAACCTCCCGAGACATTATTATATATTATGGTTGTAAATATCATGGATAGAATCAGTGAGTCATATAATAAATTGAAGTAAGCAAGCTGAGACAATTATTGTCTTGGAATGTTTTCTCCTAAAATCCTAAAACTGGGAATAATAGGAAATAAGTACAAAAAAATTCTGAAGAGAGGCACTTGTCATGTCTGACATGTGATTCATCCACATCACTAGGCTCCAACTTGTGTAAGAGAAGACCACGTATTAGAAGAAATGATTTGAGAATGACACTGGCAGAGAGTTTCAGGATGTGTGGAGAGTAACCCTGTCCTACTCATGGACTCAACCAGACACCCCATGGCTCTTGTCACCAAAAGGATAATGTCAAGTTTCCTGCAAGTTATTCTTCAGAAGCAACATAATATTTTGTGAATCTTTATGATGTCAAATATATTTTGACTGCTTTTTTGTCCATTTCTTCTTTTGAGAAATATCATGTGTGTTAACTTTGGATTAATGTGACAAAATATTTGAGATAATCAAATTTTAAGAAAGAAAGCTTTATTTTGATTTATAGGTTTATAGTCTATAGGTTTCAGACCCAACACGAGTATGTTGTTTTGGGGTCTATGGGAGGCAGTACATCATGGTGGGGGAATGTAGCTGAGGAAACCCCTCAACTCAAGGCAGCCAGGAGGATAAGGGAGAGGCAAAGGAGCTGGGATCTCAAGACTCCCTTCAAGAAAATACTGACCTAACTTCCCCCTATTAGGCCCCATCTCGTAAAAGTTCCACCCCCTCCAAATGATACCACAGACTGGTAATCAAGTCTAAAACCTACAATTCTGCCTTGTTTTAACTTTCTACTTTAACAAAACCTCAATGGTATCCAGAGACCAAGGCTTATGGCCTTCTCTCCTTGTTAGCATGCATCTTGTTTTGAAGGTGGGTATAGCCTTATACATGTGTGTGTCCTTCTATATCTCCAGAAATATTCCAGAGCCTTTCAAAGTTCTCTATGTATATCTTATTCTTCCATTTTAATTTAAATGTTTTTGACCTCTCATTTCTTCTAAATTTTATCTACCTCTTAAGGGTTCCACCCTATTAGACAATTGCATCATCTGTGTGTTTTTGTTTTGTTTTGTTTTTGACAACCATCCCAGAAAATAAAGGCTATTCACACTGAGTGAGCTCATATTTAGATAAAATAAAGGCAAATTTGCAAGTGGGGTCTTGTAGGAAATCACTAGAGAGGTGAAATAATAAAAATTCTCGAGGAATGAGGTTTTGAAACAGCTCCAACCCCATTCTCTCCCATCTGGTGATTGCCAGATTGCTGGTTTTCAGTCTGATTGTGGGGCTGTCAATCTTCAAAGACCTCAATGTAGGGAAAGGTAAAAGTGCAAGAGAACAAGTTAAAATGTCACAAATCTCATTGCTCTTCCAGAGATTCAGCTATTTTATCTTGAATAAGTGCTCTCTTTATTTTTATAAGTCTTTGATTATTTTCCAGAGTTCACTAAAGTTGGTTCAGTTGGCTCTCACTTTTTTTAAGCCAGTTTTCTCATTTCTTCATGGAGCAAAAGAGTTTTTGGCTATGTACTCCCACTATTTTCAATGATGTAATTATGTAATCTGATTTCTTAAAATGATGTGTCACTCAAAGATGTTGAGATGTTTATAAATGTTTATCAAATACAATACTATAAAGGCATAAATAATAATTGTAATCCCTGTGTGCATGCTTTATGAAGACTACAATATTTAATTTTTGGGGTTAGTGGCTCAGAGTTGTTTTTAGAGCAAAGAATATCTTCTTGGTCTATGAGAAGATATGGGGTTATTTCTATATTTTAATAGTTTAATACAGACATAAGCTCTTTTAGTTCCTCTGGACATGCAATTATTCTCTTATATTGAGCTCTGAATATGCAGTTCTCTTTTTAAAAATGATATCCCTCCTTAATGTGCTTGACTATCCCCACTTTGTTTTCTCACGTCTCAAATTAGATTTTTGTTCCTTTGGGACATAGTCCCTGACAACCAAGTCTAACAAGTCAAGTGATCTTTCTATATGCTTCTATGGCATCCTGAATTTATATAGTTATGACATCTGGCACATTAATTTGTAATTGTCTCTTAATTGTTTACATTCCCTAGTAGAACTTAAATTTTGGTGAGCACAATCACAAGGACCCAGAAACAATGTAATATGTGAGGGAAAGTGTTAGATCCAAGAGGAAACAGAAGAAGCATCTAAATTGCTAGATGCAGGTCTCTAAGCTTGATATCAGGGATGGGAAAAGTTATAGTTTGAATTAGAGATTGAACTTTCATACAGATTGGATTTGAATGTTGTAGATCTGAAACTTGAGAATATTTGTTGACGTAAGAATGGTCTGGTCAGCAAAATATTTTACTTAAGTATATTCAAGAGCAACTCAAAAGAATGGGCTCAAAAAGGAATAAATGCACTTTCTGCTTGTAATTTACTCAGTGTCTTTAATATACTAGATATAGCAAGACAGGAGGGCTTGTTATGCATGGGAAATGCATATAACTTTGCAAATATTATTGAAAGCTCATATCAAAATCACCTTTGTGGCAGTACTAAGAGGTGGGTCCTTTAAGAGATGATTAGGTCATAAGGACTCTGCCCTCATGAATGTATTAGTGCCATTATTAAGGGAGTGAGTTATCATGAAGGTGGGATCTATTGACAACACTAGAAAGACAATGGCCTGCAAACTGGAATAGGGGAGCAGAAAGTTGAAAGGATCCCTATAGGATCATTAAAATACCCTGGACTGACTATCTCTGTATTTATTCTTACACGATATGAATAAAGCCATGAGTATTTAATACACTATTTATCAGATTTTATACCATGAAGAGCTGAATACAGTCAGAACTGATACTGGAGTAATTAGTTCTTAAATGGTAATTTAATAAGTTCATTACTATAAATGCTCAAGGCACTGAACTAAGTGTTTGGAAGATATTAACTTATTTATGACACTGCATGTGTTGAGATGCCATGCAAGCCAAAAAAAAAAAATCAGTTTTGTCACAAAGGAATAAATGAACAGTCGAAGGAAGTAGGCCTGAGAGGTGAAGAGTCCCTGTACTTTGTTCCTTTCCTAAAGTCACCCTCCAGCAATGTGCCAGACACAGCTCAATGAATGGCCTCTTTTCGGGGCCACTGCAAATGTTGGACATTCTCTGACATGGGTTTTCTTAGTCCTTGCAGTTGTCATCTTGGTTATCTTTTAAAAATCCACTCCTAATCTCTACCACTTCTGGTAGAGAAGTTGAACTAAATTCTTACTGTCATGTGTGCTTCAAAATCACACAGCATGAACTCTGTATAAAAAAGGATTCTGTTATGGGTTGAATTGTGTCCACTCAAAATTATTATGTTGACGTCTTAACTGCTTTATTATAATGTGATTTTATTAAGAATAGGGTCAATACAAATGTAAATACATTCATATGAGCTATACTGCAGTAGGGTGGGCCCCTAATAAAATATTAATGAGGTCCTTATAGAACAAATAAGTTTGAACACACGCACACGCACACACACACACAGGGGTGGGGTGTGCATGTGGGGAATACCCTTTGAAGATAAAGGCAGAGGTTAGGTGATGTTTATACATGCCAGGGAATGCCAAAGACTGACAGAAAACCATCAGAAGCTAGAGAAGAGGCATGGAACAAATTCTTTATCACAGTCCGTCCACAGAAGGAATCCATGTTTTCCATCTTGATCTTAGAATTTCCAGCCTCCAGGACAATGAGACTAAGTTTAAGCCACTCAGGTTGTGATACTTTGCCATGGCAACCCTGGGAAACTAATACAGAGGTTCTAGTTTCTTTCCACTGGTTTTGAAATATTCTTTGTATTCTTTTTATTTTTCTAAATGTTCTTTGTGCCTGTTTTATTTAGTTTTGTTTTTTTGTTTGTTTGTTTTTGTTTTTTAATGTGGTGCTAGGGATCAAACCCAGTGTCTCATGCATGCTAGGCCAGTACTCTACCACTGAGCCACAATCCCAGCCCTCTTTATATTCTTTTTCTTTATTCCCCTTATTTCCCCAAAGAGTCACTTAAAAACCTCTTAAGACATTCCTTTTTAAATAATTCTCCAAGATACATTCATTATGATACATTCTTGATGTGGTCTGTGTTTCATTTCTGTTTCAAAACCAAAAGGTTATTTTTCCTTTTGGAATTGTGTTGCAGAGGTTGATTGGATTCCTTCTTTAGGTATGATTCAACATTCATTTATCTCCTTACTTAATCTTCTAGATTGGCAAAGAGGATGTGAAAATGAACTGTCGTGGAGATTTTATGGTTTTGATGAAACATTTACATTCAGAATTAAAAATAAAATGTGTTGTTTCAATGTCATGCCTTTCCTAGAGTGAGCAATAGGGTTTAGTTACCCTCAACTTAAACTGAACTAAGGGCATGTTCTAGAAGCGGACTTGTAGAGAGTAAGTTTGTGCTACATTCTGAAGAGTTTATGATTGAAACTGTTTTCCATCATACAGAGCTAGATGCAATTTGGAAAAGATGAGAAAAGAAGTTAAAGTTGGAAATCCCATATTTCATTCCAACAGAGGATATTTTATTCTCTCAACAGAGCAGTATGCTTGAAAGAGGAGTTCAGCTGATGGTCATCTGCAGTAAAGCAATACCAAAACAGCCTGGACCTCTACACCCCATATAGGACCCTGCCAGGCCACAGAACCATGTTGGCATGTTTTCATACGGATGCTTCAACTATGCATATAGTATTAAAGAGGAGTAAACAAAAATCCATCTTTGCTCCAATTCAACTCAATTCAAGCCACATTTATCAACGCTTCTACTTGGCAGGTACTGTGCTATTAGTGCAAAGATGAAGAAGGCTGGAGCCATGCCTTATTCAATTTACATTCTGGTGAGAGGGATCAAGAAATATTCATGCAATATGTCCAATCAAATCATAATTGTCTTTTTATCTCTAATGGCTATTACAGTGCCTCACATATAGTAGATATTTAGTAAAAATCAAATAACACATTTGTAAGTTGGCTATAGGGACCCAGACAAAAACAATTAACTCTGCCAGGATATGAAAAGGTTAAGAAAAGGTTTATAAAGGAAGCTGAAATTAGGTTGAGGTTTAAAAGGTATTGGCTTAAAAGAAGTTTAGTTGGTAAAAAGTAAGAAAGAGGCATTCCTGGTTGAGAGGCTGAAATTAGTAAAGACAAGAAAGCAAGCAAGCTTAACTTGATTAAAGCAAAAGTAATATTTTGACTAATGCATAATTCATAGTGGATGTTTTTCACATAGCAGTACATTTTAAAGTGGTACTTGCAGGAGTAGAGTGGGAAAAGTAATAACACACCCAGTACCTAGAAAAAAACAGGATAGCTACACAGCCACCAAGTGTCAGAGCCAGGATTTGAACCATTAGCCCTTCACTATATAGTCTTCCTTCAAAACACAAGGAAGAAAGAAGCATAGTCGGAAGGGTTTTAATCAAGAAAATGTCAGATTCTGGTTTGCTTTAGCTAGGTAGATAATGCTAAGTGAGGTTAGCAAATCCCAAAAACTAAATGCCAAATGTTTTCTCTGATATAAGGAGGCTGATTCATAGTGGGATAGGAAATGAGAGCATGGGAGGAATAGAGGAACTCTAGATAGGGCAGAGAGGTGGGAGCGGAAGGGAGGGGGCAGGTGGTTAACAATGATGGTGGAATGTGTTAAACATCAACATACAAAGTACACGTATGAAGACACAAATTGGTGTCAATATACTTTATATACAACCAAAGATATGAAAAATTGTGCTCTATATGTGTAATAAGAATTGTAATGCATTCCACTGTTGTATATTAAATAAATAAATAAATAAATAAAATACAAGTATTAAGAAAAAAAAAAAGAAAAGAAAGAGTGGAAGGTAACTTCCTTCTACTGAGACTGAGTAAATCAAATTCAACAATCAAGTTAGAAAATATACATCTATGAATCTTAATTCTATTTAATGGGTTTGATGAAAGACACTTTATACATTCTGAATATATAAACTTTTGGTACCATTGAATGTAAAAATAATCCACAGTAAATTTAATGTACTTGTGTTTTAAATTAACATTGAGCCTTACACACATACTCCTAGTAGGATTTTTAATATTGTCTACCTTGTTTTGTGGCTTTGTCTTATAAGACCTAATTCCAAAGTCAATAAGCCAATTAAGTACATAAGGATTTAAATTATATTTTTGAAAGTTTTAAAAAATGTTAATTTTAGTTAAATAATTATTGTGTATATTTCAGAGATAAAATGTCATATTTGGATCTATATATACTTACAGAAAAATTCAATCAAAATAATCTACATATCTATCACCTCAACAATTATATTTTCTGTGAGAATGTTAGAAGCCTATTTTAACAATTTTGATATATATAATACATTATTATTAACTGCAGCCATCATGCAGTGGAATAGATCACTAAAATTTTTTTCTCTATCCTAAATGAAACTTTCTACCCTTTGATCAACATCTTTCCTCTCTCCATCTCTCCTCCTCCTCATTAGCTTTTGGTTCCTATCTTTTTACTTTTTATTTCTTTGGGTTCAGTATTTTTAAAATTTCATATGTAAGAGAGATCATACAGTAATTGTCTTTTTATGCATGATATTTCACTTAGTATAATGTTTTCCAATTTCATTTTTGCTGTCACAAATGACAGATATCTTCCTCCTCCTCCTCCTCCTCCTTTCAGCATTAGGGATTAAACCACAAAGCCTCATGCATGCTAGGCAAGTGCTCTACCACTGAACTACATCCCCAGCTCTTTTTATTTTTTTATTTTGAGACAGGGTCTCACTAAGTTGCCCAGAGTGGTCTCAAACTTGTGATCCTCCTGCCTCAGCCTCCCACATAGTTAGAATTAACAGTGTGTGCCATTATGTCCAGCAAGGACTCCTTCTTTTATTAACAGTTGTGTAATGTACAATTTTGTGTATGTGTAGATAGATAGAGAGATCAATCATATTCTCTTAATCCATTCATTCTCTGATAGAAACTTAGTTGTTTCCATATCTTAGTTAATGTCAATGATGCTGAAATGAAAATGGCAGTGTAGATGTCTTTGACATACTAATTTCAATTCCCTTAGATGTATAACCAAAAATGGGGTTGTTGAACTATGTGGTAATCTATTTTCAGTTGTCTGAGGAACTTCCATACTATTTTCCAAAATGGCTGTACTAATTTATATTCCCATCAATAGTGTACAAGAATTCCCTTTTCTCCATATCCTCACCAACACTTGTTATCACTTCTGTTTATTACAAAATCTATTCTACAGGAATGCAGTGATATCTTGTGATTTTTTGCATTTGCTTGAAAATTGGAGATATTGAGCATTATTTTCATACATTTTTGGCCATTCATGTAACTTTTTTGAGAAATGTCTATTCAGATTCTTTGTTCACTTTATTTTTTCATTTGTGTATGTTAAAATGCTTACTGAGTTTTTTAAATTCCTTACATATTTCGGATTCTAGCCCCTGAAATCAGATGTATGGTTTATAAATAGTCATATATGACAAACAACATTTCTATCAACAACCAACTTCATATGGTGGTGCTTGATAAAATTATAATGAAGCTAAAAATTTCCTATGGCCCAGTGACAGCATAGTCCTCATAATAATACTAGTGCAATGTGTTTTGTATTTGTAGTGACATTAGTATAAACAAACTTACTATGCTGCCAATCACGTAAAAGTATCCTATATATAATTATGTACAGTACATAGTACTCAATGATGATAATAATAAACTACATTGTTAGTTTATGTATGTACTATATTTATCATGACTTTAGAATGTACATCTTATAAGAAAAATTTAACTGCAAAGCTATCTCAGAAGGTCCTACAAAGCTGTTCAGAAGAAGCCACAGTTGTCATAGAAGGTGACAGCTCCAAGCATATTGTTGTCCCTGAAAACTGTTTAGTGGAATGAGTTGAGGAGGTAGGCTCAACTCATATTGATGATGCTAGGCTAATTTGTGTGTTTGTATCTTAATTTTTTAGAAAAGTTTTAAAAGCAAAAAAAAAAATAAAATTTATAAATTAGAAAAAGCCTATACAATAAGAATATAAAAATATATATTTTGTAGAAGAGTATGTTTGTGTTTTCAGATCTTTAAAAATTAGAGACTTCAGATCTTTAAAAATTAAAATATCTATAAAGTTAAAAATTACAATAAGCTAAGGTTAATTTATTATTAAAAAATAATTTCTTTTATAATGTGGTATAACATAGTGTATAATGTTTATCAAGCCTATCATGGTATACAGTAAGGTCCTAGGCCTTCACAGTCACTCACCACTCATCCACTGACTCACCTAGAGAAACTTCTAGTCCAGTAAGCCCCATACATAGCGAGTGCTCAAGAGGTACCACTTTCTATCTTTTGTATCGTATTTTTACTGTACCTTTCTCTGTGTTTCAATATGTCTCAATGCACAGATACTTATCATCATGCTACAATTGCCTATTCAGTAAAGTAGTACACTGCTTAGGTGTACAACCTGGGAGCTACACCATGTAACCTAGGTGTGTAGTAGGATTTACCATTTGCTTGAAATACCCTCAGTGATGTTTCCTGTTAAGTGATGTTTCCTGTTAAGTGATTCTTGATGATTTTCTCTCAGTCTATGGGCTATCTCTTGACTCCGATATTGTTTCTTTGTTAGGCAGAAGCTTTTTAGTTTGAAGCAATCACATTCCTTGATTTCAAAATGTATTATAAAGCTATTATAGTTAAAGCAGCATGGCATTGATATAAAAATATAGACTAATGTAAAATTATAGAAAGCCTAGAAATCAAATCAATAAACCCAATTTTTCAATTGTTTTTGACAAAGGTGCCCAAAACACACAATGGGGAAAGGACAGTCTCTTCATTAAATGGTATTGGGAAAACTGGATATCCACAAGCAGAAGAATGAGAGTTGGATTCCTGTCTCAGAGCATATATAAAAATCAACTCAAAATGGAATAAAGACTAAAATGTAAGACCTGAAACTCTGAAACTACTAGAAGAAAACAAAAAGGAAAAGCTCCACCACATTGGCCTGGGCAGTAATTTCTTGGGCAAGACTAAAAGCACAGGCAACAAATGTAAAAATAAACGCGCCTTTTTTTTTAAAATGAAAGGTTTAATAAACAGCAGAATGCTTAAAGTCAAACACAGAATCTCACCCCCTACAAGAGATCTAGACTTTAATGCCCTAAATGTTATTTTAAAATAATTCCCGTACACTGCTTACGTTTAAAGATCTGAACACTCCTAAGTATTAGTGGCAATTTCAGCTGACATTTGTCTTCTGGTTGTCAAAAGCTTCAGAAGGAACATATTTTGGATTACTTTCACAATTTTGGTAATTAAGTAAATATTAACACTTCCTTCCCTGCCTTTTGCCTTCAGCTCACCATGAAGTCAATTTTATTATTCCAGCTGAGCAACTTCCTAAAACTTATTATGGCTTACCCAGACCCTCAGAACACAAGAGGAACTAGAAGGAAATAGGGGTGAGGAAAATGAGAAGTCTGTAGAAATAGACTCTTAGTATCACAATAATCCAAGTGGTGTCTAGACTTTTCCAACAGGTAAACTTTATTGTTTTATTTACTTCTCAAACTATTTGCCTTCTTGCAGAAATTACCTTCATGCTTTATCTATATTCTTTTAGAAGAAAAGAACACCATGTGTCACCTATATTGCATTCCTCTTAACATCAGTTACTATTCTAGTTGTATCACTAATTGTCATATTGTTGCTACTCTATTGGTGGTAATGAAACTCACCATTAATCTGATGCCCTTTAAAATCACAGAGATCGGGTTGGGGTTGTGGCTCAGTGGTAGTGGTAGAGCGCTTGCCTAGCATGTGCGAGGCCCTGGGTTCGATCCTCAGCACCACATAAAAATAAATAAAATAAAGGTACTGTGTCCAACTGCAACTAAAAGATAAATATTAAAAAAAATAAAATCACAGAGATCTACAGACATGCATGGGAGGACAGAATGGGGCAAAAGTTCTAAGAATGAAATAATGAGCTCTAGCAATCCTTAATGAGAGGATTTCTGGGACAATAGCTAATAACTTAAAATGAACTCTGGGTTATCTGGGTTTTGTTTGTTGGTTGGTGAAAGAGGCGATTTAAGTCATGTAAAGAAGAGCAGTAATATGTTATTATTTTGTGCAAGTTTAGTAGTATTCCAACCACATAAGGAAAACTGTTGCTACTTACTTTCCATTTTCACAAAGGTAAAGACAGCATTATCTGGGACATGATTTGTAGAAAAAAAAATAGTTCATTGGGACAATAGTAGGTATTATAAGAAGAAAAGGTAAGCTACTTTTTTAAAAATTTATTTATTTATTTATGGATACTGGGGATTGAACTCGGGGGCACTCAACCACTGAACCACATCCCAGTCCTGTTTTGTCTTTTATTTAGAGACAGGATCTCACTGAGTTACTAAGCATCTCGCTAATGCTGAGGCTGGCTTTGAACTCACAATCCTCCTACCTCAGTCTCCCAAGCTGCTGGCATTTCAGGCGTGTGCCACTGCACCCAGATTTTAAGATACCTTTTTTTTTTGGAAGGTTTCAGCAAAGTTAATGGTTCTCTTCAGGATAGATCTTTACTTAAAGTTTTTAATATGCTAACATTCATTTTGATGCAAAAAGAAGAGGATTACGCATGTAGCATTTCTAAAATTGATCTTATTTTTTTGAGGAGGAAATTTTAAAACAAGATAGTGCTCACAGCAAAAGATATTTCATGTATACCTAATAAGAATAAGTAAACAAATAAATTTAATTAAAAGTATATTTAACTTTGATGTAAGAAACAACTTCATACTCTCTCAAGAACCAAGGTGTTGGTATTATTTAGAAAAATTACTCTGGTTCTTAGCATTCTTTTCAGAATCATGGACTAACTTCTCTATCAGATTCAGAGGTGGAAGACATGGCAGCTGGTAGGCTCTTTATTTAGCTAACTGCTCCACAAGTTTTATTGTATCTACAAACATGGTTTATAAATATCTAAAAGGTTGCTATGGGCTTTTGCTAGCAATGGCCCCTGAGGGAAGGTCAAGAAATAATTAAAGCAGGAGGTTTAGGAAAAATCATTTTAATAAAAAGGCAGATTGGTTTACTAAAGGACTGTGTGTATTCTGCCAGTAAAGGATGCTTGTAATTCAATTTAATTTACTCTTATTGAGATTTCACAAATGATCTAACACTATATTTTTAAGTGGGAGTTTTGTGTTGGATGGTTTGCTTAAATGAAAAAATGAAGGGCAAGTGACATTTGCTAAAAATCTGTAAGCAGAAAGGCTTATATTCTCAAAGAAGTCTTACCATTAAAGCAGAGCCCAGCTATTTAAAAGGCAGAAAGCCTTGTGGCCAAATAAATGGGAAGATTTGCTATTTGATGACCTTTTCTTGTAGAACTTCAATAAAAATGTATCTTATTCTTTTAGCTTTCAAGGATCTGGTATATTATATATGCTATCAAAAACATTATCAATTCAGAAGTTCATCCATTCCCAAGTAGAAACTGAATTTCCTGGTGAAATACTCCCAGAGTAAACATCCCACTGCCCAGTGAATTCTACAAAACATCTTCAACGTCTTTTAAAACCTTATTCCAAGGTCCTTGATGAAATAGTTGCATATAGTGGTAAAATCAGTTTAGTAAGGTGAAAGTCTGAAGAATAATCCTATCTCAGAATCTACAACTCCTGGGAATGACTATTTCCATGATAAAGTCTTCATTCTTCTAGGGGCAGGGGGCTCATTACTCTTAATATACCTTTGAAAGTAAATGGAGTACTGCAGCTACTGCCACGATAGACTAATCTTTTTTTATATACTACATGCATTTGAGGGAAAAAAAATTCAGTATTCTTGTTCAGCTTTTCTTTTATGTTTGGCTCATTTCAGAAGCTCTAAATGTGTTCTCTTCACAGACAGATCTGCTTAACATCTTACACTCAACAATATACAGTCATGGGCTCCCACCCAGTAATTTCCCAATACCAGTAGTATTACTATTACTCCACCATCCATGAGACTTAATGGGACATCTATTTTTATGCCTTCCCAGTTTTTGCTTACACATATTTTTTGATGGTTTGAATCAGCTATAAAATTACAAACTCCAATTTAACTCAATAAGCTATAGTCATTAAACATATGAAAAACAATCCAGGCTTTAGAACACCCTGTAGCTAACCATTCTATCCATGCATAAATGTAAAAGAATTACAAAAATATATCGTGGACTTACTGGGAGAAATAACAGTAAATCACAATAACAGTGACAAAAATCAGGCTTAGAGTTTTAGAATGTTAGAGCTGAAAGGGAATTTAGATATTTTGTAGTTCATTCATCATTTTACAATAAAAAAAAAAACCAAGACTTTCTGAGATTAAATGACTATAGCAAGAGTTACATAGGTCTCCTGTTTATCAATCTAGTGGAATTTTGGTATGTCATTTGACTTGCTCTCATGTCTTAGATCTTAAATATCTTCCAAAGGGATAGTTGGATCTTAAATATCCCCCATGTGTTAAAGGATCTGCTACAAGTCTGTGGTGCTGTTGGGAGGTGGTGGAACCCTTAGGAATGGGGTTTAGTAGAATGAAGTAAGGTCACTGGTGGTGTGCCCTTAGAGGGAATATTGGGAGCTCAGCCCTTTCCTCACCTTCTCTCTCTTCTTTCCCTCTCTTTCTCCCTCTCCCTACCATAATAAGATGAGCAACTTTGTTCTACCACACACCTCCAACCATGATGCTATGCCTCAACACAGACGCAAAACAATATGGCCAAGTGACCATGGACTAAAACTTCATAAACTGTAAAGCAAAATAAATATTTTTGCCCTTTAAGTTGATTTATCTTGGATATGTATTGCAGCAATGAAAAGTTGACTGACATACCTGCTATAATGCATTTAATTTAGAACCACTCAGGTTTCTCCTCCACCCCACTCCCAAATTCCCAGGAGTCAGCAAAGAAAAAAATTGTTTAATTATTTCATTAACACTACACCATAGGGCTTACTGGCATAAATCTGTGTGTGTTTGTAGTTTCCTGATTAAGCCTAGAGAGATCAACTTGTCCTGTATATCCACACAGAGATTATTTTTACAAATCATTGTAAAAAAAGAGTTTTTCCTACTCTGCCTCCATATTCTGCCAGTAGAATCCCAGAAAAAGTGTTATTTGATCCACTCAAGTACAGTTACTATTGACTAAAAATAAGTGTGGTTGGACTTTTAAGACTCTGTGAATATAAAAAGAACTAAAGCACTTTTATGAAATATCCTACTCGTTGACTTACGATGGAGTTTTACCATAATACAAATACCTTAAGACAAAATATCCTAAGTTGAAAATGTATTTAATATACCCAAACTTACTGATGTACTACATATCTCCAGACTCGGAAAAGATTAAAATTAAAAGTACAATTTCTACTGATGTATAGTGTTTTCACACCATTATAAAGTCAAAATTTATAAGTCAAACCATTGTAAGAGACCACCTGAATAAATATCACTGACATACAAGTTTTATTAATCATTATCAATTCCATATCACTAGAAAAAATGAGATACTTAACTAGGAGAAGGTAGACATCTCTCTAGGTTTGGGTCTGAGCCTTCCCAATTATCTTTTGTTAATTCTCTATTACCTACTATTCTCCTTTTGTTGCCACATGTTAGTCCAAGACTCATACTGAGCCACAGTGTTAGATTATCTTCATTCTCAATAAAGATTTCATGGGGGCCTCTATTTTCTCATATTGAACTATGGTAAGGATAATGTGGTAAACAAGTTAGAATCCTTACTATCAAACCACTCATTCTTCCAGTGTTGATATTATTTTATTAAAAATCTCATCCTTTTTGATAGGTTGTAGAGAATTATCGGTCTTACATCTGTAGGTGCTCAATGTTTGGTTATCATCAATTCTTTATCGTTGTTTCAATTATTTCTGTTTTTGCTTTGTACTGCACGGACAAGTGCAATATTGAACTATCGAGTGGGGTGTAGCTTCCTTTACTAGATTAATGAGATGGACGTTGTTTTTAAAATCTTCCCAAGTTTTAGCAGAAGTTGATGCTCTTAAAGCCATTTCCTTCCTTACTTAATGTAAGTCCTTAGAACTATAAGTTATCTTGTTTCCTAACTACTCTCTTGTTAGATTTGTTGTTCACAAATATTATTCCTCATAGGTACCACTGCTATTTGCATATAGACAATATCCAACCTAATCTGCCACTCACCAAAAACAAATATCAAAGATCTCATTCAGTTATGTCTTTGAGAGGTTGTTGTTCCAGAGTAACATCAAAGCAAACTGAAGTTTTGCCTAGACACATAAATCAGAATCATAGTTTTCCTTTATCTAAACATAATTCAAAAGTTATATTTGGTTTTTGGTGCCTCTCCTTAATGTTATCTATGCAGCATGTTTAACATTAAACAGGGCAATAGGAAAAGAAAAACAAAACAAAATAGAATACTGCCAGTATATTATTTCAAAATGATGACTAAAATTCTAAAGATGCCATTTTTGCAAAATAGTAGAGCAGGGACAAAGCTTATCCATCCTGCAGTTTTTATAAGTAGTGAAAGCAAGCAAATTATTTTTATTAATCATGTAAACGAGTACAAAGTTTGCTTATGCTTACACACAGTTCAAAATTTTATATAAATTCATGTGCAAATTAAATATGGGCCCCAGGCTTCTGGCTAGTTTCCAATTTAGGCCTTGGAAGTATAGAATTTAGGCAGCTCAAAATTTATAGCTTTTTCCACAGAGATCTGTTTCATTGACTTCTGCTTTTTTTGTAGTCTGCTGGGGATTGAAATGTACATTTTTGATTTTATCTCTCTGCTTGGGAGATCCAATGAATAAAATTATAAAACAAAACTGAATTTATGTGAGTTTGGAGAAAATATTTTGAACTTATTTGTCCAATATCAAGACTTTCTGTTAAGCTCATTGAAAGTCTTCATTTACTAATGATTATGTAAATATATGCAAAAGGGGTGGACAAATTTTCTCACATTTCAAGTAGTTCCTATTAAAATTTACTTTTCAAATTGGTTGAACATAGAGACGTAAAATTGAGTCTCATTTATTCAAAGATCACTTACTCAGCAAACTCTTCTAGCTGGTTTTCAAGTACCTGGAAAAATGCCTACACAAACAGTCAAACTGATTTTGCAGTCTCTGTACCAAAGGTCATGTGCTGTATCCATATAAGAGACTCTGACAATCAATCAAAATGCACTGGACTCTTATGTTCCCCTTTATTCTAATAATTTAGTTAATTTGTTTGTTTCCCAGTCCATGCCAATTTAAATTATAAGTCCTTAGTACTATAAGTTATCTTGTTTCCTAACTACTCTGTGACAATTTAAGAGAAGTAATTTTATGGCCAGGTCCTCATGAAGCTCTGTCATTTGACAACCTGATTTAAAAAAAAAAAAAAAAAAAAAAAA